>NW_015546057.1:1572560-1581016 GCF_001515605.1 Sinocyclocheilus anshuiensis | reverse complement strand
TTTTTTTACTTTTCGATTATCTCCTTAATTTTTATAAAAAAAAAAACAAAAAAAAACGCCTTTCCGATATGATGAGATGTGAAAAGGGAGAACACGTTTGGTAAATAAAGCCCTCCCTACGTCTACCCTAACCCTACCCAATACTTTTTTTTAAACTTTTCGATTATCTCCTTCATTTTTATTGAAAAAAAAAAAAACGCCTTTCCGATATGATAAGAGATGTGAAAAGGGAAAAGAACACGTTTGGTAGTAGTTGATTCGAAGTAGTTTCGATCGCGTCATAAAGAATGTGTTAAGAGCGTTATCATCTACGCTACTGAAGCCGTCAATTTGTAATGCTGTCCAACCCAACCACACGTTGCTGGGCGGAGATATGCCAATAAGGCAATATATTATTATTATTATTATTATTATTATTATTATTATTATTACTTACGTACTTACCTAAACAAAAAACATTACCTGAATTTGTTCTTTAACTCAATAGTAGAGGCAGCCAAAACGAACTATCTAAACAAATAAACAAACCAACACAAAAGAGACTGCTTTTTGCAATCCTAAAGACTTGGATTGTCCACGAGTCAAGTACAAGTTAAGTCAAAGGCTCGTGAGTTGAGTACCAAGTTTTGACAAGTTAAAGTCCCCATGAAATCAAAATTAAAGTTTTTTGGGTGTTAGTATCAATATGTTAGTCTTAAGGTTATCTATAAGGCAGTGTGCTCCAAAACAGAGACAAAATTTGCATTTAGAAGATATAAGCATTCAAAGCTTTTAGTTTGTCACTTCCGCCAAAATGGCTCAACGATTTTTTTTATATATATTTTTAGCAGAATTTATTAATTAGGACAGTATCTTACTGCATGTTTGTCAGGAGTGTGAATAGGTATGGATGCTGTGAAAGCGAAAAAGATACGTAAGAGACAAAGCACGGACAGCGTGATGGAAAGTGTGACGGGGAGGGGTGTTGTGGTTTTAAAGAGGTTATGGCTGCGGTTAATCAGGAGCGGCTGGTGTAATATGTGCCCGCTGTGAGGGTCGTCTGTGGGGGGTGAACTCCTCTGATTGCCCCTCTTTCATTAGGCTGTCAGATCACACCGGAGGACCACAAACACACGGCTCCACCTCGACCACAGAGGTCAAACGCTCGCACACATGCACATATACACACAGTCATTCATCTCCACGCACACACGGGGTCCGACAGCTCCTCTCGGCCCATCAATAGCTGTCGTCAGCTCAAGTTTATTTTGTCTCGAAACTTGTCAACCTTTTTGAGTCCGTTTGTCCTTCTGGGTTGTTCTTGCTGTAATTGTTGAGACAAGTCGATTGCTCTTCTACCTCACGCTTGTCACTCATACAGGCATTGAGTGACTTTTGTCTAATGCAAGACACTTCTGAACTACCCGAGTGAGAAAATAATGTCCATTAGATGAAGACTGAAGACACTCGTCCTCAGCGATGCAATGCCATCGGGCTCAGAAGAAAAGAAGTACAGTTTTCTTTTGTGCATTATACAGTTTCCTGTGTAATAGTTTCCTGTATACAGTTTTCTGTGATTTTGTATACTATTTAAAAGTTTGGGGTTGGTAAGATTTTATTTCATTTTTTTTATGTTTTTGAAAGAAGTCTTGTATACTCACCAAGGCTGTATTTATTTGATAAAAAATGCAGTAAAAACAGTAATGTTGTGAAATATTATTAGACACTGAAACATTCCATGTTGAATCTAAAACATAGATTATTTAAGTATTAACATTTTTTTTATTTGATTTAATACTAAATTAATAGGCTGCTTTTTTGCATTTGCGATAAATTATACTATGTTTTCAGTCTTATTTGAGTTATTTTATTTGAAATTATGACATTTAATTGTGTTCAGCGGAGAGCGCGCGAGCCAAAGCATTGCCAGTCACGACTAACCGATTCATGGTTTATTAGAGATGTAATTATCAAAAGGCGAATTTGGAAATAATCGCTTTAGTACTTACGGCAGGTAATTATACAATAATAATATTAAAATAGTGGGCCAAATCGGCTGCCAGGCCACCAGGAATTGTCCCGGTTCTCCCGATGGCCAGTCCGCGTCTGATTTCCACAGACACGCAGAACGTGCAGGATTCATATATTGTCTTTTTGCGGCTTAATATTCACAGATAATTTACAGACCCTAGTCCATATCGCGTTTTGATTCAAGTGTACTGACTGTTCCGTCCACGTTAGGCTAGGAATTCCGTTTTTATGACTGATTCTACGAACCAGTCTGTGTTTTCCGCATCGCGGAAATTATAGGGCCGTCTGTCTCAGCTTAATCAGTGCAATTTGGGAAAAAAATCTATTAAATCTGTATGTGGATGTGTGTAAATATTCAAATGTAATCCCCTTTGTAATCGTTAACATTTTCATAAGTAACTGTAATTTAATTACACATTTTTTCTTAGTATCTGTAACTGATTACAGTTACATTTATTTTGTAATTAAATTACGTAACGCCGTTACATGTAACTAGTTACTCCCCAACACTGTCAGTGAGTCTCATTTCAAAGCCTTGCATGTTAAAATTAATAACATTTCTGTAATCATTTAATCATAACTTCATAGTTTTTTTTTCATCTCTCTCTCTCTCTCTCTCTCTCTTTCTCTCAAAATATTTTATTTCTGTAATTTTTTGTACAATCAATTTTGATCAATTTAATGTGCCCTTGCTGAATAAAAGTAATTTTCTTAAAAAAAAAAAAACTGTACCTAAAACTTCTGTAACAAATACATATCTAAAAACACTTATTGTTGCCTTGCAAACACTGCAATTTATTTCAATTTCCTTCAATTTCTGTCAGTTCAAAAGTGTTAAGTACTGATTGTTTGTCAGATTTGAATCAGAAATTTACTTGCTACAAAGTGCAGTACAAAACTTTCATAGGATCTGTTAAAGATTATGTCACAGACTTCTGCAAACACAGTGATGAGTTCTTTCTCTAAAGTGATGATACCTAAACACAACATTGTTTCCAAAAATAAATTAATTAATTAATTACATGAAGCCATCCAAACAGTAGTATTATTTTATTTTATTTATTTTTATTTATTTATAAAAAAAAATAAAAAAAAAATAAAAATATTTTCAGTCCAAAAGTATTAAGTTCTGATTATTTGCCAGATTTGTCATAGTGAGTTGAATATCCAGGTAAGTTTTTATCAAGATGGTCATGTCTTTATTTTACCCAAGGACAACTTAAAGGCACTACAAAATTAATGGCGTAGTGATTTAAATGGCATTTTTAATGAGGCATAACTAACTCCCTAGTGTGATTGGCCCACCCAAACATATGCAGATAAGCTTCTTGCTTGGTTTTGTTGTTTATCCTAGATTTCACTAATTGACCTATTGCACCATTTATCATGCAAGGATAATCAACGGGAAATTAAATCTGAAACAGGGAGGGGGCGACACTGATATCTTTGCATAAACAATGCAGCGTATCACTTCTGTTTACTTGATTTAAAGGTCTGAGCAAAAAATCTCACAGATTTACACCCAAAACAACATTACGTGCTGCTGTTTTATATGCTGCTCTCACCCTGGCCATTAGGATCATAAAGTGATCCATGATCCAGTCAGGTGGCATTATGATTAGTTACTATAATCAGTGAATTGGCAGAGTGTTGGTTGTTTGGATCCGTGTTTGTTGGCAGGTTGGTAATGTAGTGTGTGCTCAGCCGGTGTGTCTCCGACGGCCTTCCAGAAACAGCTTGCTCAATAATTACTGGGTCATTATTGTTCACTTCATGGCTTTGTCTACCGTGCGCTTGATTGCAACCTCTGCTACGCCTGTCCACACTGATCTTCCCTGCAGTCCAGCTGACCCGCTGTTTAGGAAATAACTGGCCCTGACAATGTAAATGATTTTTAATTGTGTTAATATGGCAAGCATTTCACATTTCATGTACTTGCTTCTGACCTTCTGTACCTTGCTGTAGCTGTGGCCCTAAGCGCACAGCTGAAAAATAACCAAAATTTACCATTAAAAAAAAAAATGTAAGTGCTTGTTTGGAAGAAGCAGCAACAGCAATGGTAATTCATGATCTCAAGCCTTTTTATTATTATTTTTTAAATAATTATATTCCTTTTCTATTTATTGTTGCTTTGCAGAATGTTTCGTCAACTATGGGCATTTATTTATTTATTAACTTCTATCTGTTTTTATACAAATAAAGTTTTCTTCAAAAGTTATACTGTGTTTGGTTACCAAGAGAACCAATAATTCTTGAGATAAAGGAAAGAAGAAAACAAATAATATATAAACAATATAAATGTAGGATGCTAGCTATAAAAGTAACTAATTAAAAAGTTTGGTTTGACTTTATTTATTTATTTGTTTGTTTTTGCAAGACATTTTATTTATTGATTTATTTGTTTGACAGACAAATAACCAAACAAAAAGTATCATGTTGTGTTTCCACAACAATTTTAAGCAGTATTTATTTATTTATTTATTTAATAATCATGTGGCACTAAAGACTAGCATACTGAAAACTCCATTAAAAAATAAATTAATTAATTAAAATAAGAAAATTATTTGAAAAATATAATAAAAGTGTGCAATATTAGGCTACTCTTTTTACTGTATTTTAAATCAAATAAATATTTATAAATATAAATATTTATAACCTATTTGTTTATTTGTATCAGTTTAAGTGCCAATTGTTGAAGAAGCATCCTTCAATGGAATAGTGTGACAATAAAGGACATAATGGCTGGCTTGGCAGAGCTCCCCCCCTCAATACGATCAATTGATATTGTGACTTCAAACTCTCAAATACTGTAATAAACACGATAGGCTTTAAGTCCCAGATGTGCTGCGAGATGATTTTGCATGGAACACAAAGGGCCTCTTTCATTGCTTTCACCTGAGGGGGGTTTGAAAGTCAGTTTGTAGAGATCTGAAGAGAAAAGCTGAATATGTCTTCTATCTAGCGTTTGCGCTGTCTTCTCTTCAGCCAATGAGGACAAGATGCATTAGATGTGCCATTGAATCATGCACAATATTTGATCAGAAATTGCAGGCAGCGTATTTTACCTCTTGGCAGCGGTCTCTATGAGCCTGAATGATCCCCGAAGTAGCGTGTGATCAAAGCTAGCGTGGCTCGGGCTGAATGGAAGGCTTTTGTGCGGCAGAAGGACGTCGGTGGCATCCGATAGAGGCTGTGGCGAATGACACTGAATCCCTTGATCAGACTCCATTTCAGCCTCATCACCACGAGTGCTGCTCAATTCTCCACTCTGAAACTCGTCTCCCGGTAATAATGCCAGATCCACTACATTTCTATTCATGACTACATGTGCCGTTGGGTGTCTTTCTGCAGTTGCACCCAGGGCTATGTCTGAATTTCGATGATTTGTCCGGCCACGCTAAAGTAGGGTTGTTTTTTATTGATGACTGTTATTGATGTCAAAGTGAAGGTGGTGCTCTGGGTTCACGATGAACTTCTGTTTGATCGTGGGAGAGATGTTTGCCATTGAGAGAAATGAGGGTGTTGACATATCCCACCTTGGTGCAAATAAACGTAAGAAATTATGAAAGCATGTTTGTGAATTGAAATTAGGCTGAGAATTTATCAAAGCCGTGATCTAGCGTTTAGCTCATACTGCTATGCTCATGCAGGAATCATTTCTAAACACATTATGCTTCTTCTTCTGTAGCTATTTTGTAACCCTTCTCTATTGGAGGGATGTTTGTCACCTTTGGTCCAAATAGGTCATTACAAAAAAACAAACAAACAAACAAAACAAAAAAAAAAAACTCGTGCTCGAAGTGCGACACTGTCACATAACTTGATGCTTTAACGTGTTCCTTATTATAACATGTATTTAAAAAAAAAAAAAAAAAAAACGTAACATGAACAAACCATCTTCCTAAATTTGTAATGAGAAGCGTTCATAAACCAGTTGTCAAAAAACAGAAACTAGGAAACTTTAAGGTCTTTCTAAGGCTTTTCATCAAAATAAAATATCTGTGTTAAAAAAGGGCAGTAATGAATATTAGTATTGTCGTTTTACAATTGTTCTGTAAAGTTAAAAATGAATTAATGAATAAATAAGTAAACAAAAAATAAATAATAATAATAATAATTATTATTATTAAATGTTTTTTAAAGTACAACAGTATTATTATAGCAATATAATTCTGTATTGCTGTGTTTATTATTATTATTATTATTAAATATACAATATTTATTTTTATAGTAGTAAATTATTTTATTGGCATTCTTTTTCTACGTCTTGTATAGTTATATTGAATGGGATCCATAACTAAATAACTATCTATAACTATATATAGTCTATATGGACACCTTTGGCATTAAATTAAAATCAACATATTAATTGAAATCAAGGTCTACACTGTTTCCAGTAATACATATCAGTCTTTTCCCATATGGATTGGAAAAGTAAGACAATTAGAAAATATGAGTAATTACTGCATGTTCAAGCTGGAAAACAAAACAAAACAAAAAACAAACAAACAAGCAAAAAACATAAAATGAGACAATATGTAAGGCCCTGTTTACACTTGGTATTAAGATGCGGTCAGTCTGATCACAAGTGGACAATGGAGACACATACCCGTTTACACCTGGCGTTTTAATCCGTCTCTTCTGTCCACTTTTGACCACTTCTGACCAGATTACGTCAAGAGGAGGGTAAATGGGCGGATCCCTCTGTCAGTTTCAAAACACGAGCGGGAGGGCTAAAGTTATCGCGTACTAATATTACGTCTGCTTGTACTTACTGCTGTTGATTATTTTTCGTGTTATCAGAAAATAATACTTCTAATTTGGCCCGTCGAAGTTTAAATCCTGTCTGATAAGCGCACGTCCTTGTACGACTCGCAATGATTACATGTGTATTAGGTCAGTAGGCGGTCTTTTGTGGCTGCTTGAATGCATTCGACCACATCAGCATCTACACTACGAGCGCAATCCAGTCGAATTAGTTTTCGACTACCTCTAGAAGTGGTCGAAAGTGGACAAGCTCAAAACATTTCACACCCCGTTTACACCTGTATTTAGTGTTGTCCACTTGTGATCCAATCGACCAAAACGCATCTTAATACCAAGTGTAAAAAGGGCCAAAGAAAAATGCCAATTTTTGAGTAAATAAATTGAAATTTTAGTTAAGTGTATTACTTAGGTAATGCACTCAGTAAGCCACTTAGGGGGCAAAACCTTCTGTATCATAATATATTTATGGATGTACACATTCACTCTATGACATTCACTTTATGCCACATTAGAGGGCAACAAGTCCCAGCTCTTATTAAGAGCTCATCTTAGAGTCATCAAGTCATGTAAAGTCATAGATTTTATTACATGTTAGATTTCTCGGTTGGCTTTCCTGGCCTCTAGCTCTGTTCGCTCTTTATAGCACACATCATTGTCGCTATTGCCTTCTGTTATATCCTTTATGGTATTCCAGAGCGAGAATATAAACCATTTATGATACCTCAGGATATTGAGGAAAAGCTGTTGGAAGATGTGCACAATGTTTTCAGTTGGAAAGCGATGTGAGAGACAGAGATGCAGACAAAACCGGAGCTTGACACAGATATAGGAGCTAGTCAAGCAAATGATTGGGGCTCATGTCACAGTCCCCTTGGATGATAACCGCCATCTCTTTCAGACGCCTTGCTTATGCTAAGGTCTCTCTCTCTTACCTGCCACATATACAGCGCTAATTAATATGACCACTGCAGCGTGTAATTGGTCCTTTCTTATGAAACCTTGCTTTTAGTGACGTTACTCTGCCTCACCTCGTGGTGGAAGGTGCTGGAGGTGTTCTTCTTCTATGAAGTGCTCTTGTCACCTGCACTCACACTTCTGAGTGGTGAACATGTTCCTTTGGTAAGGAGTACCTGATTCAATAGACTGCATTCAATTCTTCAATTCACCACATCTCACCTTACATACTTGTATAACACTAAAAGTGTGGTTTATGCCAGCTTTTCCAGTGATATTTACATACTTATAAGTGTGTAGTACTTATCCTCATTATATGCATTATATGAGGCGCTCTCGGTCGGCTTCATGAGCGCAGAACGGCCGCTGAACATCTGGAGCTCACATGTCTGAAAACGTCGAAGCAAATTTTCAAATAGACTATCTTTATTAACAAACGGCACATTTGAACTATAAACAAGTACGCACCGCGCACACACACACACACACACATATATACAGTATATACATGCTTATATACATACATATATATATATATATATATATACTGTGTATATATATATATATATATATATAAGAGCAATATCACACTCGTAGACGTGAGATATGGCTGTATATCGACACGGCTGTGATTTGGCCGTAGGCAATATGCACGTCTACGAGTGTGATATTGCATTTATACAACAGTTCGACAGCACAAGTGTGTAAATACATAAGCAACAACA
>NW_015546057.1:1570421-1571555 GCF_001515605.1 Sinocyclocheilus anshuiensis | reverse complement strand
TGGGCTGATATACAGCCATATCTCACATCTGTGAGTGTGATATTGCATTTATACAACAGTTCGACAGCACAAGTGTGTAAATACATAAGCAACAACAATTGAGTGTCTTTAAAAGCTCTCTTTTGTGCAGAATTACTTCTTTCTGCCACGGATTAAAATCTTTTAATAAACAACAACAACAATAACAGCCATCAAAAACGTTGCTAGGCAATTCAGTCAAAAGTACAAAGGCAGCGCTATGATATACAGCATTTAATTCAAATAAACATCGGATTTTACCAAAACTATCTTCTCTGGAACAAATAATAGATGAATGAAACCAAAGACTGCCCATTAGATTTACCCAAAATTAATTACATCTCATGTTTAACCACTACAGAGACATCAGAGCCAGCTGTAAATTCCAGAAGATCTGGCCGAGGTGAGGCGCTCTCGGCGCGTTCATTAACGCTGAACGCCCGCTGACACCCTGGAGCTCACATCTCCCACAACTACATTCCCAACTAAAAAACTACATTCCGTGACACAAAAACAGTATTACTTATAAAATTATAGAGGATCTAGTGCCATGACACTCGCTGTGAGAAATGCTGTAAGCGGAGTGATACAAACGGTGAAACTATTGAGGCGGGGCCAGTGCGTTAACTGCGTTAAAATATTTTAATCGCGTTATTTTTTCATAACTAATTAATTAAGTTAATGTGTTAAACTGACAGCCCTACCCAAAACAAATTATATCAAGTTTAACCACTATAGAGACATCAGAGCCAGTGCCATATTGCAGAAGATCTGGCCGAGGTGAGGCGCTCTCGGTCGGCTTCATGAGCACAGAACTGACCATCTGGAGCTCACATGTCCGAAAACGTTTGAAGCAAATTTTCAAATAGACGTTATCTTTATTAACAAACTGAACATTTGAACTATATACAAGTACATTCTCGGCTGAAAACCTCTTAAAACTACATTCCATGACACAAAAACAGTACAATATTTGTTCAAAAATATTTATAAAATGATATTGGATTTGGGAGTCCACCATGACACTCGCTGTAAGATGTTGGAGTTCTGACATCACTCTAAAATCGCACTCTTATCAGCCAATCAGATTTGAGGACTGTTATAAAGAACTGTTGT
>NW_015546057.1:1555857-1570359 GCF_001515605.1 Sinocyclocheilus anshuiensis | reverse complement strand
TATATATATATATATATATATATATATATATATATAAACCATAAAAAAAATTGTGTGTTTGCACTCTTTACACTAGCCAGTAAAACTCATTCAGATTCTGATTCTGACAAGTCAAATACGAACATCACAAATGCCTTTTCCTCTGAGAAAGGAATTGTGGACAAAATAAGCCCAAAATCACAGATGCCTAATTCTACTCTCAACCAGGCACCTTTGATATTCTACCTTCAACATATGAATTGAGATACAGCAATACTACATATCATGTACGCTACATGATATGTATGCTATATGTCGTACATATCATGTACGACATATAGCAGGGGTGCCCAACCCTGCTCCTGGCGATTAGAGTTGGAGCTAAACTTTGCAGGACAGTCGATCGCCAGGAGCAGGGTTGGGCACCTCTGACATATAGCACACAAATCGGTCTGAATTTGCCTTTGCAGTAACAGATCAGTAACTTTAATAGCTATGTAGTATTTGGGTATGGATAAACAAAAAAGCGAGGCACTTGTCCCGTTGGAACTGCACACATGCTCAGAGTAAGAGAGAGAGCCAGAGAAATCAAAATCAATCTGTGCATCTTTTTCGGATCCAGAAGGCCTGACCTTTCCGCCCCTCTCCCGAGAGACATTGCCAATTCACTTTTGAAATACTTTGCTTTCTCTTGCTGCTTTAATTTAATCTGTTGCAAATTTATTCACCTATCCTTCATGAAAGTGATGGAGGACGTTTTAGATAGATTACAGTTATTTGGCTCCTTCCTGCACTTTTGTCAAAAACAATTTTTTTATGATAGTACTTTTGCCATTTGAAAATGTTATGTCACTAATACACTACTTAATTATGCACTGTTGTATACTAGATGCTACTAACAAAGCAATCTATGTGAATGATGCTCTTCAGGAAGAAAGCCTTTTTGGCTTGAGATACTTTAGACTTGGCCTAAATCGAGTAATCGGATATAAAGACCCATACATCTTGTTTTATGGTGTATCGATTGTTCTTAAGTTTGATTTAGTAATAATTCTTTCAGATATTCAACTGAATTATGCAAGAAAATGCCATCTTTGAAATTCATCCAGACCAGGGTTTCCCAAATTGGTGATTGCGACTTTGCGAGTTGACCTAGGACTAATAATTAAAGAGATCACACAAAAATTAAAATTCTGTCATCAACTATTGTCAGTCATAACCTATAAGACTTTTGTTCATATTTAAAACACAAATGAAGATAATTTTATTTTGTGTGAACTAGCACTTTAATACAGTATTTATATTTTTCAAATTACTCTTCATTATTAAAAAAAAAAGGCCAATCTGTGATAGTCCCCCAATTTGGAATTTGTAAACCCCTGGGTGTTTGTCATTTGCTGAAATATATCATAAAATGTAAAATTAATGTAAATCATCCAAGATGATGTTATGTATTTATTTATTTCTGTAGATCGGTTTGTTTCTGCATCGGAACAGATTTGTATTTATTTAGCATTATGTCACTTGCTCACCAAATGGATCCTCTGCAGTGAATGGGTGCCATCAGAATGAGAGTCCAAAGAGCTGATAAAAACATTTCAGTAATCCTCAAGTAATACACATGACTCCATTCCATCAATTAACATCTTGTGAAGCTAAAAGCTGCGTGTTTGTAAGAAACAAATCCATCATTAAAGCATTTTAATGTTAAACGGTCACTTCTGGCCAAAACACATAGTCCATAATAACGCTTCCTCCAGTGAAAATGTCCATTCCCTGTTGTCCTCTCACGTCAAAATCTACCAATTTATTTGTTTAGAACTGTTTTGCACTATTTTCGCTTGTAAACAGTATTTGATCTGTGCATATTTCTCTCCTGATTCAGACAATATACATTTTTAACTGGAGAAAGCAATTTTATGGATAGAGGACTTTTTGAAGTTTTTAACAGTTTGAAGTTATAACGCTTTAATAATGGATTTGTTTCTTACAAACATGCAGATTTTTGCTGCACAAGATGTTAACTGATGGACTGGAATGGTGAGGATTACTTGTGGATTGTTGTGATGTTTTTATCAGCTGTTTGGACTATCATTCTGACGGCACCCATTCACTGCAGAGGATCCATTGGTGAACAAGTGATGCAATGCTTAATTTCTCCAAATCTGTTCTGATGCAAAACAAACTCATCTACATCAAGGATGGCCTGAGGGTGAGTCAATTTTCAGGAAATTTTCATTTTTTGTTGAACCGTTCCTTTAACCAGCATCACAGAACCGTGCACATGAATATGTGGTTAAATTGAAATTTTAGCTCCAAAACCTCAACATGTACTTTCATTAATTACTTTAGGTCAAAGGGGTTCGGCTAACAAAAATGGCTAATTCTGAGGAGCATTTGGGAAATTGAACAAGAACAAAAACATATTTGAAATTCTCGTCCCTTTGAAGTTGTTTCTTGCAAGCTTACCCTTTGAAAATTGCCACAAATTCCACCGCGAGACCGTCGGGACAGACGGCGGCAAAGAATAGACCACACGGCTGGATACGGGACCTGCAGGGTGACGTAGACGAGGTGGGTTATCTCACCCGTCTAGAGAATGAGCATAAAGCATCCAGACGGAAGCGGCAGGCAGTCGCAGAGGCGCCGGCACACGGGAAGACGTAATGCTTCCGTTGTGCCAAATAAATTCCAGGAGTGTTAAGCCTCCGCTGTGTGTGTATGCCTCTGATAAGCTGATCATAAATGGAGGGATTTATGATAGCGTATTAGGCAGCTGCATTTGTTCATTCAACTATTATTTAGGATATGAAGGGAAGGGTGGGCATAGAGCGAGGAAATCGGTTTGGGGTTTTTTTGTATGTAAAACTACAGCAGCAGGCGGTAATGTTTAACAACACGGGGAATAGAAACGCAACGGTTTATTTGAAGCTGTCTGCGTTTATGGTTAAACTGCTTGAAAGGTAGAGAAGCGGGAAAGAGAAAGGTGAAGATCTCAAATGATACAGATTTCCGTTTCAGATTTGTTAGCAGCCAGACAAACGGTAGAATGTAAATCAACGTGTAATCCGGCACCTTATTACCACCTCAGGCTCACAGGAAGTGTGCAGACTCTTTCGTTATTGATTTATTGAGCGCTACGGGGTATGGTGAGACTGGGCCACTTTAGGTTTTTGTTGTTTTGTGGCATTGACGGTACAGATTAGTGTTTGCCTGCCTGAATGTGAGAGGGGAATTGTGGGTTCATGGAGAGGAAGGGGAAAGTGCTTTCTCTGCTGAATGCTAAAATACCTGTTCATTGAAATGCTCTGAGCGTATCCAAATTCTGTCCATCTGTAGATGGCAGACAGACAACAGTTGCCTTTTTCGAAGCTTAATGGTTTACAAGCCTCTTCTAATATACTGGCGCTAAAGAAGGTGGTTTGTGCAACTCATCCTGTTTTGGATGAATGAATGACATATCATGGGTGATTTTAAAACATCAAAATCATTTTACACAATGTTTTGCTATGACAAGCATGTGCAACTATGATTGATAAATTAAATATGATTAACAAATGATTAATTAATTACAGCTTTCTGTAATTTAATATCTACAGGCAAAAAGGCTCAACATCAGTAGCTGATTCTTTTATATATTACACTGCCGTTCAAAGGTTATCAGTCAGAATTATTATTGCTTCTACAACAATAGACAGACAATAATAAGAAATGTTTTTTGAGCAGCAAATCAGCATATTAGAATAATTTCTGAAGGATCATGTGACACTGAAGACTGGAGTAATGATGCTGGAAATTGTGCATATATTTTTTAAATAGGCAACAATCATTTTAAATGGTAATAATGTTTCACAATATTAATGTTTTTATTGTATGTTTGATCAAATAAATGCAGCTTTGGTGACAGTGACAGGTTTCAAAAACATTAAAACATCATTTTGTGATCTGCAATTTGTTTATATTATATTATATTATATTATATTATTATATTATATTATATTACATTTTTATTTAATTATTTATTTTTTATTATAGAAGTACAGTGAAAATGATTTTAGCATAACATTTCACTTTAGGACAACTCATCCTTTCACACCTGACAAATGAATAGCCTACTTTAGATGTCCATGTAGATTTTCTCGCCTTTGATGAGATCTCATTAAGAGAGCGTCCTGATTCATTAACATTTTTAAGAATGTCATATTAAAGTACTTTTAACATTTTTTTTTTTTTAATCACACTAACAGTTACATGCAGAAATCCATCAGTGACACCATAGATAACTCTAAAATCTATTTTCCACATGAACAGACACTTACACCAAGATAGCCAGACAGAAACACTGATGAATTAATGTAAATAAGTCAGATAGTCACATAACTGTAAATAATGCTGCATTTCTTGTTTTCCTCTTCAGGAGGAATGATTGAATTTCTCATAATAGGCCTTTGTTATTGTTCAGATAGCACAGTTTTGTAACCTGACATGTCCCTTTCAGAGCTCTCGCCGTCTCTGACAAACGCACAATGCCAGAACTGATCCGCGTTTGCTTGGGTGGGAATCATAATGAAGGGCCGTTGAGTGTCAACGCAAACGCATCGACAGTGTCACTCTCACACTGCGTCCTATCCAGTCAGGATGCAAAAAGCTGGATGGTTTTTATTTTTATTTGTATTTTTATTTCTACACTGAAAGTGACAATGCAAATCCATAGCCAATCTGAACTGTGTGTGGATGGGTTATTTTGTTTGAGCGCTCCCTCGCTCCCTTCCAGATTACACTTTTAAATGTTTACATTTAAAAGTGTAACCTAGCATTTTATTTTTTTAAGTCCTGACGTCACCAGCACACAATGAATCTTGGGATAGTTTGGCCAATGAAGCATCCATTTGTTGTATCCTTCGTGAGGGGGGAAACAAATGACACATTTCGAGACCACATTTGAAGGAGCCTTTGAAATGGGACAGTCTTTGCCAAGCTACTGTGATGCATTTAGGCAAGGCCTGATAATAAATCAGCATATTAGAATGATTTCTGAGGATCATGTGACACTGAAGACTGGAGTAATGATGCTGGAAATTGTGCATATATTTTTTAAATAGGCAACAATCATTTTAAATGGTAATAATGTTTCACAATATTAATGTTTTTATTGTATGTTTGATCAAATAAATGCAGCTTTGGTGACAGTGACAGGTTTCAAAAACATTAAAACATCATTTTGTGATCTGCAATTTGTTTATATTATATTATATTATATTATATTATTATATTATATTATATTACATTTTTATTTAATTATTTATTTTTTATTATAGAAGTACAGTGAAAATGATTTTAGCATAACATTTCACTTTAGCTAGGTCTAATATGTTTTGTCAAATGCGTTCTTATGCAGTGGTCTTGTTATTATAATTCATCCTCCATCATCTCATAAGGTACTTAGAGACATGTGGCTTCTTTTAAAATAAAAGCGTTGATTTTAACAGATAGAGACAAAAGAACCAGACGTGATGAAAGGAGAACTGGACTACTTTCGTAAAACACTTTATGGCAAATGTGACAGTGTGCGTAACTGTTATTGCTTCTTGTCTAACACTGTTAAAGTGAAAGATATGCATAACTTGGGGATGTGCTAATCGCCTTCCTGATATTATTGATCTTTTCAGAAAAGAAGGACGCAAACTCATTGCATTTGCTGTCGGAGAGCATTTCACTGGCAATCAGACTTGGGGGGTTTGTCAGTCTCTCAACAGTAGCAAAAAGAGTGCGAGTGTTGTTTAAGTTACTGTTTATAAGGTTTGAAAAGAATGACTGTCTAGCTTTGCCTAGTTCCACATTGAAAGCATGAAGGCTGTCTTTATATATGCTATAATGAATTTCAAGTTTCGTTTTCCGCCATATCCGCTCAGCTTTTCTGCATTGTCTTTTCATACACATCAACACATTTAGTAAAATGTGTTGTATCTCCACAAAATAGGTTCATCATGAATATAATTTGGCCTACATAAATGTGATTGGTAGGAAGACTCATTCACTCGTTGTGAATCAAATCACCTAATAATATGTGCAGTTTTGTGAATCAGATGTTCAGAATCTTTGAAAATATCTGGCTCAAAAGAATGATTCATTTATGAGCTGCTTTTCTCATGAAGTGGATGTCAGGTTTTTGATGAATAAAGCCTTACATTTTGTTCTGTTCGTCACACATAATGCTTTGTAGCAGTGGTTCCCAACACTGGTCCTGGAGGCACCCCAATACTGCACATTTTGCATGTCTCCTTTCTCTGACACATTTCAGGTCTTGGAGTCTCTACTTAATGCCCTGATGACCTGAATCAGGTGTTTTTGATTAAGGAGACATGCAAAACGTGCAGTGTTGGAGTGCCTCCAGGTGTTGGGAACCACTGCTTTATAAGACGAAGACACTACATGACTTTTAAATTCGGAACAGATTTTAAAACAATAGGTATCATATGCTTACCAACTTTGGAAATGGTTACAGGGGAAAAACTGGGCATCATTCTCTAAATGACTGAGGATTCATTCCTCATTTATCGTAACTGCATGGAAGAGAGTGACTGTGGTACCTTTTCGAAACGTGTTATTTTATGTTCTACAAAAAAAAAAATACATACAGGTTTGAAACAACATGAGGATGAGTAAATGATGACACAATTTGTCCTTTTTCTCACATGGCATCTGCTTAAAGGGATAGTTCACCCAATCCCATCAATCTTCGTTCATCTTCGGAACACAAGTTATCAACGCTTTATGTCTTTTCTTAAAGGGATAGTTCACCCAAAAATGAAAATTCTGTCCTTAATTACTCACCCTCATGTCGTTCCAAACCCGTAAGACCTTCATTCATCTTTGAAACACAAATTAAGATGTTTTTGATGAAATCCGAGAGCTTTCTGATCCTGCATAGACAGCAATGCAACTACCATGGTCAAGGCAAGCTAGTAAGGACATCATTAAAATAGTCCATGTGCCATCAGTGGTTCAACCTTAATTTTATGAAGCTATGAGAATACTTTTTGTGCACAAAAAAAAAAAACTTTATTCAACAATTTCTTCTCTTCCACTGATGTCACATGGACTATTTTAAACAATGGCCTTACTACCGTTCTGGGCCTTGAACATAGTAGCTGCATTGCTGTTTATGCAAGGTCAGAAAGTGCTTGGATTTCAACAAAAATATCTTGATTTGTGTTCGGAAGATGAACGAAAGGTCTTGCTGGGTTAGAACGACATGAGCGTGAGTGATTAATGACAGAATTTTCATTTTTGGGTGAACTATCCCTTTATGACACAGTGATCCCTTACAGTTTTTGGGACTGCATTGAAGGTTTTACTGTCGCTGAGATATTCTCGTAACCCTTGGGGTTCGTAAAACTCCTTATGAATCTTTCATCGCTTAATATTTGATAATGAGAGCCATGTGGCTTTGACCTGTGTAATTACTGGCCGAATATTCAAGTGTCCCGAATCTGAATTGCAATCAGTCGTGCCAATGGCACTGACAGCTCTGGTTAGGAGTGTTTTATGGTGGTGGAGGCGCACAGGCGCAGATGGCCACTAGGTCGAGGATGAGTCCCCCGTGGGGAACGGGCACGGGGCAGAGGGCTGGTCGTTAGGATGGTCAACAGCTGTTGGCGTCGTGGCACGCTGTCAGGTCGGGGCAACCTTTTGACCCTGGCCGTGCAGGAGCATGCAAATGAGAACGGCAGCTTCTCGCCATTTTCCACATTCGAGTTTCTGTTTTCCTCCCCTTCCTTCTGTTTGGAGATGAGGTCAGCGTGGCATAATCACTTACACGTGAGCGATACGCACCCCAACAGTGAGCAGCACAGGTCACGAAACACAGATGTTGACATCCCTCCCTCTCTTTTCTCATCGCCACCACCTGATTGCCCCTTCAGTAAAGAATATTGTGTGCGAATCAAGGAGTTCATTTCTGGGGCCTGGTAGGCCATTAATCCATATCTGCGCTCTAATGAGTGAATTTTAGAAATGGAGCAGCTCAGCGTGTTATGATGCGACGGCCGGCACACAACGCAATTATGTCATCATGCATTAGTCCTGTGTTCAGCCAATCAATGCCCATGAGCTCGGCCATTACGGGCTCCCAATAAACAAATAGTCTAGTGCCTGCCACTTCCAATGAACTACATTAATTCTGAGGCCGGGCCGCCCGTGTGTGTGCATAGAGTGTGTGTATGTCCATATGCCGCTGTATTTTTCAGACCAGGTGTTTTGTTTAGCATCTTTGGACAAGTGAGGTGGGATAATTGGTGTCTTATTCCTTTTTTTTAAAACAGTAAAACTTTAAAATAAAGAGAAAAAAAAATGACTTAAAGGTCCCATATTGTACACCTTTCTGGAGTTTTATTTGAGGTTTTGATGTCCTTAAGAATATATATTTGCGGTATAAGTACCAAAAACCATCTCAATATATTTTTACAGCTCCTTTCTCAGGAGCTCTGCTGAGAGCAGGTCGATTTTGGTCTGTCTAATTAATATTCATGAGCCTCTCTTCTGATTGGCCTGTTGTGTTCTGAGTGACGCACGGCCATTGTCTGGGGGTTTGGCAAAAGGAGAATGGGACGGTGGGCGGTGCTCGGGGTGGTGACTGAAGGCGGTGACTGTATAGTTCTGACGTCAACTTTTTACGGAAGTCACAACGGTTCGTGAAAAAAAGCTAGAACTTTAAGCAGGCTGTGTGAATTTTACTGTGGACTGACTGTTTTGAAACTTATATGGTAGTTAAATAGCCCCTAGACCTCAGTAATCATGAAAAAAAGCCAGGAAATGTCAGTTTTGACAATATGGGACCTTTAACAAAATAGCACTGCTTCATTAGAGCAAAGGTGCCCAATCCTGTTCCTGGAATCAAGCATACCTGTTTATAATTATCAAGTGCTCCTGAAGATATGAAACCTCCTGTTGTGTTCATAAACTATGTAAAAAAAAAAATAAAAATGTGTTGGGGTCAAATCGATTAAAGCAATTGTTGGCTAATTGCAATGAAATCAATGCGAGTTCATTGGTTTTCATACAATTTTCAATAAATAAATAATTGAAATATTGATTTCCAATGATTTCACTAATCAGCTAAATTTTATTTTGTAAATATAAACAAATTTTGATTTTGATGGCTGCAACACACCCCAACAAGGTTGGGACAGAGGCATGTTTTTAACACTCATCAACTACATCAACTATAATTACAATGTTTAATCGTTTGAGAATTGAGTTGAGAATTGGAGTTTTGCATGCACAATTTTCATCCAATCTTGCTTAATACAAGACATCATCAGCTCATCTGTCCACAGTCGTTATTGTCTGAATCTTCTTTTCATAATGGGCCATACATTTTCAATAGGAGACAGATCTGCTTGCCAGTCAGTCACATCTACGTGTCTACGAAACCACGCTGTTGTAGCACATGCAGAATGAGACCTGGCACCATCTTTATCTAATAACCATGGACTTCCTATGAAAGATGTCATCTTGATGGCAGTATATGTCTCTGTACAATTCCAATATATGCCTTCATGTAAATGGTACCTTCTCACATATTCCAGTTGTTGTGTCTTTTTCTCAAAGCCTTGTGAGGGTAAAATTGCTTTCTCTTCTTTTTAGTGGCACAACAATTGTAATAATAATTGAGATCCACAAAACTAAGCCAAAACCAAACTTTGACAGATTTGTTTACTGCCAAACTCAACTAGATATATGAAGACTGAATTTTCCTTGGATGATTCAGAAGAAAAGTCTCAATTTAATGTCAGCTTCGAGCTTTAAATTTAATATGCTCTTGTGTATTTCATATTTTAGTCAAAACTTTTATTTTTTACCTGCACGTTTAGTGTATTTGGAGTTTTACACAGAAACATTTTCTCCAGAAACATGCAGCTCTGTTCATTGCTACTCACTACTTTCAGACAAGAAACATCTGCGATGTTCCTGTTCAATTTCCTTTTTTGCAAAAACTTTCACAGACGGACAGAAGCAAAACACACTGAAGCACTGTTCTAATTTGGAGTGTATGTGTGATTTGCACTTCTAGAAGTTAATGATAGAAGTAGGTCAGACTCGATTTCTAAGAAATCATTGTGTGCTCGTTGCCACCCTGAACATGTGACGCAAAATTTTCAAAATTATGCTTTGTTTTGTGGCTAGAAGAGCATGTCTGACTGTCTGACAGAGAGTGTGTTATTTGTGTGTGTTATGTGAGGCAGGCGGTATTGTAGAGATCCTTGGATAATTCGCTGAACACGACAGAGCAATCACAACCCTGAAAACCAGGTGAACACATTAGCATACCATGGCTAACAGAGAGTGAGTGTGTGTGTGTGTGTGTGTGTGCGAGCGTGAGTGCGTGGGTGACAACAGCTTGCCGCTACTGACAGTTCACTGTCACGGTGTTGAGTGGTGCGCTGATGTGCCGAAATCTCATCCATGTTTCTTGAAGAGCCAGGAATCATTCTTCATCACCCCATCAAAACTCTCAGTTTCCCCCCTTTGTTGATTTGTCAAGAAATACTTCTTTTTTTTTTTTTTTTCGTTTCCATTGTGTAGTTTGAAGTGGAAATCCCGAAAATGAAAGAAAAAAAAAAAAATTAGGATGCATTTGGCCAAAGACGGAATCCAAACATTTTAATTAATAAACAATTAATTACATCTGTTTAGTTATAAACACTCAAATAAAAACAGACAAACATTTAAATTGCATGAAAGGCCGTTTTTATGTCAACTTTTTAATAATAGAATTATGCTTTAACTCCAAATTGTTATTGATATATTTAAACTGTAATAACAACTTTTCATGACAAACTTATTTAAATATGCATTGAATAATGAAGACACCATGTTAAATAAAAAAAAAATGTAATGCATACATTATACAGTATAAGCTGCAGCTGGAGAAATGCTGATTACATGTTACTGTTACGATAATTCCCTAAAAATTTCAGTTGCCGAAATTTCAGCACATCTCTAATAGTTTGTTTCAACCCAGGCTTATTGGAAATACATACCTGTGGTGACATTTCTGCTAAATGATGTTGCTTCTTGCACGGTTCATTACACTTTGAAAGTGCCTTTTAACGTGAATATCATTTTATGATGTTGTTGTTGTATGTATTATGGCATGTCCGTTGAGTGATGCTAAAAGGATAATACTCCATTGCATTTGAAAATAACATAATTATAAATAATATAATGTAGACTAAACCCTAGCCTAAACTAATTGATAGTGTTAACAAAAGCAAATTATATTTAATGGGATGTGCACCCTAGTGCTCTGTATCACAAATGCAGCGCTGTACCAGGTGCGCTACTGAGCAAGTTTACCACGTCAGAAAAGACATACGTATGGAACTGGATATTGATGCAAACAAAATATATTTTCTATAAATTATTCACTATAAATTATGTTCATAATATAGTATTGTAAAGGAACCAATGCGAAAATAACCACTTACTGCAGTACTGTATATGTATAGGTACACTTTTGTAGTTTTGCTAAAATGTAGGTAAAGGCATGTTTTTTTTTTCCAAATAAGCCAAGGTTACTTTGCTTTTATGGAGTTGTCTTCTTAGTTGTAAACACGTTTTAAACTAAAACTTATTTATTTTGTGATTGTTCAGCTCACTGCATGTGTGAGTCATATTGAGAAATAAACAGCGACAAATGTGCTTCTGTGGTGTAGAATTGCTTCAGTTCTTGCAGTGGATTGTGGGACTGAACTGTGCCGAGAACAAATCTCAGTGCTTTATCAGTTGTGTATCGTTTGTTTGTGAATGCTGCCGAGGGATGATGCTCTGGGGGCAAAGCTTCCTTTGTGTGTGTGTTTGAATGGAAGCGTGCAGTTTTTGTAATATGGCCCTACCAGCCCACCTGTGTGTGGGTGTGTGTGTGTGAGTGTGTGTGTGTGTATTTGAATTTGACTCAGTGTGTGTGATGTGATGTTTCTCACGCTAGTTCAGCCAGACGTGGCTTCAGGCCACAAGAATACTCATACACACGTACACTCACCCACACAAGGTGGATGTGGGTAAATCTGCGGGAACAGACTGGCGGGATGAAATTGGATTTTTAGCCAGCGCTTCAGGCTGTCGAGGCCCCTCAGCAAACGGCAGCACTTGAAATCACACACTCGTGGTCTGGGGCCGGATGTTTCCTGAACAGTGTGTGTCAGTGTGTGTGCACGCTAAGGCCAGGAATCTCAAGGAATTGAATAACTGGTTGAGACCTAATGGTTCTAGCTCATTAATGGTTCCATTACTGAGTCTTTTAGTACTTAAAGAATAATTGGGCCTAATTAACAAATAAGCATGAAAAGATCTTTATATTTCAAAGAATAAATCTTTGAAATCTGGTCTAAAATGCATTTGGCATGTTCATAGAAATGTAGTTTTTGTATACATGGTTCTGAAAAAAAGATTTATTGTTTTCAATTTCATAAATATGAATTATATTTGTAGAAATAAATGTGTAGGTTTCATTAATTTGGACTGTTTTTGAGTAATCATGAGTTATAAAGTCAAAGGAATTGTATTAAATCAAATTAATTATAATGGGGTTAATACTGATAATTCAAAATGTGTTTTCTATAAATTGTTTTACATTTTAAAGAATTTCTTAAATCAGTTGTACTACTTTATTTTATTTATTATATATATATATATTTTTACTTTATATCCACCCAAAAAATGTCAACATGAAGATTCATTTTAGGAATTACTCAAGTCATTCTATATATGAATTATATTTTTAATGTATGTTTGAGGAAATTAATAAATCCTGACAGAAAAAAATAATATTATTTCATGCATGTTTTCTCATGTAGTGAGATTCTAGTTGCAGCTTCATCTGGCCAAGAACAAGACCATCCTAGTAAAAAGTAATATATTTAAAATACCTTTATTTCATACTAAGGGCCAGTTTTACTAACAGCTCTGTCAAGTTCAGAACGTCTTTTGGCGTTAAAATAGTACTGTCAGGTTTTACTAAAGACGCGCAGTGAAGAATTAGCGCTGAAAAAGCATGGACACCGTTAATTTTGCGCCTGACCTTTCCCTGAAGTTTCCCTTTCAGACGCAAAATGTATGGGAGGAGAGTATTCAAATGAATCATGCAACGAGATTTACTAACGTTTGTGCTCGACAAATTACTGGCATTTGTGCCATTATTTAACGCCCCAAAAAAAGCATGTCTTAAACTATTTTGCGCTTGGAATGGATGCAATTTGTTGCTAGGAGAGGCATCACAGAGAACAGAGAGCAGAAGGGAGAGGATTTTTCACACGTATTAATTTATTTGGAAAGAACACATCATCCGAACATATCGTTTGCCAAGCCATGTTATATTTAATTTGCTTCAGAAAATAAAAGACGACTTGGAACCCTCAACTAGGAGTCACGCAATACCAGCTCTATCAAATCTGTTGCAACCCTTAATTTTTTGGCCTCCAGTTCTTTTCAACGTACTGTGGCTTATTTATTTATTTATTGTTTATTCACGACTATGCTAATTTGCGCTGCGCTTGGTATATTGTGTTGGTCGATATGTAAATGAGATATTGCGTCTGTGTTCTTTAAAGGGGTCATATGATGTTGCTAAAAATAACATTATTTTGTGTATTTGGTGTAATGAAATGTGTTTATGTGGTTTAAGGTAAAAAAAAAAACTTTATTTTCCACATACTGTACATTATTTTTTCTCCTCTATGCCCCCGCCTTTCTGAAACGCGACGATTTTTATAAAGCTCATCGGTCTGAAAAGCGAGGTGTTCTCTGATTGGAGCAGT
Source organism: Sinocyclocheilus anshuiensis (assembly GCF_001515605.1). Classification (NCBI taxonomy): domain Eukaryota; kingdom Metazoa; phylum Chordata; class Actinopteri; order Cypriniformes; family Cyprinidae; genus Sinocyclocheilus; species Sinocyclocheilus anshuiensis. The sequence continues at coordinate 1,556,560 of NW_015546057.1, read as the reverse complement.
TCAGTTCATAGCGTGCGGGTAAGCTGTGAGATTTGTGAGAGAAAATCGCCAAATGGCTAATAAAAAGTTGTACCGTGAGGATGTGTTGCAAATGTTATTCGCCGATTCTGACTCTGAAGGGGAATATTTGCCTTTTGGAAATGACGATTGGTCGTCTAATAAATCGCGCCTCTCCCAGTACATCTTTGCAGCGCAATGGTGCCGCCGTACAAGGCGCGAGTGTTCACGAAGCACAAACAAGTGATAATTTCGACCCTTTGCCCAACGGGGGTGGGGGTGGCAGGGCAATATCTATTATTTCCTGAATATTACCTGATGAACTGATCAAAAAGTAGGCTACTATTCACATGCGTTTTACTACTATATAGTATAGTACTATGGTAATAATTTAGTACTTTCTCCTGTTTTATTGTTGGTTTCCTCTTTTCTGATCGTTTGGAATGAGGATAAAAAGACAAAAAAAAAAAGCATGCAAATAAGTTCAAACATCAATTCAATATCTATTATTTCCTGAATATTATGACTCTGACTCTGATGACGTCATACTATGCAAATTAGACTAGTATATTTACACCCCACATAAACTTTTGGTCATGCCCAACATTTTTCTAATTTACAGTAGATCTCTATCTTTAACCCCTTTCAAGCCACAAGCTTTTGAAATCTTGATGTCAAAATCCAGCATTTTTCCAAAAAAAACCTG
>NW_015546057.1:1538741-1555566 GCF_001515605.1 Sinocyclocheilus anshuiensis | reverse complement strand
ATATGCACCAAGAGCTTGTAACACTCCAAAGAGAAAGGAAAAATTTAAATCGCATCATATGACCCCTTTAATTTGCACGTTGTTATTAAACCACCTGCAGAAATTTTCACACCCATCGGCACTGTTTTGGAATTGCGCTTTCGTGCTAATTTGCCCTGTTTAGTAAAACTGGCCCTTAGTATTGTTTAAATCTATTAACTTATTTACTGACATATCACTTGAGACTTACTGATATAAAAATTATAATTAAACTTTATTTGGAGTACTACTTGTGCACAATGCACATGTCTTAATATTAAGCCTAAAATGCATTTTAATGTCACTTGTTGATGAGAACTGAATAATGATTATTGAACAATATCAGTCTTTAAATGCAATACATTTAAAGTGTACCTAAAGTATACTTGCAATAGTTCCACTTTAGCACAGTCAAATATACGTCAGAATATCTTTAGTTGAACTGTGCATTAAGTACAGAATTAGTTGTTCCAATTTAGCAGGCTTGTACCAGTTTAGTATACCAAAACTACAATTGCAGGGTATTTGTATTAAGTACACATATATGTAAATGTATTTGTAGTATTCTTAGCATTAAATACATGTATTTCAAATACATTTTAGTATATTTATTTTTCACTAGAGCAGTCACATTGGAGCTGGTGATGTCAGCCAGCTTTTGATAATTTTTTATGCAGTATGAATCAAATGCTCAGACTATGGGTGATCTGTGGGCGGCAATTTTTACATGCAGTTCAGATCTGACTGATTCAGCCAGTTAGTGAGTCATTACGTTGATTTAACCTATTAACCCATACATTTAACACCTGGTTTTTGAGTATTTTCAAGTGGTGAATTAAAACGTGACTGATTTTACTTTGTGAGTTTGACCAAAAAGGACCACATCATAACTCATGGTTAAGTTACTGTTTAAAAAAAAAAAATGAGTAAGAATAAGAACCTGTTCTTGGGTTCCCAAACCAAGTGTATGTTGAGCAGATGTAGTATGATTTGGCATCACACACACACACAAAAGGTAAGAATGATGAAAAGAGTAAGGAGTGGAGGAGGATATGAGTGAGTGAGATGGGCATTGCAAGAGCAGGACAGCTTGACATGAATTAAATCAAGTGGACACAATGTTTACAGAAAGCAAGTAAGGCAAGAGAAAGATAGACAGACAATTGTGACTGAAGGAAGAGAAAGAGGCTGGAATCCGATGGAAAGGTATACGAAAACAGAATGAGAGTCGAGGAAGAGAGACAGACGTTCATCCTGAGCTGATGTGTCTTTGTCTGAGACTGGACTACCTGTGGCACTGATCAGAGGTTATCTGACATAACTCACATTGATAAGTGAGTATGTGTGTGTCAGGGTGGCTGGAAGTGAGAGAAAGGAAGGGAAAAAGGGATGGTGGAGCCAATCCTCTGGCTGTTGGTGCAGCATTTAATGCATGAATAGACAGATGGAGTCTGTCAGTCGCCAAACCCACCTGACTGCAGCTGAAAAGCCTCCGATGGGAAGCCTGTGGACCACTCACAGACTGCCTGGTGCATACTACACACAAAAATAACTAGAACTTTATGAAAAGGCAAGCTTCAATCTGATTGGCTGGGTTTCTTGCATTCTTTATAAACTGACCTATGTTAGCAGTTGTTAGATATGCAAATTTAATGGAATCAATATGGATTTAAGAAGAGTCAATTAAACTTTGAGATGTACTGTGAGATTCTGTAAGAGAGTCTGTAATATTTTTGAAAGGTGTTTGAAAGAAAAAACTTACCATTGCTCACGATGTGATTGTAAAATCAGTGAAATATTGTGAAATATTATTACAATTTAAAAATAGCTGTTTTCTATTTGAATATACAGTCAAAAATTAGGACACCCTATTGAATTCAATAGTTTTCTGCATAAGGACATAATACTACTACTACTACTACTAATAATAATAATAATAATAATAATGATACTACTACTACTACTACTACTACTACTACTACTAATAATAATAAAACAAAATAGTTCCTTGGTAGGTCTTACAATTTGGAAAATAAAACCTCAGATGAACAACAACACATGACATATTGCACCGTGTCATTATTTATTTAACAAAAATAAAGCCAAAATGGAAAATGAACATTTTCACATTTTCAACATTTCAATATGTTCACATGACTGTATTTTAAAATGCTATTTATTCCTGTGATGCAAAGCTGAATTTTCAGCATCATTACTCCAGTCTTCAGTGTCACATGATTCTTCAGAAATTATTCTAATGTGCTGATTTGCTGCTAAAGAAAGATTTATTATTACTATTCGTATCAGTCTGGAAAACAGTTGTGCTGCTTAATATTTTTGTCATAACTATGATAAAATTCTTTTTTTCTGGATTCTTTAATAAATAGAACGTTCAAAAGAACAGCAACCTCGACCACAAATATTCTGTTTTGTTCTAAAAGTTATGCTTGATTTATCCTTCCTGAACATCATAAAAAATGAAACAATTCACATTACATAACTGTCAAGACAGGTGGGTGGTTCTCAGTCAAAACAAAAGTAGACTGAGGTCAGAGGTCTGGCTACATGAAAATAGCAGTCGACACTTGTGTCTTTCGGTTTGAGAACTGAAATCTGGAAAAAAAAAGTGTGTTTTTTGTGAAGGTATACCAGTTCTGCACTCCGGCTTTGGCTCTGTTCAGCTGGCATAGAGCTGCGATCACGCCTGCACCTGTGTGCTTCAGCACAGAGAATGAAACTTTGAATTTTATCCACTCTCTTTTCCGAAGACTGATCATTTTACAAACCTGTGTGTGTGTGTGTGTGTGTGTGTGTGTGTGTGAGAGACAGGGCTGAGAGTTCACCCCTCAGATGGGAATGATTTATGTGTCATCATTGTTCAGAGCTGTGATCACATCTGCGTGAGAGCCGGAGAGACACAATACTGACAGGAAAAAAAAGATCCAAGTTTCGTCTCCAAAATGCCAGTTACAACATCTCACTGCTTTAGTCTTCAAAACTTCATGTCAGAGGCCTGATGTTTTTAAAAATATCTACAGCTGTTAAACAAAATTAATCTATGATGAAAATATGAAATAAAACATGTATTTAAATAGTTAAATGAAATGTACTTAACAATTAAATATTAAGCAAATTTAAATTTACTCCACATATGTGACCCTGGACCACAAAACCAGTCATAAGGGCATAAAATGTTGATTTTCCATTTTGGCTTTATTTTTGTTAAATAAGTAATGACATGAAATGTCACCCTATAGACCACAAAACCAGTCATAATCATCTGAAAGCTGAATAAATAAGATTTCCATCGATGTATGGTTTGTTAGGATATGAAAATGTTTGGCCAAGATACAACTATTTGAAAATCTGGAATCTGAGGGTGCAAAAAAAAAAGAAAAAGAAAAATATTGAGAAAATCGGCTTTACATTTGTTCAAAAGAAGTTCTTAGCAATGCATATTACTAATCAACAATTACTTTTTGATATTTTATGATAGGACATTTACAAAATATCTTCATGGAACATGATCTTTACTTAATATTCTAATGGTTTCTGGCGTAAAAGAAAAATGTATAATTTTGACCCATACAATGTATTGTTGGCTATTGCTATAAATGTACCCATGCGACTTATGACTGGATTTGTGGTCAAGGGTCACATATCCAAAACAATAATGTGTCCACCAATTGCTCATTAACACAAATGTCCACCATGTCCACCAATTGCTCATTAACACACACACACACACACACACACACACACACACACACTATAATAATAATAATAATATTCAACATAATACAATGTCATAGACCACTATTTTCCAGAGACACAAAATTAGATCAATTTACCTCAGAACTGTATGTACATTACATATTTATGTATTTATTGCAGTATTCTCTCTTGCGTTCTATTTCTAGTTATTTCTTCTTTAAAAAAAAAAAAATTAAAATATTAAAAAGGCCATCTTAAGTCTAAGGAATAGTGGCAAGGTCTTCACTCCATGAATAATCTGGAAGCAACAGTAAAATATTAATGACACTTTTAAGATCATCGTTAAGTTTTAAGTCTGAATCTGGAGGTCAGTATTTTACAGGAAAAGTTGTTGCAAGTTTGAGTTATTACCTTCAAAATGGTGTATGTGTACATATAATAGTGGAACGAGTGTGTCTGTGCATTTTCAGCTCATGTCAAGTGGTTCTTTGGCCTGTATCTTCAGATGTCTTTCTCAGGGAAAAGCTTAACCCTGGCCCACTCGCTCCTTTTTATTCTGATATTTCCTTCTAGAAACATACTGTGAGCAGTTTTGCATTTATGCTGTACCTGCCTTAAAGTGTGAGCTCTGGTAATATAACACTTTCCTGATGTCTGACAGAGAGAGTTTATTTGATTTAGTTTTCCTGAGCTGTAGCAATTCATGGTGGAATGAACCCAGGGATGCTGATATTTTCAGCACGGTGATCCGAATATGTTCTTTGAACATTTAATAGACAAAGCAATTAATGCAAATTTCTGGCACAGCCAGCAGATCTGCCGGAGAGATCCTGAATTGCTGTGAGCTTGTTGACCAACCCACAATGCACCTCTTCTGTTGTTACCAAAAACAGCGAGACAAAAAACAAATAAACAGTTTATGAGACATGAGTGTTGAATTTTTAAGTACGTTTATATGTGAATGTGTTGTAGAGCGAGTGAGGCAGAGCAAAAGGGATTGATTTAAAGGAACACTCCCCTTAAAAAAGCAAAATGCAGTAAATATACGCTCATAGAAAACAATGTGTTTGAATTTTAAAGACGTGGCACGATGCGACGCGGCACTGCGCTTCTTGTCCTGTGTGCGACCGGCTCAAGAGACCCTAAAAGAACATAACTTTACAAAAATTTTACAAAAAGTTAAATAGTTCACTATATTATATCATCCCCCATATTGTTCCAATCAGATAATTTATTTAGTTATAACTTCTGAAGCGAAATAGTGTAGACACTGGACATAAACTAGTATATTCCTCCTGTGTTTGTATGTGTTCGCACATGCTATTAAATGGGAGTATATTACGTTTCGTGTGTACGCATTGCACACTGAGTCCAAAATTGTCGTCCGAAATTTTCGCACGTTAAAAAATAAATACGACCTCAAGTTGCATCAATCACGGTTACACACTGCCTCTGAAACTTTCATCCGTCATAAAAAAAATTTGGATCAGGTTTGATTTTCTGCATTTTCGCAGAAGTACGACGAATACAAAAAAAACGAAAAAACGCATATGAAAATTTCGAACGGCATCTTTACCATTTGGGACTGTGTCACGTCCTGTTGCTGAGTTTGCCTACACCAGACGTGTCAAAGCAGAAGTTCTGAATCCATTTGTACTGTTGTTGGAAGTAGCACAAGCCTATAGAGTATGTCAGAAATATAATCAGTTTATTCTCTGTATTTCGTATTCACACTAATTATTCCAAACCTCAAGTTGTTTGAAGATATTTTGAAGAATGCTGGTAACCAAACAGTTGCTGATAGCATTGACTTCCTTAGTATTTTTTTTTTCTTTCTCCATACTATGGAAGTCAACGGCTACTGTCAACTGTTTGGTTATCAACATTTTTCAAAGTATCTTCTTTTATGCTCAACAAAAGAAAGAAACTCGTACAGGTTTGGAACGACTTGAGGGGGAGTGAATGATGACAGAATTTTAGGGGTGAACTATCCCTTTAAGCACCTTAAAATAACTATTTTTTTATGTCTTCTGAAGTCACGGGATAGCTAGGTGTGAGAAAATTTTGCTTTTAGTTGAAAATAATAGTGTGAACTTCTCCTGTGTTTCACGGAAGAGAAGAAAATAATACGGGTTTGGAACATGTGGGTGAACTTTTAACATTTTAAATCTATTCAACGTTAATTGCTCTTATGAAAGAGTGTTGGGGGTAACGCATTACAAGTAACGTGATGTTACTGTAGTTCTAAAATAAATATGAATATGCATTAATTCATCTCACTCACAAAAAAAAGAACACATTCAGTATTCCTCAAAATGAATACAAATAATAAAACTCAGAATATGACGCAAACCTGCAATAATTAAATGTTAAACAACACAAATATCCTTTATGTATTTAATCCCATTATATTAACCAATGTCTTTGCTTCTGACCTTCGATGATCCAGTTCAACTGTACTAATACGCAAAAATTAAACTAAGTAACGTAATTAGTTACTTTTTTATGGAGTAACGCAGTATTGTGATGCATTACTTTTAAAAGTAACTTTCCCCAACACTGATCACTAACTGCTCTTTAAACTCCTCAACCGCTCAATCTTTCATTTAAATTATTCTTTATCTTGACAACTGACCTCCTCTGTCCCTCGGCTCTCTTCGTGTTCCTTCAGACATGTTGGAAGCTGGTCACGGTCCTCGGCTGTGAGTCAGGCACCGGCTGCTGCCTCAGATGGTTCAAGTCGCTCCCTCTGTCATTTCACAACCCTCCCAGGATGCCGAGCCCTGTTGTTAACCACGTCCTGGTGGTACATGAGGGCTGTGATTAATTCTCATAAACAATAATGCGGCTTTTAGCTATTCCGATGAGTAAATCTGAGAGATGAGCATCTAGACTAGAGAGAGGGAAAAGCTGGAGTTTGTGAGGGAGCAGGAGTGGATGGTTGTGTATTGATTAAGTGTGATTTGGAGACAGCGCACAGGTCCGCCTGACCACAGAGAGAGAAAAATGGCTGACTAATTGACTGAGACAATGCAAATTATTTGTGGCTGTTTGGGAACATCAAGATTGATGGCTTCTTTGCTTGTGGATTTAATCGACTTGTTTTTTTTACTGTTCTCTGCTGTCATAATACAGGGACAGAGAGAGAAAGAGAGACTCTCTTCACCCATAGGGGGCAGACTGCCATATAGCGTTAAGTTTGCTGTAATTTGCTGAAATGGTTCCTGAAACATTCATAGAAACACTGCATTGATAAGGAACCATTAAATTCCTTATGATTTCCATCCCTAATATTGATGCACAAGTTCAAAACTTGTAACATAGATCTGACAAGGGCATATTTTTATAAACACATTTGATGGAAAAGTAGCATTTCAGTTTTTGGAAGTTTGATCCTGTGCCACTAATAACATTAAGCTTACCAGGTATTTTGAAGTAAAAGTTCAAATACTCAACTTCAACATGACTTTATGTGTGACATTTTGTTTTAATCACGTTACATAAGCACAGTGTTTCCCTTCTGCTACATTATACAGTGAGATAATAAAGAGAGTGATATTGCCTCATAATGATATTTCACTGGTGTAGATTGTAAACCCAGCGGAATAAGATTTCCATTCATGAATATCACTAGAGGTTACAGTGGTGTTTGTTTGCCAGGTCCAGCATATTTAAACATGAGGGGGAAAAATGCATACAAATTAGCTCAGTATCAAGAATAACATATCTATTGCATATGATGTTTGTGAGAGAATAGTGTTCTTTGATATGAGAAACAAATAAAAAGGCCAGAATAGGCATCTCTCTTCATCTTACTGTTAGTTGGTATCAGTCTCTTTGTAGTGATAGTGTTCTAATCAGCCCCCGAGACACTTTTTAATGTCACCCAGCTTTCTTTTAATTCTGCGCTCTTTCTGTTTCTCTGATCTGTGTGCAGTTCGGAGAGTTGTACTCTATGTGTGTGTTCTGAACTGTGCATTCATATGCTGCGTGTGTGTATCTCTTCACTGATCTTTGTGTTTGTGTGCTGTGGCATGTGTGTGGTTTCTCAAAGCTCTTGACAGCCCATTTACAAATCCGAACTTCAGTCAGATAAGATCTTTAATACCAGGTGTCTTCTCTCTCCCCGTGACACCTCCCCGCAGGCCACCGCGATGCAACGTGCCTTTGAATTATGAATAACTAGGAGATGCCAGGCGGCCTTGATCAGCCCTCTAATAATGTTGATTTTCCAAAAAGTTTTACCGCCAATGCGATTACTGAGATGATTAATGTGACAACCGCTTGGTGGGAGATGTCATATTAGTTCATGGAGAACTAACACTGGGGTCTGCTTCTCTAGCTCTCTCACCATCTGATCTGAGAGGAGGGTTTGATAGAAGATGTATTTCCAAACGATCGAGGACAGACAGTTTATGTTAAATCAGCAGTGTGATCCAAATCACAGACACATTGGATGGACTGGCGTTGGACACCTCATCATTACCGCTACGGTTGAGGAAACATTCTTATTAATGCAACAGAAGGATTAGTTATGTATCGATTTTTTTTAGACCTACAGTGTCTACAGAGAGAGTGTATGTGTGAAAACATATTCCTTTATGTTTGAATCCATCACCACACCTGATTTTGTAAACTTTAAGTGTCTCCACCCTACTAAGCTGAAAATAGTATCTTAAACCAGGAGTGTCCAATCTTGCTCCTGGAAGGCCACTGACCTGCATAGTTTAGCTCTTATTCTGCTTAAATACACATGAAATAGCTAATATATGTCTTTGGGATTACAAGACACTTTTAGGCAAGGTTGCCGGGAACTTTTAGGCAAGTGTGCAGGAACAGGTTGGAGTCAGCAGGATATTGGCCTTCCAGAAGCAGGATAGGACAGCTTTGGCCTAAATACATCTAAAGCAGTTTGGTGGTGCTGCCCGCTTAACTGTTTAAGATTGTTGTTTTTAAAGGGGAAATTGAGCATTTATCAGGTGGTCAGGGTAGGACACCAGTTAAAACAGTTGAACACCAGTTTGCCGGGTGAGGAGACTGTCTAGACAAGCTGAGCATTAGCCTGCCAGGAAAGGAGACCGGTTAGACCAACTGAACACCAGCTTGACCAGGACTTCAATCTTTCTAGGTTTGTAATGGTTTTGGGAAATACAGCCCAGGTTGGGATACCATCTAGACCAGCTGAATACCACCTTGCCAGGGAGGCAGATGATCTAAACCAGATGAACACCAACTTGTCAAAGTAGGAGTCTGTCTAAACCAGCTGAACATTAGCTTGCCAGGGTAAGAGAATAGTTAGATCAGCTGAACTTTTGACCAGGGCTGCATTTCCTAAAAGAGTTGTAAGCCTAAAAAGATTGTAGAGGCCATTGATGCCAGACCATACTGTACTTACTTAGGTCATTTTAGGCTTGGGACACCATTTAGACCAATTAGATTAGCTGAACACCAACTTTGCCGGGAATGAGTTGAGCTAAACATTCAGAACAGCAGTTTGGGCAGGCTAGAAGACAAGCTAAATCAATTAACCCTTCGCAAAGACCCACCCCCCTTAGTTAATATTGCTACGACTGACAAGTCATGGTGCTCTCAAGCCACACCTCATGTTCTCACGCAGTGAAAAATAGTAACAGAGCAGGTTACTTTTGGTAACAAAGTTTCAGATTTCAAATGCTGTCATTTTTTAAAAGAAATTCAAACAATAAATATTGTTTTGTGGCTCTTTATTGTGTCATAACAGATCACTGTAGCGCCTCAGTTCAAGGGGAACGTGAACCAAACATCTCTTCCTCTTCACTAGTTCACTAGAAACAAACATGAATGAACATCAGACGGTACTGTATCTTGTTTCAACTGTGAAAAGACATCAATACACACCATTTTTCAAGTCCACTGATGTAAATCTGCTCTCATGTCTGTTGTTTTTTTGTTTTTGTCAGACAAAATGGCAGAATCAGCATTGGTCAGATTGACTGTCAATCAAACCCACGGCAAAGGGTGAATTGAGCACTAGCTTGGCCAAGAATGGAGCCCAGCAAGTCTAGCTTCAACACTAGCTTGGCCAAGGGAAGGAGATCACCAAAACCAGCTGAACATTGGCTTGGCCAGGGAAGGTGACCAGCTTAATACCAGCTGCAAACTAGCTAAAACCAACAAGGTTGGGTTAGGATTTTCCTCACCAGTCTAACCAAAAGATAATTTTAGTACAAACAGGGCTGCACTAAAGTTACACATTCATTAATATCTCGACCATGAACATGGGTGTCAGTGGCTTGTTAATGAACATAATTTCCATTCATCTTTATGGTCTGTTCTGTATAATTCAGGGATGATTATAAATGGTCTGGTGGGTGTGGAGGAGAGCTGTGGAAGCACCCCAAGAGTGAACTGCACATTTATCGTAATTATCTGTAAAATTTGGGAGCCGTGTTTCTGGGGACACAGCATCAGAGCAGATGGCTGAGGGGGCTTGGATAATGTATTACAAAGAGACAGGGGAGACATGGGAAGGAGCCGAGATAATCTGGGCTGTTTTCATCTGAAGAAAGAGCAAGCGAGAGAGAGATTTCAGTGGTAGAGATAGACTTGAGCAGGCAGTGCAACATCTGTACAGCGACGTAGTGTGTGGTGATGACTCCTAACATATTTCATCTCCACACACGGCTCTGCAAACTTTACAAATCTACTCTTCCTCACTCTCAGGAGGCCAAAGCTGACAAGAAACATCTGGAGGTAGCAGCTCCAGCTATGTGCTAAGCTGTAATAGACTTACAGTTGTATTATAGATGTAAGCATTGGTTGTGTGTCATGAATTAATCATTTCGGCCTGTGTGCATCCAACAAATACCTTTTAAGTGACTTCTCAATGCTGTACTTCTGCCAAAAGTAGAATGCAAATGTGTTGGTACTTGTTAGAACGCAATTAGAAACGCAGCCAACTTCACAAACAGCAGGTGTCCAGCTGTCAATTTATAGACCAGCATAACCCTGAAAGGCTAACTGATTTTACCTTTGGCTTCCACAGAATTTTTCAATGGGTTTTAAGTGGTTTGCTTGCTAGCAAGTTGCTACATAAGGACTTCAATGGTTGTCAAGCTTGCTTCTATCTATAGCGATTATTTACTGTATGGTCTTCCAAACCTTCAAACATCAAGCTTTAAAACTACTTCAAACTTTAAATTACTTTAAACGGAAAACCTTCAACTTACAGTAAAGCTACTGCAGATTTTCTGATCAGACTTGACATATTTTGTCTTGACAAGTTTTTGTTTCACATTGATGTGTAATTTATGTGGTAGAACATAACAGTTGCTTGAAAATGCCAATTTTCTGACTATAAACTGCACAGCTCTATTGGCGGGAAAACTCTGTACTGGGGCTAGCAAACGCTAGCCACGGACACATTAGCTATAGCGAGGCTACTTTTCATGAAGTCTGCAGTTGTTAAACACATTGTCTCAAAGCCAGAGCTATTTTGACAGCTTTATCAATATTCTCTCTCATCAGTGCATTCAGCTGGAAAATGCCCACCGAAGGGCAGTGCTGAGATGCCCGACCGGCTCATTAAAAAGTTTGGAGGGTGCGGCCAGCCAGTGAAGTCAGGGAAGGGAGGGTGGACCGTTGCCCCTTTGGAGGAATCTGACCTCTAGGGATGTGAAAGATCAGCTCGTTGGGGAAAACTTGAACCCGATGCTGACCTCACGTATTTACAGCCTGTCAGAGAGAGCAGATGAGGGGATGGATAGGGGTTTATCACGCTCATCACGACGGAGGAGAACAATAACAGTTAAAATGAGAGCGAATAAGGAGAATCCTAAAGAGAGAGAGAGAACGTATGAAGAATGTAGTTGTTTGGAAGCAACTGATTAATAGCAGTTGTTCAGTTTCATGTAAATAGTTCAGCTCTATTTCAGAGTAGTGTAGCTTTTTAAGTAACAAGCTCTTTTTTGAGCAGAAATGGTATAGCTTGGGGAAAAAAAAAATACTACTTTGCTATATTTTTGTCACAGAAAAACCCATGCAAATGGTTTAGTTCATTTAGCTTATAATTAACCCACTGATTCATACAGCACTTAGAAGTCCTTTTGAAAGGTCAAAATGTGGCTCAGATTCATTTGAAAGAATTCACGTCACAGGACCAGTTTTACTAACAGCTTGATGTCACAAATTTCCACACCCATCAGCGCTGTTTTGGAATTGCGCGCTCACACTAATTTGCTCTGCTTAGTAAAACTGTTCCTAAATGTTGTGAAATATTTAGTTTTGAAATAGTTGTCATTGTTTTTTTTTGCTTTGGAAATGTGTACAAAAAAATCATAATCATGGCATATAAAGTCAAAATGGTGACATACTAAGTCATATTTATGAGATGAAGGGTCTAAATTTTGACAGATTAATAATTATGAGACAAAAAGCTGCAATTGTGACTTTTTAAATATGACCTACTTAGTCATAACTTGTAAGTCAGCAGTAACTTTTGTCTCATAATTGACTTTTAATTTCATAATTATGATTTAGCATGTCATAATTTTGACTTAATCTCATAATTTCAACTTTGTCACTTTCAAATGGTATTATAATTGAAAATGTATCTCATAAAATCATCTTATGTCATAATTTAAATTTTAACTTGAATTTACTCATAATAACTTAGTATGTCATAATATATGATTTTTCTTTTAGACAATGTAACAGAAATGGGCCTTCATAGATTCTTATTGTTTTTATGCCAAATATCTCCTGCTCTGATTATAAATGTACGTTCATTAGAATACAAAAAGTAACAGTAACTGTCCGCATACTAAAACCATCTCTGAAAATCGCAAGTCAAAGTTTAACTTCTAAACTCATTTGGAACACTTTTATCTCTTTACAGTAACAAATCCACTTCCATTAACAATACATTTATTGTCAGACTCCAGTTAAAGGGATACTCCACCCCAAAATGAAAATGTTGTCATTAATCACTTACCCACATGTCGTTCCAAACCCGTAGAAACTCCGTTCATCTTCAGAGCACAATTTAAGATATTTTGGATGAAAACCGGGAGGCTTGTGACTGTCCGATTGACTGCCAAGTAAATTGCACTGTCAAGGTCCAGAAAAGTATGAAAGACATTGTCAGAATAGTCCATCTGCCATCAGTGGTTCATCCGTAACATTATGAAGCGACGAGAATAATTTTTGTATGCGAAGAAAACAAAAATAATGGCTTTATTCAAGAATTTGTCTCCTCTGTGTCTCTCCGCATCACTGTAGCGCCATTTTGGAGAATATCCGCTGAACCCAAGCAGCGTTCGCTATTCTGTGTCAGCCGCTGCACAAGGATACGTTTTCTACGTGTATTTACGCTTTGATTTCCACAGAATTTTTCAATGGGTTTTAAGTGGTTTGCTTGCTAGCAAGTTGCTACATAAGGACTTCAATGGTTGTCAAGCTTGCTTCTATCTATAGCGATTATTTACTGTATGGTCTTCCAAACCTTCAAACATCAAGCTTTAAAACTACTTCAAACTTTAAATTACTTTAAACGGAAAACCTTCAACTTACAGTAAAGCTACTGCAGATTTTCTGATCAGACTTGACATATTTTGTCTTGACAAGTTTTTGTTTCACATTGATGTGTAATTTATGTGGTAGAACATAACAGTTGCTTGAAAATGCCAATTTTCTGACTATAAACTGCACAGCTCTATTGGCGGGAAAACTCTGTACTGGGGCTAGCAAACGCTAGCCACGGACACATTAGCTATAGCGAGGCTACTTTTCATGAAGTCTGCAGTTGTTAAACACATTGTCTCAAAGCCAGAGCTATTTTGACAGCTTTATCAATATTCTCTCTCATCAGTGCATTCAGCTGGAAAATGCCCACCGAAGGGCAGTGCTGAGATGCCCGACCGGCTCATTAAAAAGTTTGGAGGGTGCGGCCAGCCAGTGAAGTCAGGGAAGGGAGGGTGGACCGTTGCCCCTTTGGAGGAATCTGACCTCTAGGGATGTGAAAGATCAGCTCGTTGGGGAAAACTTGAACCCGATGCTGACCTCACGTATTTACAGCCTGTCAGAGAGAGCAGATGAGGGGATGGATAGGGGTTTATCACGCTCATCACGACGGAGGAGAACAATAACAGTTAAAATGAGAGCGAATAAGGAGAATCCTAAAGAGAGAGAGAGAACGTATGAAGAATGTAGTTGTTTGGAAGCAACTGATTAATAGCAGTTGTTCAGTTTCATGTAAATAGTTCAGCTCTATTTCAGAGTAGTGTAGCTTTTTAAGTAACAAGCTCTTTTTTGAGCAGAAATGGTATAGCTTGGGGAAAAAAAAAATACTACTTTGCTATATTTTTGTCACAGAAAAACCCATGCAAATGGTTTAGTTCATTTAGCTTATAATTAACCCACTGATTCATACAGCACTTAGAAGTCCTTTTGAAAGGTCAAAATGTGGCTCAGATTCATTTGAAAGAATTCACGTCACAGGACCAGTTTTACTAACAGCTTGATGTCACAAATTTCCACACCCATCAGCGCTGTTTTGGAATTGCGCGCTCACACTAATTTGCTCTGCTTAGTAAAACTGTTCCTAAATGTTGTGAAATATTTAGTTTTGAAATAGTTGTCATTGTTTTTTTTTGCTTTGGAAATGTGTACAAAAAAATCATAATCATGGCATATAAAGTCAAAATGGTGACATACTAAGTCATATTTATGAGATGAAGGGTCTAAATTTTGACAGATTAATAATTATGAGACAAAAAGCTGCAATTGTGACTTTTTAAATATGACCTACTTAGTCATAACTTGTAAGTCAGCAGTAACTTTTGTCTCATAATTGACTTTTAATTTCATAATTATGATTTAGCATGTCATAATTTTGACTTAATCTCATCATTTCAACTTTGTCACTTTCAAATGGTATTATAATTGAAAATGTATCTCATAAAATCATCTTATGTCATAATTTAAATTTTAACTTGAATTTACTCATAATAACTTAGTATGTCATAATATATGATTTTTCTTTTAGACAATGTAACAGAAATGGGCCTTCATAGATTCTTATTGTTTTTATGCCAAATATCTCCTGCTCTGATTATAAATGTACGTTCATTAGAATACAAAAAGTAACAGTAACTGTCCGCATACTAAAACCATCTCTGAAAATCGCAAGTCAAAGTTTAACTTCTAAACTCATTTGGAACACTTTTATCTCTTTACAGTAACAAATCCACTTCCATTAACAATACATTTATTGTCAGACTCCAGTTAAAGGGATACTCCACCCCAAAATGAAAATGTTGTCATTAATCACTTACCCACATGTCGTTCCAAACCCGTAGAAACTCCGTTCATCTTCAGAGCACAATTTAAGATATTTTGGATGAAAACCGGGAGGCTTGTGACTGTCCGATTGACTGCCAAGTAAATTGCACTGTCAAGGTCCAGAAAAGTATGAAAGACATTGTCAGAATAGTCCATCTGCCATCAGTGGTTCATCCGTAACATTATGAAGCGACGAGAATAATTTTTGTATGCGAAGAAAACAAAAATAATGGCTTTATTCAAGAATTTGTCTCCTCTGTGTCTCTCCGCATCACTGTAGCGCCATTTTGGAGAATATCCGCTGAACCCAAGCAGCGTTCGCTATTCTGTGTCAGCCGCTGCACAAGGATACGTTTTCTACGTGTATTTACGCTTTGATTTGAACGAAAACAGCGCATCCGTGCAGCGCAGCTGACACAGAATAGCGTACACTGCTTGTATCTTTTTACGGATTTGGAACGACATGGGGTAAGTGATTAATGACAACATTTTCATTTTGGGGTGGAGTATCCCTTTAAAGCACTTTGTACCATTGCATCACATTGTTTTTGGATCATGCTTACTTCCATATGGATTTATGTAAAATTTACACAGAATTTGTACAAATAACTGTTACATTCTGTTGCATCCAGGTATTTTTTTAATCCAAAAAAAAAAAAAGATCATGTCTTTATCATAATTATACAGGGCTTTTTAAAGACATTCAACTAATCGACTTTGAAAATACGTAGAGTTTTGCTTCAGTCTGGCTGAGGGTTGTTTGTAGTGCCAGTACTGAGGCCAGTGACCCAACGTGATCAGCTGGATTCTGGGTAAATTTGTGGGAGCTGAGTGGGTAGCAAGAGAGAGTGGAGGGCGGTACCTGTTTGCTGAGCGCTCCTAATGCAAAGCAATAAAGCAGAAGCAAACAAGATAAAGAAAATTGAATCTCATAGTGCCTGTAAGGGAAAATGTGTGTCGGTTGGGGGTGGAGGAGCCCTCAGACTCAGCACCGCATCTCTGAGGTGCATTACCAACAAACCGCAATCATCATGCAGATCTATTTGGCTATTATTCTGTTTTCCTAGCCTGAAAGGCTAACGGGGGTTATGCGGCGTCTCCGACTCCAGCCCTCCAGGAATATCTAGGATCTGTATAGCACAGAACATTTCAGGGAGCTTTGTGAGTTAATGGGGAAGCTGTCGGTATCCCTCTTTCTTCTTCCAGCCCCCCTTTTTCAGGATAAATGTTAAACAGATGGGCACTGACAGGACATGTTTAATGATGCTTTAACACCGTGGAAAGAAACTTGCTCCACCAGGAGAAGAAATACACACAGGGAGACGTTCCTCATCGTTCAGAACATCAGAAGACAGCATCATCTATCAGGCGTACAGCAGGCGTTATCACTCAGCGCCGCTCACGGCTCACCCGCTCTCACCTGAGTCACTTTGAGAAGTCAGGAGGACAAGTAAACAACTTGTTACTGTTCTGGGTACCAAACCTCTGAAGACTGACACATTTCTGTTCCAATGCATCTGCTGTGACACAGAATCTCACAGATTAAGCCATAAAAGATTCGGTGTGTAGTTTCTGTGCCTTTGTCATAATGCTTTTGTCAAAAGTAAGCACCCTACACGTTGCCGTTGCCTGAACAAAAGAGAATCTGCCCCAAACGTGTGCCATTAGTTTGTCCGGCGTTTCTGTGTTGGGCTGTTACTTTACTTTGAAATCACTCGTATGTTTTTTATCTTCCAGGTCTCTCATTATATATATACATATATATATATATATA
>NW_015546057.1:1530678-1538665 GCF_001515605.1 Sinocyclocheilus anshuiensis | reverse complement strand
CAAACGATTAATCACGATTTTTAAAGTTTTTGTTTACATAATATATGTGTGCGTATTGTGTATGTTTATTATGCATATATAAATACACACACATACAGCATATATTTTGAAAATATTTACATGTATATATTTATATTCATATAATTTATTTCATATATAAATATATTTAATATATAAATTTAACGTATTTTTGTTAAATATATACATGCATGTGTTTGTATTTATATATAAATAATTACACATAAATAAGTACACACACATATATTATGTAAACAGAAACATTTATTTTGGATGTGATTAATCGCGATTGATCGTTTGACAGCACTAAAATATATATATATGTGTGTGTGTGTGTGTGTGTATTTTTTTTTACTTGTTTGCGACGTGACATTTTGCTACCATTCAAACATTTTTTTAAGAATACTTCTATTCATCAAGCTTCTATTAAATTGATAAAACGTAACAGTAAAAACTAACATAATATACTAATATACTATATTTTAAAACTGATGCTGTTCTTTTGAACCCTCTATTTATCAAGGAGTAATAGTTGCTGAAAATTCCATCTCATGAATAAATTAGGTTTTAAATGTTTAAAATTGCATTAAAATAGAAAACAATTATTTTAATTTTTGAGAATATTTTACAATATTACTGTTTATTGTATTTTTTGATAAATAAAATGCAGTCTTTAAGAGCATGGAAGGTTTCTTTCAAAAACATAAAAACATATAAAAATAAAAATCCAAACCTTTGAATGGTGTACCTTTAATGATTAAATAAAAAAAGCCTCTAAAATGTTTAACAAGGATGTGTTGAAAAGTAAAATAAGTCATTTCAGTTTTATTTTGTTTTGGTTGATATTTCAAACTTCCTACATAACTATCAGCAGTAATAAATCACATTTTCATTTTCACTTAAATAATCATGACATAAAATAATTGGTATATTTAAATGCTGTATGTAAATAACATTAAGAAACTGTATCTTACATATAATGCAGGCCATAAATAAACAGTAAAAGAAAAAAAAAACTACAATGATTATTTATTAATTTCATTAATAGTGACAGCATTTAAATCTTTTTCATCCTGAAGAACTGCTATTAAATCACGTATTAACTTTATGTTCTCTTAAACTAGCGAGATTGAAGTCTAAGGTTGGAGGCATTTATATGTAGTATTACGTTTTAGATAATGTTTCATGACACTCAAATATTTAGTAGTTTGTAAATTGTAACGTCGTCCATATTTACAACAATGTGTAAAAACAAACCAGAACACCTTAGCAACTGCAGTGGAACTTCTTGGCAACAATCAATTTAGCATCAAGGTGAGTTTTCATGGTCAAAAACCACCCACATTTTTTCACATAATGTAAAAAAATCAAGTTGCAGTTTTAAAAGAGTTTTGAATATTTATAAATGTACCAGCTGAGTTTATATCTATACAACTCTATGGGCCCTATGATACACCCGGCGCAAGGCGCGGCGCAAGTGTTTTTGCTAGTTTCAGCCCGACGCAGTTCTCATTTTCCCGTCCTGCGCCACGTTGTTTAAATAGCCAATGCATTTGCGCCCATTTGTGCACAACACGCGTACACTTTGCGTATTACACACTCAGGGATGCGCAGCAGCAAACAAACATTTTTAAAAATGAAAAATTACATTCCGCCATGTAAATAGCGAATCCGCCATGGCGCGAGCGCAACTGGCTTTTAAAGGGGATGGGAGATGAGACTCTGATTGGTTTATTGCACGTTATGCCTAAAAAACACCCATTACTTATTAAGAGAATAGAGACAACCCGTTTAGAACATGCGCCCGGGCGCGTCGACCATTTTCCCGTCGTTAAACTAGCAAAAGTGGATTCAGACACGCCCTGAGTGCACCTGCGCCATGCACTTTAGACCATGCGCTTAGATCGTTAAAATAGGGCCCATTATGTATTTATGTGTACTTGTTACCATATTTAAATCCATTCCACAGTCCACAGTATGCAGACTGTCTCCCGTGATCAATGCAGAAAGTGTACAGGCTCCACGTGGGAGAAAATATGACCGATCTGCTATCAGCTGCATTAATGCTCAAAATAAAATGATGACAGTGTGAATAAATAGTACAATTGTCATCTGTTACCAAGATGTGTCACATCTGGCATGTGATTGTCAGAATCATGGCTCTTGTTTAAGGTGTGAGCTTGTTTGGACAGATTGTTCCAGATTTGAACAGAAAAGCTGTTTTCCTGATTCTGTTTTCTCAATGTTGCTTTTCATCCATGTTTCAAATGAATGAGCGCACTGCATTTGAGCCTGTGTCAGTGACATAGATAATTACCCAGTGCGTTTCTGAAATGAAAATAAGACCCCGCTGTCATTCTAGGCTCAACAGAGTTCACAAGAGGACAGGGCACAATGACAGGGTCATTTTTGGACTTGCGGTTTACTTATTTATATGAAAATTTTCTTATTTATATATTTACTCGCTCATTGTTCAGAGCATCTTAATGAACACAGCAGGATATCAAAGTCTAGTTGCATACTGCATGCCATGATTATGAAAAATATATTAGAAAATTAAGGCCTCATTTATTTGATGCAACACAAAAAAAGTCATATTGTGAAATAGTACTACAATTTTAAATAAATAAATGCATTTATTATATATAATAATATATAAATATATATTAATATGTATACATTTCTATAAATATTCTGTATTTTAATATATTTTAAAATGTAATTTATTCCTGTGATGCAAAGCTGAATTTTCAGCATCATTACTCCAGTCTTAAAATGTAATAGAAAATAACAGTCATTCTTGTTTGGAATGATGAGAGTAAATAAAGAAAAGGATTTTCATTTTTGGGTGAACTGTCTCTTTAAGCGTTGATAAAACCGCTGATTTCCTCTTCACTTTATCCTGCCATTAATAATTTCCCCCCTAAATGAAAGTTTTTAAGGTAAAATGAAAGGCTCATTTACTATCATCACTACTGTTTTGGATGCTTAACTTATGTCCTATAATGATCCCCCAGAAATATCACCTTTAATGAACTTACTCCAGTCGTCAGTGTCACATGATTCTTCAGAAATCATTCTATTCCCCCCCAGAAACTTATCTAATTAATAAAAAAGCTCACAATAACAGCATTTTTTTTTTAACTGACAATTTTGTAACATTATATGACTTTACTTTTGATCAATTTAATGCATCCTTGCTGGAAATAAAATAATAATAATAATTTCTTACAACAACCTCAAATATTAATGTGTGTGGGGGTTTGTTTGTTTGTTTATTTATTCAATTTGATTTTTTTAAATGAATGACAGATTCCATTCAGGTACTTTAGATATTACAAGCAAGACAAACCAACCCTTAATTTTTCTCACTAGATATGGCTTATGTCCCTTCTACAATTTTTTTTATTTATTATTTTATTTTTGCCTGATTTCTTACTTGAAAAGTAATTACTCACCTCTCCTCCACAAGTGTCATGGTTTGAGATCCTGTCTTTCATGTCTGTAGTGCAAATGACAAATAGTAGAGGACGAGTTACCGAATCTTAATACTCAAGATTAAGATTAAAACTTGTCCAATAGCAATGCTTGCCTTAGCAAACACCACTAAAAACATAATTTATCAGCAACATTTATCTTGATTATTAATCCCACGCCTTCTGTACTGACAATACTGACATAAAGAAGCTTAGCAATAGTTTTACCACAGTACCCCATGTCGATTCGCACCTGTCCTTTTCTCCACCGTACGCAATTCACATGTCCCCATGAGATGGAGAGCGCAGGAGGCAATAATCTTCCCAACTCATTAACTCCCAAATTAATTGATAAGTAAGCAGGGCTGGTAGGCATGTAGGTGTCTTATTAAAGTTCTTCAAAGCCTGAGAGATGTGCTTAGGCACTAACTTTGATCAGTAATTGAAGAGTACTTTTGCACAATTAATTGATTACTCTTGGGAGAGCAGGTTTTCCAAGTTCTCCGAAGTTTGGGTTGGTCTTTTTTTTCCCTTTTAGCTAGATAGCCTTATATTGGAATGTTCAGTATAACAGTCATAATTGCCCATCGTTCTTTCTGCCCCTTTTCTTAGTTAAAAACTGGACTTGGCTTCCTTGTTTGCACTTATCCATTATGGAAATTATAAATTATTTTTGGATTGGCAATGAATAAAATCAGAGCACATCAGGAATTGGTTGCTTTGCCAAAGGGCTTCTGGTTCCTTAAGTGCACATGACTGAAGTGGACATTTGAAATGGGTCCAAGACAGCTGACTAAGAATAAGTAAAAAAAAAAAAAATCAGTCAGTCCTCTCAACCTGATTTCTATAACTTACTGTCATTCCAAATTAAATTAATGTTAGATCCAATTAGAAACCTAAAGCAACAGATCACACAAAAATGATTTACTCACCGTCATTTTATCCCAAACCTGCGTGACTCTTAAACTGAGACGTTTAGTGGAATGTGTATGCAGCAAAAAATACAGCAAAAATAGATAGGAACAAGGGAACCACGTCAGATTCCAAAAATCTAAATAAATCAACATTTAAAACAGTTCTCCTGTCTTCTGAAATCATAAAAAAATCTAAAAGGAATAGTTCACCCAAAAATTAAAAAATAAAAATGCTGAAAATGCATGAGTTGGAAGAGTTTGTTTGTTCTTCAGAACAGATTTGGAGTTTAACATTGCAGTGAATGGGTACCATCAGAGTGAGTCTAAAAAAACTGTTTTTGACTGTTTTGGCTTATAAACATTGCTTGATCTGTGCATATTTTCTCCTGAATTTTCACTGGAGAAAGCAGTAATATGGATAGAGGAGCTGTATTTTAGCTGGTTAGGTAATTCCTTCTTGTAAGTTGTTGTTCACTGAAAAAGTTGCCTTCTGCTGGAGCTTTCGAATCTCATTCATGATGATCAGCTAAAAGCGGCCCACATTCTAATGTTGTTTGTACATGCGTAAATATAATTTGAGAACTTTGAAGTTATCAAAAAACTTTGTGTGTCAGAAGATTCCAGCTTTCTTTTGGTCACCATATGGCCACCAATCACTGCAACACACTCTATCATCAAAGTCACAGGGAACAGTGAAATGTGATTATAAGCACAAAAAAGGCAACATTTATTATTACAATTATGGATTATTACATTTTATCCAAAGTGACTTGATGAGGTATACAGCATTTTAATGTGGTGTGTCAGACAATTCATTCAACGTTCATAGAATATTAGCTAGAAAAGAGCATAATGTAGCAGAAATTATAAATATATATTTTAAATATATGTACAATGTTATAAATACTGTATATTATATTTGTATTTAACCTGTTATAATATATATATATATATATATGATCCCCCAGAAATATCACCTTTAATGAACTTCCAGACCTCCCTGTTTGTGTTCATCATGTTGTGGTGGAGGTAACTAATGGCCCTCATACATTAAGTAAATGAGTTTTGCTCAACTAGTGGAATTCCAGTGGCTGAGGTCTAATGAGCTCGAATGTGTTTCCAGGGCTTTTTGCCGCACAGAGGGAAGTAAATGTGTCATACCTTAATCACTTCAACTATAAAGCATCTAATGTGATTGCCTTATAAGCTACAGGTCATGATACAATAACAGATATTCCTTACTCATTTAAAACAGTTTGAGACCCCATAGAAATGCTTAGCACCTTGTGATCTTAATGTTTTGATCTAAAATAAAGCTTAAATGCTTTATTTTTGTAGACAAATGCAATTTGGGTCTGCAGGGTTTTTTTTATCAATTAATTAACTATCAGTTAAATGATGATGCTGCTGCTGCTGATGATGATGAAGCCCTGGATGAGGATGGTTGAGGCCCTACAAATACTAACAAATAATAACAACAAAGACTGAGTAGCTGCATCCAAACATTTGACTTGCACTATATATATTTTATGAGGAAAGCTAGTTAAGTCTGAGATCTTTTAAGGTTTTGAACTGAAATACTTTGATGCAAGCTGTCCTTTTCAGTGTGTCTTCCAAAGCTTTCAGAATACCTTCTCGTTCTCTCTTTTGGTTGTTTGTTCTTTCTATTGTTTGACAGCCAGGAGTCCATCTGTAGGATGAGTATGTTGCCCATTTAGTGTGGAATGAGCTTTGGTCAGTAGAGAACAGAGGGAATGTGAATGCTTCTTTCTCCTCTATCAAAGGGCCATACAAAATCATATGTTGCAGCTGTCACTCAAACTTTGTCAGCTCACTGTCAAACACAAAAAGACTGTCTCGTTTGACATTTCAGAGCCTAAAAATCCAAGTTCTGATAAAAACGGCATAGTTCAGATGTAGTTGTTACCACTATGGGTACAAAAAGTATGATGTGTCTCTAACATGTTTCATATAGACATAAAAAAAAAATAAAATGCATAAACACACACACACACACACACACACACACACACACATATGTATATAGTACTAGCCGTGTGATATGGCTATATATTGGCACGCTGTAATTACCTGTGTTGCTATACAGCCATATCACACGGCTACATGTGTGATATTGTATTTATACAACAGTTCGATCGCACAAGTGTGTAAATACATAAGAAACAACAACAAGGTCTCTTTAAAAAATAAAAAATAAATAAAAATAAAAATCTTTTGTGCAGAACTACTTCCACCACAGATTCAAATCTAAAGTTGACAGTTTAACAGCTGAGCCCAAGCCTCCGTTACTAATTCCAAAACTTCACTTTAGAAATAGTAACGAAGGAACATCAAGTTGCTTTATTGAAATCTTATTGTATTATTTATTAACCCTTTGATGCACATCATGGGTCTAAAGTGACCCGACTTAATTTATTTTTTCTATATCTTTGCAATAAATTAATTTCATCATTCAGAATTCCAGAAATTCCTCAATTAACATGTTTTTGATCATCACAAATCCTTATGTTTATTATTTCTTTCTTAATTTTTTAATAAAAATCTTTTTTTTGTGTGTCACTACCCCTCTAATGCACAACATGGGTCTAAAATGACCCGTATTCACTTCCTATGTTATTTCAGTCATGACTGAGTGTTTCTTTGCTGAATATCTGAAATAAATGTTTTTCTATCATTTATTATTCAGATAGTCTTTAAATATGTTGTTTTTGACTTCCACAAATCATTATGTTTATTTTCCCTTTCTTCACTTTATACAAAAAAACACAGTTTTTGTATTTCTACATCAATTTTACACACATGGGTCAAAAATGACCCATCTAGAAACCTTTGCTATTTACTACTTTTTTTGCAAGTAGGAACACATTAACTGCAGAAAACTATTCACCTGTCACACATTTCACAACTCAACATGGCTGTTTTTGTATAATTGATGCATTTAGTCTTATTTTATAATTTATTACCACAGAAAATGTTGATATATTGTGAAAGATAACTGGATATAATATTTGAATGTTAGGCTAAGGACCTTGAAATCTATTACTAGTGAGACAGAGAAACATGTCCAATACTATTAGTTAGCTTGTTGTTGACATATTCTATTTTAGCCAGCTAATGTTAGCTAGGTCAACAAAATAAAAGTCAAAATAATGCGTTAATATATACAAGTATATATTATTGCTGTCAGGGCTGTCAGGCAGAAACCTCATATCTCCACATTTCATAATTTTTACGTTGTTGTCAATCAGGGCTATTGGTCACCCTTTATGTCTGTCAGTGTTTCTGAAAAGTAATGGTTTGAGACATACAAGGTTTCTGTCTGACAGCAACAATATATAGTCAGTGTATACATGATCAGCTGCTTGTTGTGCACTCTTTATCTAGAGTGTTAGTATGGCTGATTCCAGACATTCTAGATTAACAGCTGAAATGTTTGTAGAGATGCTGCATGATGAGAAAGCCTAGTCAAGTCTTAGTCCTGATTCAGAGTCTGAAATATCTGATGTTGATGACCTAGACCAGAGGTCGGGAACCTATGGCTCCCCCGCCACACACCGC
>NW_015546057.1:1517339-1530562 GCF_001515605.1 Sinocyclocheilus anshuiensis | reverse complement strand
GCCACACCTGGCTCTTTGTCAAAAATCATGTGGCTCGCCAGATCTCGCACGGTCGCACCCTTTACTAACAAATGATCTATTACACAAATTAGACATCACTAGAGATCAGCAATTTCTTTGTTGTAGACCCTACATAAGCATATACATGTAAAATAATAATACATTTTCTGTACCGGCCAAAGTGCGTGTTCAGTGCTAGTTCAGAGCTGTTTGCTAGAGTCACGAGCAAACCATTGACGTTTCTATGGGGTGACTTGACTTGACTTGACAAACCACTGACGGTTTTTATGGTAATGTACGTAGAGGTAATAAACTCAGATTCAAGCTGCTATGTAGCTTGTCTGTGGTAATAGTGAAAAGAAAGATTTTTTGAACAGCAGAAAAAGTGTAAAAGTATGTAAAAAAAGAAAAAGTGACAGGACTGAAACATATGCTTTGACAGTGGAACACGGACAAGCATACTAGATTTGTCTTCGGTGGCGCGCCTAAAATGGTAAAAACACGGAGTGTCAAAATGCCTGCACTGGTGTGTATTCACATAAATACAGTCGGCATTGTGCATTATTTTTCACTCACTCAGTCTCTTACACACACACACGCGTGCGCAGAGAGAGAGAGAGAGAGAGAACTCTGAAGATAATTCATCAGTGTTGCCAACTAATTTTCAGGGGAAGTTGCTAAAGGAAAGTCAATTTGTTGCTAAAAGTTGCTAAACGTTGTGATGTCATTGCACAATGACATCATTACGTAATTACGACACAAAATTGTCACTACAAATCTCATCAAAAAAAATATTTTATATATGTTAATTTAGATTTGTTCAGGTTTTTTACCTGCATTTTAAATTACGCATTGCATTTTGTGTTTTCGGGTTACAGGGTTACAATGCATAATGCATAATGGAGAACGGATAATGTCCTGGAAAATTACTAGTACCTTTCTAGATATTTTTCTTACAGTGTACTAACTGATAAACAATCGCAGATACAAGCTACTAACAAGGTGTATCATAATTAATTAAATTGTTCAATTATTATTATTATTAAACTGAGCAATTGCTAATAGCAGATAACTTAATTCATGTGATGTGTGTACTGCTAGGCATCTTTGGTTTACTAATTTTGTGTAATTTAGATGGAAAATTTGTGCCTTTTTATCGTTTGAGTCACTTATCAAAAGTTGCTGAAAGTAGCCAAATAAAATGTAAAAATAGCTAAATTTGTTGCTAGGTGCTTTTGGAAGAAAAAGTTGCGAGTGTAGTGTGAAAAGTTGCTAAATTTAGCAACAAAATGGAATTTTGGAATTCATCCCTCTCAGGTTGTAAATCAACCTCACAGTAAAAAATAAAGTCACTATTATTAAAACGTTATTGAAAACACACACACACACATATATATATATATATTTTTTTATTTTTTTATATTTTTTTTTTACTTTGGCTCTTTCGGAAAAATGCATTAACCAAATATAAAAAAATGGCTCTTTGGTCAAAAAAGGTTCCCGACCCCTGGTTTAGAAGCTGGAAGACCTCTCTTAGGGGGACCATAGCAGATGAAGAAGACTCATTTGATGGCATTACAGACTTGTCTGATGAGTCCTCTGAAGAGGAAACTCAGACCCAGTCCAACAGATTGAGTACAAATGGTTTTCACCCACTCATGTAAGCGGAGAACATGGATGTGGCCCACGGTGCTGTGGTGCAATGTGCTGGATGTTGTCACCCTCAATGCCTACACCATGGGTGGCCAATGTTGGTCCTGGAGAGCCACAGTCCTACAGAGTCCAGCTCCAACCCTAATCAAACACACTTGAACAAGCTAATCAAGGTCTAAGGGTTACTAGAAAGCTAGAGGCAGATGAGTTTTTATCAAGGTTGAAGCAAAACTCTGCAGGACTGTGGCTCTCCAGAACTTACACTGACCATCCCTGGCCTACACTAACTTCACTACACAACACCCTGATTACATGGATGGTGTGACCAATGCATGACGGTTATTCATCAAGGAGCTGGTCAAAGAGCTTGCCATGCCACATATGAAGAGGTGCTTGGAGGGCAAGCCCCACCTTCAAATCCATATTACAGAGGCAATAGGAAGATGTGGGATAAAAAAATAAATAAACACAGCCACCACCCGGCCACAGATATACATCAGACAGAAGGGCCAATCGAAGAGGAAGAGGTGCAGGATTTGCCCAGCTGCCAAAGACAGACAAGTCAGGAGCTGGTGTATAGTGTCAGACCTGTTTGCAAGGAGCACAAACCTGTAGTTGTCATTTGTGAGGCATGTAAGCACTTATGTCACGAATCTTGTCCATGGACTTCCGTTCGATCGCCACCAGAGGTCACCCTTCCGTTACATTGACTCTCACACTACACAAACTGTTGCATGTCATCCCGGACTACATATCCCATCATTCATTCCACTTATTGCACACAGCTGTAACCAATCACACACTCACTATATTACACCCACTCAGATCCTTTTCAAACTGCCGAGTATTGTTTGCGTATATCGCTCTCCTAGTGGTAGCACATTACGGAGCCAGTTTCCTGCCCTAGTTTCTAGTCCTTAGTTCTAGTCAAAGTCTAGTCATAGTCTTGTCTTTCCTGCTTTCCCTTGTGACCTTATTATTGCCTGTTTATCTTGGATTAACCCTTTGCCTTTCTGTTTCGGACTGTGTTTGCACCTCGCCTGGACTACTGCTCGTGTTATTGGATTTCCCCTCTTGTCAAGCCCTCTGGATAGCGTTCGCTGTTGACTGACTTACGCCCGGTTTGGATTACTCTTTTGTATTGCCCTCAATATACCTGTTTGCCATTGTCAGAACCTTGTCTGTTTTTATGACCACGCCTTTAAATAAAAGCTTTGCAGATGGATCCGCATGTCTCACGTCTCGTTCGCCCTGTAACAACTGAGATGGCAATTTGATGTAGTGCTGTACCTGTGTGATTTTATTTTGTTACTTTTACACTACAGACAGTTCAATTTCAGTGTTATCGGTTATCAGTGATATGTGTATGTTATGTGTGACAAAGTGGCAAATAAACATATTTCAAGTGTTAAATGTGCCGGTCTAAACAACTGCTAAAATAATTATTTTAACAAATTGTCTTTATTCTTTTGTTTTATCATGCTTGCATAGGTAGGTAAATGTTGACCCATGTGTATAAACTTGATGTAGTAACAAAAAACCTATGAAAAAAAAAATTATATTAATTTGTGGTCATTGTAAAAATATATTTTGAATATTCATGGATCAAGGAATTTATAGACCAGGGAATATTAAATGCTGAAATAAACTGATTTCAAAAGATTAAAAAAAAAAAGCCCAGTGAAGTATGAAATAACATAGGAAATGAATACGGGTCATTTTAGACCCATGTTGTGCATTAGAAGGGGTTTTCATAGCTTGTGCATCAAAGGGTTAAAAGCTCACTGTATTATATAGAGTGGAGTATTATGAGAGATGATGGACTGAGCGAGTGTGATTACCTGCATTAGGTAAAACATTAGTTTGAATGTAAATCAATATCTTTATCATAATATCCTTTCATCTGTTAAGGGTGATTTCTGATGACAGCGCTGCTCACTGCATTTGTTGGCTGTGTCTTATAAGGTGTTGTTGAAAGTAAAAATAACTTCCTTGTTTACAACCCTCTTTCAGTCTCTTTCAATATAAAAGTCTTTACTGCTGACTCACTCTTAAAAACAGTCTCTTGTCGCCATCTAACGGCAAAATAATGTAACTAAAATCATTGTCACGAACACACGCACTGTTTCCCAATACTATTATTAAGATTATTATTATTAGATTTACCCAAACAAATTATATATCATGTTTAACTACTATAGAGACATCAGAGCCATTGGCAAATTGTGCGCCGATCGGCCGGTGATGCCATGGAGCTCACATCCCCGAAAACGTTGAAGCAATTTTCAAATTATCTTTATTAACAAACCGCATATTTGAAGTCTAAACAAGTACATATGCCACAAGTGCTGTCGATAGAGTTTAACTTGTACTGAGCCGAGACGCTTCCTTTAAGCATAACTTTATAATGGATTACATATGAAGTCACATTAGAAAGAAAGAAAGTGGTACAGGTACCTACGCTTCCTCCCATAGATGACAAAGGGCAGTGTGGGATGTAGAGAATTCTCCAGGTGTTGTCACACTGCTGATGAAGTAGAGCTCAGGGAATGTGGGAAAATGAGCAAATGAGCAGATTGTATGAGACTGAAGCATGTGGGTTGTGTCCACAGAGATGTTTTGTGAGCCACAGTCTTGTATGGTGTGTGTTTGTGTGAACAGAACAGAGGAGATGCACGTTTCCTCCCCCTCCTCATCCACCCCCTCACCGGTGGGGCTCTCTGATGGAAATTTGCGTCCGCTTTTTGTTCATGTCAGATGTACTTTGGTTTTATCTGTAGCAGATGCTTTTCACATAACATTTAACTAATCACATGAGCAGCTCGACTCAGTGCTCGACTCAGTGTCTATCTATCTAATTATTGTTATTTAGTTAGTAAAGTTACATTTTTAATAATAATTAATATAAAATTCATTATTAACCATGAACAAAAAATGTATTTACATGTATACTTAAAACAAGAAGAAACGAAAACCATCCTTATATTTAAAATACTGTCAGGAGCATTGCTAATTCTTAGCATGCACATCTCTGTTATCCTTGATGCTATTGTGCCTTTTTCTTGTCCCTAATGATTATCCAACCATTAGCCCATTTACAAATTAGCCTGTTAAACGTTTGCGTGAGATCTCAACAAGGATGAGCCTGATGCAGAATCAGCTTTGTGGTGTTTGTAGCAGATTAAACATAATCAAGCTTGTTTGAAGATGTATTCTGGGGTAATCCTGGTCTCTGTGTGGATCGTCTATATCATTGTGTCTACTTCAACTTGCTGTTGACATTTCAACATCTGTTTTCTTAAGCACTACAGCTTCTGTCAAAATGTGCGGAACCATCCTGAAGTCACTTTTTTTATGAAAGTCTCTGGGTTTATTCCCCTCTAGCAAACAGCCGGTTAAAGTGATGGGTGTGACAGCGTAGTTTAGAGGTGCCGTAATGATTTTGCAAGTGACTGCGATGTTGAACCTCATTTCAACTCTCGGACTTGTCACTTTCTCAACAAGGTTTGATTTTAGCAGACGTCGGGAAGCCCCGGGGATTAGACAACTTCTGGATTTGTGTGTGTTTCGCTGAGTGGGATCAAGACCTGTGACACAAGAATAGAGTTTGCCCTGATTCCAGAATGTAGAGTAGAGTCATTCCCACAGTGTTGGAAAGGAAGGCAGAAAGTTTGGGTTGTCAGACTATATCATATAATTGAAAGGCATATTAACATACTCATGCACATTTAATGACCTAAACCTTTTCCAGTAGGCAGGAGAACAACTGTTTGGCAAACAAATTTATTGTAATACTATACCAAATCACACAGCTGTAATAGAAAAGGTCAAACACAGTGGATGGTGACACCAATCAACTTGTCACATGACATAAAGGTATTCTTTCAGGCTTTTAACTTTTGGCATAAAGTCTGGTCTACTTTGCAGCTTTTTGTAATCAAAAACCGCCAACTTAGACAGGAAGAGACTATCTGACTTACAGGTTAAAGGGTTAGATCACCCCAAAGTGGAAATTCTGCCACCATTTATATCATTTACAACATTACACAGTGTTTTTGGACCCTATTGACTTTAATGTGAGGACAGAAACAGCTTTTGTTTTTGCCTGGCATTAAAGAGTTAGTTCACCCAAAAATGAAAATGCTGTCATTAATTACTCACCCTCATGTTGTTCCAAACCCGTAAAACCTTCGTTCATCTTCGGAACACAAATTAAGATAGTTTTGATCAAATCTGAGAGCTCTCTGACCCTCCATAGACAGCAATGCAACTGCAGTGTTCTCAGGTCCAGAAACATAGCAAGGACATTGGTAAAATAGTCCATGTGACATCAGTGGTTCAACCATAATATTACGAAGCTACGAGAATACTTTTTGTGCACAAAGAAAACAATAATAACATAATTTATTCAACAATTCTTCTCCCCGAGTTACTGTCTTCCGCCATTTGGAGAGTATCCACTGAACGCAAACAACGTAATCAGCATTGTTTACGTTCAGCATGCGCGCACTGTCTACTGGACGTAAACAATGCTGATTACATTCAGCGAAAGCGCGTTCATGCCGAACGTAAGATGAATGAAGGTCTTATGGGTTTGGAACGACATGAGGGTGAGTAATTAAATTAATGACAGAATTTTCATTTTTGGGTGAACTAACCCTTTAACCATATAAAGTGCCCAACTTAAATTAAATCAATGATATCACATTAATTAATTTATTTACTTGTTTTTGATTGCCTCTGAATGTCAAATATTCGACGCCAGTGAAATCCAGTGATTATTTAAAAGACCCTTGAGCATTGTACAGCAGCTACAATTGAAACATGTACAGCTTGAACATTGGGGCAGTCGTAGCCCGTAGAGTCGGACTTGTAACCCGAAGGTCGTGGGTTCAAGTCTCAGGTCCGGCAGGGATTGTAGGTGGGGGGGGGGAATATCCAGCACTCTCTCTACCTTCAATACCATGACTGAGGTGAGGCCTTGAGCAAGGCACCGAACCCCCAACTGCTCCCCGGTCGCTGCAGCATTGGCTGCCCACTGCTCCCGGTGTGTACACGGTATGTGTGCGCGTGTTTGTTCACTACTCACTGTTGTGTGTGTGGACTTGGATGGGTTAAATGCAGAGCACACATTCCAAGTATGGGACACCATACCTGGCCACACGTCACGTCCTTTCCTTCCTAGCCAATCAGATTCAGTTACATCCATCAGTAGCAGCTAGAAATTCCCTTCATACTGTAAGTAGCAATTCACTTCATGATTTTTTTTTTCTTGGGCTGTAACTGCACTACCAGATGTCCTTGACTGGAGTCATTGTGAATGTTAATGATTGACTGTTTAAAGACTGCATGGGTTGTGGTCTGCTTAGCTGCACTCGCATTTCAGAAATATAAGGACATACTTTTAATTTCGCTGTCGCTGTTATGTAGCGTTTGATTAATGGCGTTCTAAGCTCGTTTCAATAATTCATGAATAATTCTACTTTATGGTCATGAATAAGTTCCCAAATCCAAAATCTTATTCTGCTATTTTATGCATGTATACATGAACTTGCGAAAGAAGAAAAGGGCAGAACATTCTCGCTTCATTACATTTTCTGTTCAGAAGCCCTAATCTCGAATAGTATTGCGGAACACCGACAAAATACTGACTGACAGAAAAAAATCATTGATGAGAGATTAATAATGGAGTTGGAAATCGCAGGCCTCGCTCTGACAGACAAGAAGCAGGTCAGACGGTGAGAGAGACTGACAGCAAGAGCTTGTTTACGATATCATTGCCTTGACTGCGGGTTCCCGTGGTATGGGGCCACCAGGGAAGGGCCCGTCTGTGATGCTCCTGACCCCGTTGTGTTCTCATGCAGCTGTACAGAGTCTCACCCAAAGGGTAGTGGGTTGTCTGAGCGACTACATTCACCCGTCTCTCATTCTGGAATCTTCTACAGCCAAAAACAGGAGGGCGTGGGGTGGAAAAGTCACTTAGCAGATGGATGAATAAATTATTTAGCAATGCTTCACTAAATCAGCCGTGTTATCGAGCAATAAAACGTGGGAGTGGAATGAAGCTGTTTCATTGACATCTAAGAGAACACAATAAGAAGTGGACTGATGGTTGATGAGGCATTTCAGTACAATACAGTTGAAAGAAGCATTGTGCTCAATAAATATGCATTGAAATATCACTATTGTTATTGAAAGAACTGAATAGAGAGAGTCTCGTCATAGCTGTGCAGTAACAATAGTTGGAGTTAGTATCGTTTAATCAAAACACCCATACAACATTACTGCTGTGCTTATGAAGTGAGAAAACCATAATTAAATGGAAATATTTTGGCACTCATCGGCCGTCTGGCACTGAAGCTGAGTTTTCCTTTATTTACACATTTTCAGAGTCAAAGAACTTCATAGAGTGAAGTTATCCTTTCTTTTTTACCCCAAAATTTGTTTAATTGTTATTTTAACAAATATTTCCCTTTGTTTGATTACTTGCAAATGAGGTGCAATCACTTAAATGGTAATTTTCATGACAACATTTAATGCAATTACTGTGTTCATGTGTTCAACCAGGACAGTTTGATATATTCAATTATTGGTTTGTGTATACATGGAAACCGAAAACTTTAGCTGTTGCATGATGTCTTGCCATTTTTAAGCCCTCGGGCCGTAAACGCAGCCTTTTTAAGTTGCCATGTTGAATTGAAAATATTTAAACTTTGGAAAAATGTGTCTTTACTTAGATATATTTAGGGCCAGTTTTACTAACAGCTTGCGCCAGCGCAAACCATCTTTTGGTGTTAAAATAGTACTGTCAGGTTTTACTAAAGACACGCAGTGAAGAATTAGCGCTGAAAAGGCGTGGACACAGTTATTTTTGCACCTGACCTTATTGAATATGCATTTGTAGGAGTTTCCCTTTCAGACACAAAAGTAATGGGAGGAGAGTATTCAAATGAATCACGCATTGCATTTTACTGACGTTTGCACTCGTGAAATTACTGGCATTGTCGCCATTATTTAACGCCCAGAAAATGCATGTCTTTGCATGTCTGAGAAAATTGAGCTTGAAATGGCTGCAGTTATTGTTGCTAGGAGAGGCATCACAGAGAACAGAGAGAGCGTGGTAGAAGGGAAAGGATTTTTCCACACGTATTAATTTATTTTGAAAGCCAGAAGAACACATTATCCGAACATATTATTTGCCAAGTCATGTTATTTTTTATTTGCTTCAGGAAATAAAAGACGACTTGGAACCCTCAACTAGGAGTCACACAATACCAGCTCTATCAAAACTTCTAGCAAACCTTCATTTTTGGCCTCTGGTTCTTTTCAATGTTTTGTGGCTTCTTTATTTATTTATTCTTTATTTGGGTCTATTTTAATTTGCGCTGCACTTGGTATATTGCGTCGGTCGATATGTAAATTAGATGTTGTGTCTGTGTTCTTTAATTTGCGCATTGTTAGTAAATCACCCGCAGAAATTTCCACACCCATCGTGCTGTTTTGGAATTGCACTCTTGCACTAATTTGCCCTGCTTAGTAAAACTGGCCCTAAATGTTTAATTTGAAAATGATACACTGATATTAAAATTCTGGCCAATACCAATAATCTTATATACCAATAAGATAATTGTTATATTTAACATAGAATTATATAGCATACCGTATCAAAATAGATAATTACTAAGAAAGATGCATATTTGTGTTTTTTTTTTTTTTTTATAATTTTTTTAAAATGATCTAAATGTAAAAATTTGTATAGGGAATAAAAATAATAAAGAAACATTAAATATCCAATCTTGACAGATAATATTGACCAATAACCAATATGCTACCAAGACTTCATATATCCCTTAATTTTATACCCTAATGTATTTGTTCCTTGTTTATTTATATCATCCATTTTACATTTTTCTAAATCTTTTTTTTTTTCTTGGAAAGCATTTCAGCTCTCTTAAGCAGTTTAAATTTCAGAAAACAACAAAGCCTAATGGCATATGTAATTAAATGTGGATTTGCTCTTGGTGCATTTCCATAAACTCTATTTTTTCATTCCTCAAGGGCAAACGAGACAGACCAGCAGTTTTATGCGCAAAGTGCACCTGAACGCAACATCACAAAGCATATGACACAGGATGTCCCGTCGGCATCCAATATACAATTATAGCTGCAGTAAACCCGATCTAAAATCCATCAAATGCTATATTCGAGTCACACAACACCACCCAAAGGGCTCCCAAAAAACAATATTTGCAAATGTTTGATCAATGTTTTTTTTGTATGTGAGAGGTAGATTAGACCATATGGTTTGCTCAGTAATAGGCCTCCCATGGTAAATCACAGAAAGGCATGGAGTGTGTTTTAATGCAGCAGCAGATATTGCAGCGTTACACACAGGAATTGGAGCCATCTTTGCTTCTGGGTGGCAGGTGGCCATCAGTTATAATGTACCGCGTTTGGGACTGAATACACAAAAGCTTTAAACCCAGAGAGAGAGATTTGTGAAATGTTCATGCTTTGAATGCTTACTTTCTTTGTCTGTTTTCTGTACTGCAAAAAATGGACGCATTTAATGCGACACTTTCAGAAGGATTTGTGCATTATTCTTTTCTTCAATTTACTGTCTGGCACTTTATCTTTAAATTACTGTCTAAATTTGTTCGCTAGTGCATATTGGGATTTAACGACAAAAGCTGTAGTAATTAGCTTCTTGGTAAATACCATTTCAGAAAAGATAATTCACAGCTTCGCCATTACTTTCGAGTAATGCGGGAGTTTGATGACTTTTTGTCGTCCTCTGCGGAGACAGTGATATAGGCATTTTTTCTTTATCTGAAAATTATGCACGACCATTAAGCGTCTTCCTTCATTATCCTTACTCCGACCGCGACAATTGTCAAGCAAATTGTCTTTAAATAATAATGTCTTGCTCTCGTTTTCTGATGAATTTCTCTTGGTTTTCCTGAGGTAAACAAGCAGCTGCTAAGAAGTTCTCGAAAACCATGCATGAACGTTACTTCTTTTTAGCTCCCCGAGGATGCAAAAATCCCAAACTTACCCAACCAGTCAGCCTTAGGAACCAGCATGACTCAATTAGTGTTTTGTTCTGCTTAAGAACATACAGTTTTTTTTTCTTCTCTTCATTGTGATGTCAAGAACATCCTGGAAGACAGCTTTCTTTCTACTAAAACTCTTAAAATAGACAAGGTGGTAAACAAAACTCTGAGCCACGCAGAAATCGTTTCAGTCATTCAACGCCATGCCAATTTGTGGTATGGAAATACAGCCCAGGCCTGAGCGTATCTTCCTTCGTAGCATTAGCGCTTCATGGAAACAGCCGTATCTCTAGAGTATTGCCTACATAGGTAGCGTGACCTCTGCGTTTGGTAATTGAAACCAGAAATATTCAATATGTACTGTACCGTTCCCTCCATTTGACCAAATTGAATAAAGGTACTGAGGGAAATCAAGCCAATCAAAGTGAATCTTCTGAGATGTGAGGAAAAAAAAGAGATGCAAGCTCTGTGATGTGTGATTGGACTCACATATACGATTTGTTGGATGTTACAGATCTGAGATTTTAATAGAGAGGCATTTGGGCCCTTCATATGACCTTCATATTTAGAGGTGCAAAGTTTGGTCTAAAATAGGAAGTAAAGGGATGGGTCAGGATGGTTGATTTGTAGTCCAGCAAACAACTAACGATTTTAATTAGGTCACTTAGTAAATATCTCTACATTTTGGCTCTAATAGTTTCTAGTGAAAGTGTTAAATTACTTCAGAGGGTTGCTAGTATTTTTCCGATGTCAGAATGCTACAACTCTCTGAGAAGTTTGTAAAACTTTGTCTGTAATATGTGTTATTAGTCTTGTTAGTTACTATATACGGATACAGTTAGGACGTGCCTGTTTGTACCCACTTGTCCCTAAGTACTACATATTTACCATGTATATACATTAGTAAGTACAGTAAAGTATCTAATTAGTTATCATGTACGGGCACTACCTGTAAGTACTCACACTTGTCTGTATGTACAAAATAATTACCATGCATATACGAATGTTAAGTACAGCCGTGTTTCTTATTTTTTACCATGTACATACACTTCAGGTAAGTACCTTGTGTTCCCTTTCAGTTGGTCACTCTCGACGTCACGTCGGTGACCGACAAATTGGGATCTCGCTTAGAGAGAGCAATCCACTTCTAGTGTAAACTAAACGAGCCAATGCACATTGGCATGTGATAATTGCATCCAGCTGCCGCTAACCACAGCGTGAACATAAAAAGGCAGCCGGTGCAACGCATACCAGCTTTTCACTTCAGAGCCGAGCGACAACATCGTTCTGCTCCTACCAAACTGCTTAGTGTGTGACGATTCTAGCGTGCTCTAGGGAGCTTCTTGTGTTGGCGGACGGCGCTGTGGGTTGCACACTTCAGGCTGCACTACCCCCTGTCGTGCTGCAAGCGGTCATTTTTACCCTGTGCGTCTCAGCACCTAAAAGAGCATTTCCCTGAAAGAGCCTATTTCTCTAAAAGAGCTTACACGGGTGTGTCTTTGTAAAGATGACGGTTCGTCTTTTTAAAGATGCCGTTTCACCTGTGCGTTTCTGGATGCGGTCGTTACCTGGCACTGGATGATGGTCACGATTGCTGCCTCACGTGTCTGGGCCCGGGCCACTGAGAGGGTAGGGCTCGAGTGGAAACCTCCACTGCCTCCCGAGCCCTCGAGGTTGGACGATTGGTTTCTTGGGTGGCTCGAGCAGATTCTCAGTGCCCCGCCTCAGTGCCTTTCTTCCCAGAGGTGCATGAGGAGCTCACCAGGTCATGGACGGCACCTTTTACTGCCGGAAACCGACCTGCTGGTTCCTCCTCCCTCACCATCCCCCCAGTGGAGCGGTCGGTAGTGATGCAGATGTGTTCTAAGACCGCCTCCTCCTGGCAGGGTAACCTGTCGCTCCCCTCCCAGGCCTGTAGGCATTCGTCTGGTCTGACCGGCGGTGCTTATATGGCTTGTGGAGAAGCTGCCTCCTCCTTACACGCTATGGCATTATTGCAGGTTCATCAGGCCAAGGCACTGAAGGACCTGCACGAGGGTGCTCACGATCCAGAAGTTCTGAAAGAGCTCCGAACTGCTACTGACCTTGCGCTCCGAGTGACGAAGGTCACGGCGAGTTCTCTGGGTCGTGCGATGTCCACACTTGTGGTCCAGGAGCACCATCTCTGGCTGTGTCTGGTCGACATGAGGGACGCCGACTAAGATCAGATCCTTAATGCCCCTGTGTCCCAGACCGGCCTCTTCGGCAACGCGGTCTATAGCGCTGCCCTGCAGTTCTCGGCTGCACAGAAGCAGACTGAGGCAGTTCATCACATCCTGCCCTGGCGGGCAGCTGCTGCCTCCACCTGTCCGCCGGCCGCAGCGCCCCAGCCTGCTTGTCGCTGTGCGCCGCAGCAGCCTCAAGCAAGCGGTGCCGTGAAGCTGGGCGTAGGCCGGCCCTGGACGGGCGACCCAGAAAGGGAGGAAGCTGCTCTTTGGGGAATGGTGAATGCACCTCTCCCTCCCCCGGAGGAGGGCC
>NW_015546057.1:1516615-1516836 GCF_001515605.1 Sinocyclocheilus anshuiensis | reverse complement strand
GCGGTTTTCTCTGTCCCTGGGTCCCAGGAGGGCACGGAGAGTCGCGGACGGACCAACACTGGACCACACTCATCCTCCTCCATCGTCAGCAGGCAGCAGCAGGGGGTTAGAGAACGTCAACAAAGGCCCTACTCATGCACCCTCTGTCAAACTGTGGAACCAGGTAAGCATTGCACCGCACACTCAGACCCCTGTTCGGTCCGCTCACAAGCCACCTGAGT
>NW_015546057.1:1514946-1515982 GCF_001515605.1 Sinocyclocheilus anshuiensis | reverse complement strand
GGCAGTTCGAGAGCGTCAACAAAGGCCCTACTCACGCACCCTCTGCCAAACTGTGGAACCAGGTAAGCATTTCACCGCACACTCAGACCCCTGTTCGGTCCGCTCACAAGCCGCCCGAGTTGGGTCCCTGCATTCCACCTCACTGCCTCACTGCGGGTACGGTGGTGGTTCCGCTGGTTCCGCTTGCATGGTATCTGAGTGATTGGCTAGCGCTTCCTCACTGTCTCGCTGTCTTCTGCGGACTATCAGCCTCGGCTATGCGATTCAGTTCGCCCGGCGTCCCCCCAAGTTCAGTGGCATCCGCTTCAAGGCAGTGAAGCCGGCTGATGCTCCTTTCTCGTGTTCATGGATCGCAGTCCTACTGGCGAAAGACGCGATAGAGCCGGTCCCTCCAGCCGATATGAGGACGGGGTTTTACAGCCCTTACTTCATTGTACCCAAGAAAGGCGGTGGGTTACGACCAATCTTGGATCTGCGTGTCTTGAACCGGGCCCTTCACTGGTTACCGTTCAAGATGTTGAAAACAGAATGCAAATCTGTGCAGAGATGCAGAAACGCATCTTTGTGTGCATCCGTCCTCGAGATTGGTTTGCAGCGATCGACCTGAAGGATGCGTACTTTCATGTGTCGATCCTTCCGCGCCAAAGATCATTTCTGCGGTTCGCAGAATCAGTTCTGTCCCTGTCTCCCCGTGTCTTCACGAATGAAGGGGCTCTTGTTCCCCTCAGAGAGCAGGGTGTTCGCATCCTCAACTATCTCGACGATCGGCTTATACTAGCACAGTCTCGGGATCATTTGTGTGAGCACAGGGACCTGGTGTTCCGGCACCTCAGCCAGTTGGGTCTTCGAGTCAACTGGGAAAAGAGCAAACTCTCCCCGATGCAGAGGATCTCTTTTCTCGGTATGGAGTTGGATTCGGTCGAACAGACAGCACGCCTCACAGAGGAACATGCGCGGTCAGTGCTGAACTGCTTGAATTCGTTCAAGGGCAGGACAGCGGTCCCACTGAAACTATTTCAGAGGCTCCTGGGGCATA
>NW_015546057.1:1507753-1513425 GCF_001515605.1 Sinocyclocheilus anshuiensis | reverse complement strand
GGGCTGCTTCATATGAGACCGCTTCAGCACTGGCTTCATGGCCGAGTCCCGAGGTGGGCGTGGCAGTCATCGGGTCCAAGTTACACCGGCCTGTCGCCAAACCTTCACCCCGTGGTCAGACCTTACGTTCCTCCGGGCAGGAGTGCCCCTAGAACAGGTCTCCAGGCATGCTGTGGTTTACACGGATGCCTCCACCACCGGCTGGGGGGCCACATATAACGGGCACGCAGTGTCGGGGGTGTGGATGGGCCCCCAACTGCACTGGCATATCAATTGCCTAGAGTTGTTAGCGGTGCGCCTTGCCTTGAACCGTCTCAAAGGGTGCTTACAAGGTAAGCACGTGCTGGTCCGAATGGATAACACGGCAACTGTTGCGTACATCAACTGACAAGGTGGTCTATGCTCCCGTCGCAACTCGCCCGTCACCTCCTCCTTTAGAGTCGGAAGGTTCTGAGGTCACTTCGTGCTATTCACATTCCGGGTCTGCTCAACCGTATGGCCGACGAGCTGTCATGAGCTACGCTCCCGGGAGAATGGAGACTCCATCCCCAGACAGTCCAGCTGATTTGGAGACGTTTCGGAGCCACTCAGGTAGACCTGTTTGTCTCTCCAGAAACGTCTCTCTGCCAGTTGTTGTACTCCCTGACCGAGGGAATACTCGGCACGGACGCACTGGCACACAGCTGGCCGCGGGGCCTGCGCAAGTATGAGTTTCCCCCATTGAGCCTTCTCTCACAGACGCTGTGCAAGGTCAGGGAGGACGAGGAGCAGGTTATTCTTGTGGCGCTGTATTGGCCCACTCGTACCTGGTTACCCGAACTAATGCTCCTCGCGACAGCCCCTCCCTGGCAGATTCCTCTGAGGAAGGCTCTACTGACTCAAGAGATGGGGCACCCTGTGGCACCCGTGTCCAGACCTCTGGAAACTTCAGGTCTGGTCCCTGAATGGGACGCGGAGGTTCTTGGTGACCTACCTGAAGAGGTAGTTGACACCATCACTTCAGCGAGAGCACCGTCTACGAGACACGCATACACCTTGAAGTGGACCCTGTTCGTCGAGTGGTGTACTTCTCACCGAGAAATGGCCGAACAGGGTCATGCTTTCTTTCTGCAGCAAGGGTTGGAGCGAAGGCTGTCTCCCTCCACCCTTAAAGTCTATGTCACTGCGATTGCTGCTAACCATGACCCCGTGGAAGGGAAGTCGTTAGGGAAGCATGACCTGGTCATCAGGTTCCTTAGGGGGGTGGGAAGGTTAAATCCTCCCCTGCCCCCCTCTATACCCTCTTGGGACCTGTCTCTAGTGCTCAAAGCACAAAGCACAAAGGCAGCTGAGCCTTTGCAGTCAGTCGAGCTAAAGTTTCTTTCAATGAAAACTCTGCTCCTGTTTTAACTGGCCTCCATCAAGATGGTAGGGGACCTGCACGCATTTTCGGTCGACGATTCGTGCCTAGAGTTTGGGCAGGCTAACTCCCAGGTAATCCTGAGGCCCCGGCCCGGCTATATGCCCAAGGTTCCTACTACACCTTTCAGGGATCAGGTAGTGAACCTGCAAGCGCTGCCCCCGGAGGAGGCAGACCCAGCCCTAGCTTTGCTTTGTCCTGTCTGAGCCTTGAGATGGTACTTGGACCGGACACAAAGCTTTAGGACCTCAGACCAGCTCTTTGTCTGTAAGTATTGCATCCTCCTGGGCGCTGGCTCATGGCGCCTCGCTGACAGATATTTGTAGAGCTGGGCGACCCCAAACACGTTCGCTAGATTATATAGCCTTCGTGTGGAGCCGGGTATCCTCCTGTTTTCTCACCTCAAATGCGTAGAGGGCTGGGTTCCGTATGTAGAGGCTTAAGTGGTTCCCATATGTGTAAAGTCCACGGTATAGCCTCAGAGCCCGTGTTTCCCCCACATACTTCTGCCATTTCCATTACCAATCACCTCTAATCTTCCATATGCAGCTAAACGGTGAGTGCTGGAAGTCGCTTTGGATAAAAGCGTCTGCTAAATGACTAAATGTAAATGTAAATGTAAATGTTCATATGTGTAAGTGCCTCCGAAACCTCCTTTGAGAAGGATGGGGCTTCTGCAACGTTCTTGTTCCAAGTGGAACGGGTACGTTTCCCAGTGTTATCCAATCTCACTGAGTGGGTAGTGCTATGACAACAGTGACTGGTCTTCTTGTTGCGAGCCCCAGCCTACACCAAAAAGGGGCGCAGGCGGCTCGCACAGGACACTGGAAGGGGCAGCATCCATGGTGCTTTGGTAGGGATCCCAATTCATCGGTCACCGACGTGACGTAGAGAGTGACTGACTGAAAGGGAACGTCTCAGTTACGTATGTAACCCTCATACCCTGATGGAGGGAACAGAGACGTCACGTCCCGTTGCCACGGCTGCTGTACCACTGCTGAGCGGCCGGGTCACTGGCTCGGCTCCTCAGCGAAAACCTGTTGTGCATTGCACTGGCTGCCTTTTTATGCTCACGCTGTGATCAGCGGCAGCTGGATGCAATTATCGCATGCCAATGTGCAATGGCTCGTTTAGTTTACAGTTGAAGTGGATTGGTCTCTCTCGAGATCCCAATTCGTCGGTCACCGACGTGACATCTCCGTTCCCTCCTTCAGGGAACGAGGGTTACATACGTAACCGAGACATTGCCACTCATTTGCTTGTAGGTACAAGATATTTGCCATGTACGTACCAGGG
Organism: Sinocyclocheilus anshuiensis; assembly: GCF_001515605.1. Taxonomy (NCBI): domain Eukaryota; kingdom Metazoa; phylum Chordata; class Actinopteri; order Cypriniformes; family Cyprinidae; genus Sinocyclocheilus; species Sinocyclocheilus anshuiensis. Next base: position 1,510,730 of record NW_015546057.1, on the reverse strand, counting down.
AAGTACACGTACTGTAAAATAAAGTGCTACCTTTGTGTTTGGTTGACAAATTCACCAAATACCGAGTGACGGGAGAAAATAACCTTTTTGAAGCTTCAAATCAGTTGAACCAATTGTTTCGCAAAATACTGCACTATTTCGAAGCACTTAAAACTCCTCATGCTGATGACTCCAGCTGGTCAAAAATGCAACAAAATCTCAGACCAAAACATGCATAAAAACCCATCTTTTACAAACCTGTTGCAAATGTTTTATTGAAACTGTAATATATTAAACACAATTAACATCAAATACCGTTAAGCATGAAGTATGTATTTTTTTGAATTAATTTGCAGGGCTTGTCTAAACAGGCCAATAGGAGACTTTTAACTATTACTTTTCCTTTTAATTACTCAAATGTCTCATTAAAATGTCTGCAAACTTGTAAAACTCGCATCAAAAAATGACAAATGACGTTTGATAGATGCTCCAAACAATTGGTTCAAAACAAATGATTCGCAAAGGTTTCAAAGCTTCACGAACCCATCACTACCAAACATATCAAACATGTCTTAGTTTTTCACTCAGCTGGAAATTATATACTGTATATATATATATATATATATATATCCCGAGTCCAGATTAGCGTCGCCCTGGAAACGCCGCTGCCACACTGATCACCGAAGCACAACACCTGTGCGTGATGAGTGGCGCACCTGGAGCTCGATCTGGATTATGATTACCTTCATCGAAACATATACTTTAAGACCACCCATTGGCTCAACGATGGAATCCAATGGTGTGGGTGAAGCTATAATGCGTGTTGTTCTTTTACTTGTGCTTTTGCAAAGTTCACTTCATTTGTTTCATTTTGACTCTAGCTCCTTGTTTAATCTGACTCCAGTTTTCAAGTGATCATTAAATTTAGACTGTATTTCTAGCTGATCACAAATAGGCCTATTGGTTATGTATTCATTTAGATTTTTGATTATTCTGGACACAAATACTTTCAATTATTCATTCATAGAGCACAAGACACATCATATGTGGTGTATATACATTCTTAATAAACTTTCAGTGACTTGAGTCTGCTGGCGAGAAGAGGGAGGTGGGGTTCGCTGATAAGTAAGGAGAGAAGTTTGGACAAGGTGATATTCTATGATCTTTCTCTGAGATCTTCTCTCCAGATTAGTGAGTTTTATTGTTTTATTGCAGGGTGTTTGATTTTGTGTTCTGTCTTAGCAGGAAAACCATCCTCACAAAAATACTTAAAGGGATAGTTCACCCAAAAATTAAAATTCTGTCATTAATTACTCACCCTCATATTACCAGCAAACCTGTAAGACCTTCGCTCATCTTTGGAACACAAATTAAGATATGTTTGATGAATTCCGAGAGCTCTCTGACCCTCCATAGACAGCAAGGATCCTAACACGATCAAGGTCCAGAAACATAGTAAGGACCTCGTTAAAATAGTTCATGTGACATCAGTGGTTCAACCGTAATTTTACAACGCTACGAGAATACTTTTTGTGTGCAAATAAAACAAAAATAACGACTTTCAGCAATTCGTCTCCTCCGCATCACCCTGGCACCATTTTGGTCAGTGAGCCCATGAACCGTGACAACAACCTTCACCAGGAGAAAAAAATCTGCTTTTAAACTTGAAAGAAATAAAGATTTGACATTCATCATGATAATTATCAATATCGACTGATATGTGTCACGAATCCCGTCTATGAACTTCAATTCACTCACCACCAGAGGTCACCCTTCCATTACATTGACTCTCGCACTACACAAACTGTTGCATGTCATCCCGGACTACATATCCCATCATCCATTGCACTGATTGCACACAGCACTGATTGCTCACAGCTGTAACCAATCACACATTCACTATATAACACTCACTCTGAGTATTGTATAGCGTTTATCACTCTCATAGCGATAGCTAATCTACGGAGCCTGTCTAGTTTTTCATAGCCTTATCTTAGTCTTGCCTTGTCTGTTTTCTCGTGTTCTGATCTTTGCCTGTGTACCTGGATTTATCCCTCTAGTCTCGCCCCGTTGGATTACGTTCGCGATCGTAGACCCACGCTAGCCCTAGGAATATTCTTGTGTTTTGCCCTCTATATACCTGTTGCCATTGTCTGACCCTTGCCTGTTTCTGACCATGTTGGTTAATAAAGCTTTGCACTTGGATCTGAATATTTGGCTTTGGCTAATGGCTCAGAATTACCGGACTGCATGTTAATTGACTTCTTCTGTGATGGCCTTAACCAGCCTGTAAAATCACGAGTGATTCATGAGGGTCCTCGTTCGTCTCGAAGTGATTTTATGGACTATGCTCTATTATCTGTTGGTTCAGCGTTCACTGTGGGTATCGCGGAGGAACGCGACCCCACACTCACTTGTGTAATGGCGGACGCACTAGAGCACGCTCACAAAATGGAGGCAACAGTGGAGCCTGATCGCAAAAAGGCGGACACAACAGCGCCCCGTTATGTTACAGCTGCCAATCCTGAGTCAAATCAAGTCACAGCTGATCGTCATGAATCAAGTCAAATCACAGTTGATCGTCATGAGGCAAGTCAAGTCACAGCTTATCTTCATGAACCAAGTCAAGTCACAGTTTATTGTCATGAGTCCGGTCAAGTGAGAGCTGATCTTCCTGAGTCCAGTCAAGTCACAGCTGATCTTCATGAGTCAAGTCAAGTCACAGCTTATCTTCATGAACCAAGTCAAGTCACAATTTATTATCATAAGTCAAGTCAAGTCACTCGTCGTTAGGCAAGTCAAGTCACAGTTGATCGTCGTGAGGCAAGTCAAGTCACCGCTTATCTTCATGAACCAAGTCAAGTCACCGTTTATTATCATGAGTCAAGTCAAGTCACAGCTGATTTTCCTGAGTCCAGTCAAGTCACAGCTGATCTTCCTGAGTGCAGTCAAGTCACAGCTGATATTCATGAGTCAAGTCAAGTCACAGCTGATCTTC
>NW_015546057.1:1507216-1507392 GCF_001515605.1 Sinocyclocheilus anshuiensis | reverse complement strand
GTTGTTCTTCATGAGTCAAGTCAAGTCACAGTTGATCGTCATGAATCAAGTCAAATCACAGTTGATCGTCATGAGTCACATCACGTCACAGCTGATCTTCCAGAGTCACGTCACGTCACGTCACAGCTGATCATCCTGAGTTTCGTCAGGACAAAGCTGATCGTCTAGAGTCTTGT
>NW_015546057.1:1506470-1506756 GCF_001515605.1 Sinocyclocheilus anshuiensis | reverse complement strand
CGTGTGAGCCCTCAGAACCTCCAGAGGTGTCAGTAGTGCCCACCTGTGAACTCTCTGCCCATCCTGTCATGGCTATGGAGGCCGTTTGTGAATTCTCGTCCTACGCTGTCACGGCTATGGAGGCCGTCTGTAAACTCTTTTTATGTCCTGTCACGGCTATGGAGGCCGTCTGTGAACCCTCTGCCCCTCCTGTCACGGCTATGGAAGCTGTTTGTGAACTCTTTGCCTGTCCTGTCACGGCTATGGAGGCCGTTTGTGAACTCTTTGCCTGTCCTGTCACGGCTAT
>NW_015546057.1:1476772-1505912 GCF_001515605.1 Sinocyclocheilus anshuiensis | reverse complement strand
AATTCACTCACCACCAGAGGTCACCCTTCCATTACATTGACTCTCGCACTACACAAACTGTTGCATGTCATCCCGGACTACATATCCCATCATCCAAATGCACTGATTGCACACAGCACTGATTGCACACAGCTGTAACCAATCACACATTCACTATATAACACTCACTCTGATCCCTTTCAAACTGCCGAGTATTGTATAGCGTTTATCACTCTCATAGCGATAGCTACTCTACGGAGCCTGTCTAGTTTTTCATAGCCTTATCTTAGTCTTGCCTTGTCTGTTTTCTCGTGTCCTGATCTTTGCCTGTGTATCTCGGAATCCCCCTCTCGTCTTGCCCTATTCAAATACTGTTTGCCCCTGCCTGGACCTTTGCCTTGTACCTGGATTTATCCCTCTAGTCTCGCCCTGTTGATTCTGTTCGCCGATCGTAGACCCACGCTAGCCCTAGGAATATTCTTGTGTCTTGCCCTCTATATACCTGTTGCCATTGTCTGACCCTTGCCTCATAATTGTGCAATAGGATTGAAACTGCACACAAAACTCTGCATGCTTACAAAGATTTGGATGTGCATAACTCAAGGGGTCAAAGTTTGATTGGTTAGCAGTTAGCATCTGCTGGTAGATTCCACAACTGCTCCTTTCTGCCTACAATACGTCTGTTTTTCTATTGACGGATTTTCAAAAGTAGTCATTTAGTTTGTAATAGAAGAGCAGCTTCAATTTAAATGAATGAAAATGCTAACGGATTGCATTCACCAGGTGTTATAAACCACCTTGGCATGGTAAAACTGAGCAATAGCAGCACAGATGTCACATTTGGTGCTCAGTCCCTCATATTCAAATATGTTAAGCATAAATAAGGCTTTAGATAGCTGATATATGGAAACCAAAATGTTATCTAAGGGTCACTGATTTTTGCACTGTGGGTATTGCAATTTATGCATACCAAAAATGCAGAGCTTTTATTTTTGCTTGGCATAGCTTTTCTGGGTTTTCTTAATTAAGATGAATGGATTTTATGCATGGTTTTCTTAAAAATGTTTACATCACTTTTGAATGTACTGTATGCTATGCACAGGATTTTTTATGAACTAAATATGTTGTTACAATTTAAAAAAAATTACAATTAAAGACTTAAATGAAATTATTTTTTTAATATTACCAAATTCTAAGTGCTAGTAATTTTATATGTGTAAAGGCAATTTATTTTATTCTATTTTATTTTATTTTATTTATTTAAAATGTAAAAATAAGATTTTATCTTTTTAAACGATGAAATATTTTTTTTATTTTAGATTATTTATTGGATTATTTTATTTTAGTTAAATTTATACATTTTATGTTATTTTATTTTATTTTATATTTGTTATTTTTTCAAATATAAAAATAAGATTTTATTTTTTAAACAATATTACATATTTTTACTTTACTTTACTTTAGTTTACAGAGCTGAAATATGGATCTCAAAATGTCATCTGTCACTCTCTTTCTCTGGACATTGTGATGCATGCTAAGAATGATAACCACTGACCTTGGTTGGACGGGAGCTTTTTCTGAGCCTTGTCAGAGCCCAAACGTGTATTTTATTTTAAGGGTGGATGGTTAGGAGCAAACCTCTCCGAGGTTCACTGGTGCCCAGGTAGATGTCATTATCATGCGACAAGAGAGAAAGAGCTAGATTAAACTTCACATATTACACACATTTTAATAACCTTATTTCCTAAAAAGGGTGATAAACACTGATTAAAGTTGCACCGATTACATGAAACATATCAAGCATATATATATATATATAAGACACACAACATATTATTTGTGAATCTGGTTGCCCTGTTATGCGCATAATGTTAAATGGTCAGGGGTATCACGCATCTGGTCCTTGAAAGCCCGTAAAACAAAGATAGTTTTGTATCCTAGTTTGAGTTAGGGTTTAAGCACTGTTTTTATTTGAGTCTCTTGAGATGATACGCTAGATAGTACAGGAACTGCTTCAACACTTCACTGACCCTGCATGAGTTTTACGACCGCAGATGGCTGCATAGGGTGCTCCTCAGTTTGTCTCAATGGAATGTGATTGTTTCATGTGTGACTCAATAGTGTAAGTGGGTCCATTCGAAGACAGAGATCCTACATAGCCAACAGCAAACCGAAGCCACAGGGAAGAGCCTGACAGACATTATTATGAGTGTGCTCCCAGTGTTTGAACATCTGTAGTTTTGCTGATGTAAATGAAGAGTAAAGTTCAATGAATTGGAGATGAACACAGCCTGTTAGCCAGCATGTTTCCTGCACTCCTCCTCAAAGCTGCGGGTGTGTGCACAATATGAACACAATTAAAACCTTCTGCGTGCTGTCTGGAATCTACTCTGTTCCAGACGCCAAAATGCATCACACTGACTGGCAGAAAAGAGCACGAGGCCATTGCGTCCTTATGAGTGATTTTAATGAAGTCTGGTGGAAAGAGAATGATTGAAACGCTAATGAAGCAGTATAGACGGAAGACGAGACTAGCGAAAAACTATGGCGGGGGAGAATCTGTAAATCTTCTCTTGGGATTGGTGGGTGGCCCGATTCTATAGGCCCAATCTCCCTGGGGAAGTCCTGCCGTGTGACAAATTCAATCCACAGTTGTTTTCTTTTGAATTATGCATGCCATTTACAGGTCCGAACTTGCATGTGGATCCAATTTATTTATTTATTTTAAAACAAGCACCCACAATGCATTGCTTTTTGAAGCTGAGTCTGCTGAAGAAATACCACAGAGATGTCAAAATGCTGTATCTTTGTGTAGCAGGCCATAACCTGCTTTTGAGTTGCTTCTGCTACTGTATTTCTCCAGCATGTGAGAGCTAAATGCAGTCATGTGCTTGCTTGAGCCTGTTTCTTGTTAATATAGTCAGTGTCTGAATCATTATGGACACCTGTATACCACTTACTCTGTTCAGAGGAAAGTGATAATGAACTTCCTAATATACAGTATATAAATTACATTTACATTTAGTTATTTAGCAGACGCTTTTATCCAAAGCGACTTACAAATGAGGACTATATATATATATATATACATAGACGGTATAAGGTATGACAAATTCATTATTCATTTTATTATAACAACATATTTATTACTACTACTAGCCTACTAGTACCACCACTACTACTACTAATAATATCTCTAATTAGAATGTTGTTTAATTATTGGATTTAACTTATCGATAAATTAAAATTGCTGTCGTTTAACCGTACGGGTTATACGTTTTTTAATTAACTTCTAAATTAGACAGTTTATATTTGTTGAATTATATTAATTTACACAGTGGCTCTCATAGCTTGTTTCATAACAGATTTATTTGAACATACATTAAATAATTAAGACATCACTAACAGGTAAAATAAAATATAATACGAATATAGTCCAATAATTGTGGATCAGCTGTCTGTGAGCACAGGCATCTGACACACGCACAGAAAGCTGCTTCACACAGCACGCCAGTAGCACACTGAGTTATCTTTCGTGGACAAAAGCACACAAAATGATGTCAAAATGGCAGTTTTAAGTGAGTGACCTCATAAACACAGTTAAATAAATGTTTAAAAATAACTTACAGATTACAAATATTACAGTTCATAAAATGTTCTATAAATATATAGCACAGTAAAAGTTACTATGTATTTATACAGCGTTTTATGAACCGTATAATTTTCAAGTGATTTAAGAATAAAGTTTTTCCAGTTCCCTACTGTATTTTTTTGTAATAAATTAAATTGCAATAGATATGAATATAAATAGTAATTGTTTTTACATATAGTCTGCTTCAACTGCTAATATCAGTTATTGTAGGTTATATTTTCTCTGTTTAGTCTATTTTATCTTGAGTTAGATTCTGGGACAAGAGTTTGGACAAAATTAAAAGTTTCTGGATAGTTTATTACCATTGTGGTTACATCTGTGAGCGTTTGGTAAGATGTGCAGCTAACGCTCTTCGTCCCATCTGGAGCTAAAGCGCTGAGGGTACATTCTGCATTTCACAGACCCATTACCAACCACATCAGAGTCATCTCTCTGGATATGAAAGCTTAATTTAAGACGCTAAAGATTTACGACACGTTTTTCGCTCAAACACGATCGCTCCCCCAGTTTTACTGCCATGGAGCCCAGTTAGCTTGTTGCACATGTGTAAACACAACAATAAAGGACACAACATTTAGGAAGAGTGACTAGGAATTTGCATTTTATATGTTTTGCCATTATTTTACAATACTGTAGAAGTAAATTGGGCCACTTTGGCCATTTAGACTGCTGTGAAAAAAATAACCCCAGTTTAACTGAATATATGATTTATTTATTATTAATTTTAAATCCTGAATTTTATTTTATTTTATTTTAAATCTAATTAAATGAAATTGTTGAAAAAGTGGCCCAGCTTACGTGAATTAATCTTATAATAGTGTGTGATGGTAATGAACTTATTGTTTATGAATCTCAGAATAAATATCCTTATGATTCTAGTACGGTGCATGGTGAGGTCACTCTGTTGTATCGAGGGAAAGTGTGGCTTTGAAACCCAACGAGGTGAGCTAATTCAGTGCATGTTAATGCAGGTAATGAGAAAGGGAGAGAGAGAGATGAGATCAGGTCTGGCAGACAAACTCATAGGTAATGATTGATCCTCTACTGACCTTGAAGGAGCAGGATATATATATCTTGGAATCGATTTGCTAGATCTGAAAGCCCAATATTAAAATATGCTGAAAGCAGTGTAGCAAAAATCACTGGTTCACCTCCATCCACCACAGATAACAGCATTCAGCTCGGCTCTTGCTGATGTGCCTCTCTCTGATTGGCTGATTGCATCATGGCTTTAGTCACAGTCTTATCTCATGGCACTTTAGCATATGTGTCTATGTACAGGTGCATCTCAATAAATTAGAATGTCGTGGAAAAGGCAAACATACTTGGCAATAAAGCTCTTTCTTCTTCTTCTTCTTCTTCTTCTTCTTCTTCTTCTTCTTCTTCTTTTATATTTCTTTTTCCTTACACTTATGTTTCACAATCCAGTCAATTCCTGGTGTTTAAAAAAATTATAATAAATAAAGTTTGCCCCTGCTCTTTTTTTTTTCTTGTTGAATATCTTGTTTCACTCATAAATACATCACATTATGGTAATAAAATGAGTAGCGAATGGTTTTTCAAATTGAGTTTAATGCGAGAAAAAGCTAAATCTGTCAGTTCAAATAAAAGAAGGCCCTCTCCGCACTCCGAGTTTGTAGGCCTATTGCTGGGTAGGGCAGTCTCATAAAAATAAAATATAAAATCATATCTGATTCCAAATGCGCTGTCCCGCATTCAACCGTGGAAGGACACATCAGTTAACCTTCAGCTTGATAGAATATTTTAAAGGACTTTCTGGAACTATTCGTACTTTAAGCTATGAATTGTAGAGAACTACCTGTCGGGTCTGTTGAAGGACAGCAAACGAGCCTTTAACTTTCAAGAATATTATTTTGTATTTAAAAACATCGAGTAAGTAGTCTGATAAACAGATTGTAAATGGTCTCAACTGTGGCCAGCAGGGAATTTAAGAGTTTCTGTCAGTGTTTTTTGAAAGTATTTCAATCGATGCAGGAGAACACCATGAGTGATTTGGATATTTGGCCAGCGTGTCTCTACACATTAATGAGCTGTCTAATTGATTTAATGGAGTTCCTCGCTTTCACTCTTCCCTAAAAAAGAGGAGGAAAAACTGGATCTGATATTGTCCTTGTTTTAAAACAAGCCTTAATTCCACGTGGAGCTTCATCTCGTACTGGTGCAATGCAATGCTGTGGTTTAATAGGGCACTAAATTAGGTATTAAACAGGACTGATTCCTTAAGGAATGTTCTGGGTTCAGTAGTTAATTTGTATGGACCGCATCTCTGGCATGTTGTTTGTAAAAACAAACAAAACTTGCATGTACAATAATGAATCTGAAATCTGTGGGCCAAAGCACAATCTTTGGTTTTAAACTGTCTGAAATGCCTCGTTGAATTTCCATTTCCAAGTACATTACTGTCAATATGATTCTTGTTTGATTTTACAAACTGATTGATATGTGAAAATGATGTTCTGTGGTAATCGCAGAATTATATGTGAGTATACAGTATGTATGTATGCGAATGAAGTTGGATATAATATACATACAACTTTATATAGAGAGGTGTGCGATAATGCAGTTTGCATTTTTGTGTCGATATAAACACGCAGCCGAGATGTGCTTTATAGTATGTTGCTTTATGTGAGTGTACTGTATGTATGCAGGTAATGTAGGATGTACTATATTTCCAACTTTGAATATGTTGCTGTGCGATATAGTTTTTCAACAATATAACAATCAAACAGTTGAAATTTGCTATATAGTACATACCACTTAAAGTGAGTTTACTGTATGTATCCGGGTACAGTTGGATATACTTATTATAGTTGTATAATTCCTTATGAATTATTAGTTATTACTAATCAGCATTTTTGTTTAGTAAGATAAGTGGTTTTGTTAAAATATTAGATACATTTGAAAAATGTTTATCCACCAAATCGGTCATGAGGTCATTTAGTATCTTAAAATAACAGATAAGTTGGATTTTTAATGACAAGGTTAGTTCAAAGCTAGTTTGGGTTGTCATATGGTACAACCCTTCAAAAATTTAGTGATATTTATGAAATACTTTATGCCATTTTTTAAAAAGTCATTGCCTTTGAAAAATACTTCTTTACCTTTGAAAAGGTTAAAAGTTGTTTAAAACAATGATTAATATTTGTACATTCACATGTACTATATGAAGAAAAATGCTATGACTTTAATGGTTGTTTATGGTTGCTTGATGGTTACACCACATGACATTAACTTCAAACTTTGCTAAAAAAAATTGTATAGAAAAATCAGGTGTATTCATGACATAGCATTTCTAAGAAATTGGCACATATTTTAAACTAGACTTTTAAAATATTTTCTTGTTGCTTTCCCTTGGACTGATCTGATCTATGTTGCGTTTCAAAGAAGAGAATTTTCATATTTTTAAACTATATGTACAATCCTCAAAAGGCCACACATAAAATTAGCAGAGATTTGCTAACTTCCTCCTCTGCAGTTGACCTCATCAAAGACTAATTTATGAAGTCTGACCAGAGGGCTTTGATACACCTCACTGCAAAATGTTGGAGGTTTCTTCATTGATCGCTAAATTCATTAGACATTCTTTTCTCAGCATGTTAATGAGCCGTAACAGGAAGTGGACATTATTGTTTTTGGTTCGGCTTAGCCATCAATCTCCTCCTTTCTCACCTGAGGTCTCATCTCCTTCTGGACTCTTTCAGAGACATAAAGAGAATAGACTGAAAGTGCTCAAATGTCGGCTAATTGATGTGAAATGTTTAGTGGCACAGTGCGGCAAGAGGTTTATCCTAATTGGACTGTATTCATGTGAGATTTTTTCATTCAAATGTCGCTACTCAAGGACAAAAATCTGTTTCGCCTGGGTTTGTGGTGATACGGTCCAGCAAAGGAAGTCTGGATGTAACAGATGTCTTTATGTTATGTATTTGAAGAAAACAGTTCTTAAGACTCCACTTGACTGCCACGAGGTAAACAGCAACAGAATCAGAGGCACAAAACCTTTACCAAATAGAGAAATATTGGTATGTTTAAGGACCAATTCCCACTACTAACTAGTTGCTTATTATTGGCATGCATATTACTAGCATTTTGGCTGTTTATTAGTACTTATAAAGCACATAGCAATGGCTTATTCTGCATTTCCATATTTTAGATCCCTTAATCCAACCCCATACCTAAACAACTACCTTATTAACTATCAATAAGCAGCAAATTAGCAGTTTATTGAGGGAATACTCTTAGTCAATAGTTAATATGTGTTCCCTATTCTAAAATGGGTAACACTTTAGTATGGGGGCCAATTCTCACTATTAACTAGTTGTTTATTAGCATGCATATTATTAACATATTGGTTGTTTATTAGTACTTATAAAGCACATATTCTGCATGACCATATTCTACACCCATAATCCTATCCCTAATCCTGCTTAATACCTAAACCTAACAACTACTGTACTAAATGTTAATAAGGAGCAAATTAGGAGTTTTTTGAGGCAAAAGTCATAGTTAATGGTTTGTTAATGGCGATAATTGGACCTTAAACTGTTTCTGAAATATCTGGCATTTCAATGACAAACATTTGGCATTTGGCATTTCTTTGGGTTATTTATAATGTTACAGGTATTACCATATAGGAGGAGTACAGTTATTTTGTGAAGATGCAGATGAATCTATGATGTTTTTTTTTTAATAATGGCAGGAGTCTCAACATCTCAAAATCTGAATTCATTTCAATTCAGCGAGTGATTTGGATCAGTTCTCAGTGCATCTCATTTTTGTTTTTACCAACAGCATTCCACTGTTTAAATTAAATATTGCATCAGATTGACCTTAAATTTTGGCTAAACTAATGGTGTGATCTTTTGTTTGATCATATAGGAAACCAAATTATTTTACAAATGTGATTCTGAATTTGAATCTGCCGATTCTTTTGCAAACTAATCATGATGCACACACAAGTAATTTTTTCCCAACCTAACAAATTACTAATGTTGAGTAGTTGGAAAGGTTTGCACATGAAATGATCAGCGCCTTTAAGAACAAGCTCCTGTTGTAAGAAAAAATGTTTGATCTTTATCACATCCTGCTCATTCTGAGGATGGTGGCTGTGGGGTTGTGTGTGTGAGAGAGAGAGAAAGTAGAATGGACAAAGAGATGAAAGCAAGAGGAAAAGTGAAGTTCAAGCTCAAATATTGGGCCTTGACCGCCTGACCCCTCAGAGTCACTCACCCTTGCGGAAGCAGAAATCTCAATTACCGTCACACTTAAACATGGAGTGCAGGTCCAGGTTTGAGAGACCGCCTGGCCTCACCATGAGGTTAATTTACAGTCCGGGGAGGACAGCCATGCAGTATGAAGCATGGAATTCATGAAGCTCAGTGAGAAGGTCTCGACTCGGTGGGTCACTTTTTATGGCAAAGAGCGCAGTGCAGTGAACTTGCTGCAAAAGTCATTTAACTCTTCAAGAGGAAGCTAAACTTGTGGTTCGAGCGAACTGGATGAGCTAGTTACTGAACTCCGAGCAAGTGGACATATAAATTTGAAATTACAGTTGTGCTCGTAAGTTTATACGCTTTTTGCAGATGCAAGCTGAGATAATGTGACACCAAAGAACAGCTGTACTGATTGTCAAATTCAGATGAATATGAAACTTGATTACATTTCTTTTGAATCACCAGTTGATGAATGTAACAGTTAAGGCTTTCTTTTTGGCAGTTGTTTCTATCAACACAAATGGAGGACAAACATTGAAACAAAAACAGCGGGGGGAAAATGTATGACTCATTGGTTTATTTATGACTACATAAAACTATTAGGGTAGGGCTGTTTCTGGTAGTGAAAAATAAAATGTATAAATGAAAAATTGTATAAATTTTTATACAAATAGAAAAAATAGAAAAACTAATGCATATTATTTTTATTTTCCTTTGGTGATTCCACAGCAGGGGTGTGAAGTAACGAATTACAAATACTCACGTTACAGTAATTAAGTAGTTTTTATCAGTAATTGTACTTTTTTGAGTAGTTTAAAAATTGTGTACTTTTACTTGAGTACATTTTAAGTGATGTATCGGTACTTTTACTCTGCTATTTTCCTCCGTTTGTGGTCGTTACATGCTTATTTTATTTTTATCCATCAACATGATTGGATAGACAGTAATAGGTCTTGTGACTTTCGTCAAATCAAATTGTGCATAGACTTTGATGAGTTTGAGTGCGTGATGCGCGCTGTGAAAAAGTGTGTTGTAAACACAAATTTGATGACCCGTGGAGTTAATATACTGCATCTGTGCCAGCGCGTGATGTAATAAAACTGCAGCTTGTTAATAAAGTTTTTTTTTTTATCCATTTTATACAATCTGCCTTCATTGAGCATGTGCACTCGCGCATAAACAATTTTCAAGTTCAACACTTTTTGTTCCGTTCAGTTGTGGATGCTGCTGATTCACCGAGACCGCCGCGGCTCAGCAAAGAGACATGCGTGTGTGTCTGTGTGTGTGTGTGTCTGTGTGTGTGTGTGTGTGTGTGTGTGTGTGTTTTCCTTTGAAAAAGTTTCCTCAGAAATACTTCGCTATTTAATGCATTTTTCCTTACAAATTGTATTATCAGCATAACAATTCGAGTAAATGTGTAAAAGGTATGGCATGAATTTGCCATCCTTCTAGAACAATGTGCATTTATGTTAAAATTGTAACATAAATGATCATGTTTAGTTATTTTTATTTCTTTATTGCAAAACGCTCAAACTGGCAGCGTTTTGGAGAGAAATTGGCTATCATTTTAACCCATATCATGGCGTGTGATGCTGAAATATGATTTTCTAATGGTGTTTGTATTTGCACTGTTCTAAACATTAATATTTAATGTGCAACAACAGCATATGCTGTCTCAGTGGCCTTACACATGATTTTAAAACAATTTTTTCAAACTTTATGATTTAAATGGGGATGATTGTACTGAGAATAACTAAATAAATCTTCAACTGAATACTGTTTCCGTGCTGTTTTGATGTATTTTAAAGAGTTGGCAGTCAAAATTAAAACAGCTGGATGATAGATATTCTTCATTCTTTATGACAAATAAGATAATGTGAATTACAGAATGTACAACGTTTTTAAAATGTATCAATTGCGGTGTACAGCATTTATTATGAGGGGGTATAATCCACAGCTCAGTACTCACTACTCAATACTCATGAGTACTTTTAAATAGGCTACTCTTTTACTCTTACTCAAGTAGTTTTTTGGACAAGTACTTATACTCTACTCACACTACATTTTTTGGAAGGTAATGGTACTTTTACTTGAGTATATTTTTTAAGTACTCTTTCCACCACTGTTCCACAGTGACAGTTGCTATTAACACAACCAAGGACGTCAGGTGCTGAGGTGTCGTCCTAGTCGGATTTTAAAGGTGGAATGATGAAATCTCTAATTCCTCTTTCTGCTGACAGCAGTGAAAAGCAGCATATCGATATTACTGCACAAATGTATGAGATTACATTTGTGTAAATGTGATGCCAGCAAGACCAAAGATCGAGGAATTGAAATGTAGAATCTGTAGGACATTAGAAAAGCCTGAAATTGAGGTTCATCCCCTCGAGATGGGTTACATTCATCTAACAGGGCCCCTAAAGTGGGTTGAAGGCGATTTACATTTCATTAGTTCACTAAAATGGAGGTGTACTTGCCTGAGGTAGACAAAACTGTTTATTTTGTTTGTTATCAAATTCTGCTTCTCAAATATAATAGGTTTTGTCCCCCACTCTATTTCTGTATTATAAATGTTCAAATAACAACCTTGCTTTTAGATCTGTAGAATATTGCATGGCAGAAGAGACATTTGGCCTTGGGGAGTGAACCTTCTATTTTTAGATTTTTCACGAACCTTGGTTTCTTTTCCATCTCTGAACTGTTATGAAGACTGCTTCTTTACCCTCCAGCTCATATATTTCCATAGGATGTAATATATTTTTTCATATTTATTGATCATCCCATCCATCCGTTTGCAAGCTAAATATATCATGCTAGCAAATATGAAAAAAAGAAAATGAGTGTTGAAATTACTTTGAGATCTTAGAGGATACACTGAAAGAAATGCATGCATGCACACGCTCATTATTGTACAATCACATTGGAAATAATTTTAGAATGTCACATTGCGCTGGGGGTCTCTCACTGCTAATTCAAGCCTAAGAAATGTCTCCTCTCTTGGGGTTCATTATCACAGTGTACCTGCCTCCCCTCGCATCAGTGCTGTCCCAACCCTTCGATTGCCACCCTGCAGTCAGGCTCCCAACTGGTACATGCACAAAAGAGGAGGGTGCCGTGAGTTAACCCTCTGGGGTCCGAGGGTGTTTTGGGGCCTGGAAAAGTTTTGACATGCCCTGACATTTGTGCTTTTTTCAGTTGCTTACAAACATTTGAATGTCTAAAGTTTAATAACACTGTAATCAGCACAAACTGGGCTACAATAATATGTGAGCAGCATGTATGTACGTGATTGTGTTTTTGAGAAAACAACGTTTATGCGTGCTTAGTGAAAAACTACAATTTTAAAGTCACTGAAATAAGGCCATAAAACCCATACAGAACATTTGATTACAAGACTTTTGAGAACTGATCTTGAAGTCTAAAGTTTTTGCTTAAAAATTATGTGAAAATCGTCTTACTCACTCATTCACACAAAACAATATATTGATTTACATTTTCTAAGACACTTTTTTGTTGATATTGTGAGTGTACACAAATAAAAGTAGACCCTTTACAGATTTAAATGCTGTATTACTCTTATATGTACGGTCAAGTATGAAGGAGCATTTTAGTTATTTTCGCTGTTATCATTCAAATCTGCAAAAAGTTCCGCCGGCGGAACTGTCGACCCCAGGAGGTTAACAGCACTAGAAGATAGATAGTGATGCCTTGTCATATACAATAGGTCCACGAAGGGAGCAAATCCTGCACCAGTGAAATGTAAAGACACATAGGGGAATGCTGGGCTAGGAAGCAGGGGCTGCCATGACAATTGGCCCTTTAGATACTAAGTTCTTTAGGAGAAGCTGCCACTACTTACATATGACCGCTGGACCCTGTCCCTACGTTGACCAAAACCTTATTTGCACTCCCTAATTCCCATGCAGAACAAGGATCCTACACCTTTCACTTTCTACACCTTGCCTTCCTGAATATTTCATTATCTTCATTTTGGAGGGATCTTAATAAGGACTGTGAAAATGGCTGCTTCCCTACTTTGCCCCCCATCTTGCATATTTAGAGTGCTATAGGATGCTTTCTGCTTTCCCATAGAATTCTGATTCGCTAAAAGTCCTGGATCAGGAGGGAAGCATGTAACTACTTGACCATGCACTTACTTTGACCAAAACACTTATTTGCACACCGTGATCTTTACAACACCAAAACAACATGGCAAGAACACTACGCCTCCATATCCCCAAGACACTTTTTGGAGGAACTCTATATATATAAGTTTCTCCAAAAAGACATAACATCAATAACATCTGGTTAGCAGGCCATCCTTAGTCCAGTGCTACTAGTGTGGCCCCATGACAAACGGACAGTGGGGGATCCCCATAATGCGATCGCGAACAGACCAAGGGGGACTCCCGGAAGAATAAGGAAAGCAATTAAGACAAATAATCAACAACAAATATATGTCAGTTTCTAAAAATATAACTAGTCTACCCCTTATGTGGCAGTGCTAAATCTTTAACCAGGTATTGTAGGCTTTCTTGATTCAAAAAAACCTATACAGAGTACTTCCACCTTTCCTATTCTCATATATGCTAAGTTCAGTTGTGAAACTCTAGATGACGCAGGCTGATGGGTCGTTAACGCAAATTGATGATATTCACAGTGTTAAACTACTTGGCACTAGCTGATTGGTTCATGTTGCATACGCAGCCAATGAACTTACATTTAAATGACTGGTTTGCATTCACTAGAGCATTTCGCAGTGCATTTTCAGAGTTCCTCTGAAACCCTCCACCTTCCTCAGCTCCACCTGTATAGATCTGCAGCAGCAGGATGTCTTAAATACTTACAGCACCGTATCTGCATATGTATTGGTAGTAGCAAGTTGCTGTACTTGCTTGCTGCAGCAGCAATAATATGCAACAACAGCAATAACCAACAGCAGCAGCAGCGTAACAGATTTATTCTGCCAATACCAAATATATTAACATTGTCATATCAATTACTATGCTAAAATCTTCCAAGAGTTGTCATGATTAAAATGTGATAACCAGGCTTTGAGAGACATTAGTGACATTTCAGTGAAATTTTGCAGGCAAAAAAGGTCAGTTGTCTTTTGTCAATAGTGTAGTGATATATGAAGCACAATTCGCACAAAAAAACAAAAACAAAAAAAATCTCTTTCAAATCAACCAACTTAAACCCATTGTGAGATCTGCGTGGGGAAATCTTTTGTGAAACCTTCACACAGAAATCATGATTGCATGAATTCCTATTAAAATGACTGGATTTCACCCACAAAAACTCACAGAACAACAGTAAATGTGACTGCACCTTAAGACAGCAGCATAGAGGTCTTTGAAACCGATCCACTGTAGAAAAAAGGTGGAGATTCAAAAGACGTCCTAAGAAGCCAAGTAACTCCTTCCTACTGATGTTGTACTGATGTTTAATGAGGACCACTGCACTAGGCCACAAGCAAGCCTTAAAGATTAATGCATAATTAGCTTGCCAACACTGTTTTTTCCCCGTCTTAGATATGCAAATTAATCTTAAACCTCAGATTATACTCTTCTGAATGGCTATGTTTTGTTTACACAAACTCAACGACTGGTGCCAAGTTCAACATATGTATATACCCAAACAAGCATACTACCTCTCTTCTCATATAAACCAAATCATGCTAAGCAGTGAGTAACATAGAGGAGAATTGACTAGCCCTCTGGCTAAACATGTCTTAATTCGCCCCTTTAATGAACTTGGTAATTAAATCAAATGAAGGCCCATTAGTTGAGTGATTTTTCAAGCTGATAATGTGCATCCTCTTGTAAAAACTTGGTTTCCTGCAATTAGAGAAGCTTGCACAGAGACAAATTGGAGCTATTAATTGTGTACTCGTGTCTCAATACTGACAATAAACATTTTTAATGAGGAGGAGGAACCACGGACTGTGGCTAAAAAATGGAAATAAATTGTGATCTGCAGCTAAATGCACGGAGACAAATGTAAACACAATCTTTATTTTATTATTTTTTTTCTCTCCATTGAATAGGAATAGAAAGGGCAGAAAAATAACGTTGACAATCTACAGTAGGCTTTACAGATGTAGCTGTTAACTGGCTGTTAAAATGGGTCACAGGTCTGTTCTGATTGCAAACAGAAGGGGAAAACAATATTTGATGCAGACAATAAAATGCCAGTAACCATGTAATCATCCATAGTTAGGATAGCAAAAGCTTCCAATGTCTTTTGTTGTCAAAATCAAAGGCTCCACATTATTGGTAGGCACTGTATGGATAGATATTGTGGCCTTTAAAAAACTGTTATATCAATGATTAATAAATATTTGATTTCAAAAAACATTTGTATTTTTTGCTGACTAATGCCATAGCGGCCTTGGACTTTATACTGACACCTAGTGGTGTGGATGCAGCCTCAAAAAAATGTCAAAACATTTAATTATCACCAACAGATGATTTTTATTTTTTAGAATACAATCTTTTTTAGGCTTCTGATATGACTGATGTGAGTGTTGCATCTCCTCTCCCTTTATCAGCCATGTGACATGGAGTATGACGGGTCTTCTGTTCCTCTGGCACATATTTAACACATGGAAACCACATTCAGCTTTCTGCATCTTATCCTACAAAATACCCAGATCATCTCCAGGAACAGATTGCACTCCACTCCCCCCACCCCTATTTTCCATTTTTTTCCAGAGCTGATATTCATGTTTCACTTTCCCTTGGAATGAATTTCCACTTTCGGTTGCTAATTTTATGGATTTATACAAGATTGAAATGAACTGCATTCTGGCTGTAAAACCACTTTAGACAGACCCACGAGAAGCCAAATAAGAAACGGATATTCCTTAATGGTTTATTCATGAAGTTTTTAATTCACTTTTTTTTTTGATACTCATATTACCAATTAAAACCGATACGTCTCAAACAATTGCATCTGTTGTTATGCTAATATGTACTCTTCAGTACGCTAGTTACGGGGACAACATCATGTTTATCTTGATTGAAAGTGCCACCCACTGTGCCGATGTCAAGCCAATCTACAAAGTTGCAGGACGCCAATCTCAAAAAGTTTGCCGAGTTGTCAACGCAGGACCGCATGTATAATATCATCATCATCTCGCAAACCACACCGCACAAACTTAGTCCTCTACAAATCATTTGACTTTTAAATTTAATCTAGCCCTGTGCTCCAATTTACAGTGTACACGATTACACGGCAAATTAAAAATCTTGTCCGCATAGGGGTCGTCCTTCATAAATAGCCGAGACTGATTAAGCGGTTATCAGGGGTGGTCCAGCGCTGTGCCGGCGTTCCCCAGGTGAGGGATGTGGCAGATAAGTGTCAAAAGCGGCTTTCATTTCCGCCCAACTCTGGGCTTTAGCAAGCCTGCTGAATGATCACACATATGCACACATTTCTCTGTCCTCCTCTCCTACTTTATGCACACGTACCTCTAGTTTTGTTCCAAAAGCTAGTAAGCGGTCTACTTACACAACATTTTGAGTCATCACAGGCTTTTTATACAGTTCTTTGTTGTTTTAATCATACGTTTTTTGTTAGTATTGGGACCAATTCTCACTATTAACTAGTTGATTATTAGCTTGCCTATCATTAACATTTGTCTGTTTATTAGTACTTATAAATCACATCTTCTGCATGACCAAATTCTACATCCTTAATCCTGCCCAATACCTAAACTTAACAACTACCTTACTAACTATTAGTTTATTGAGGCAAATATCATATGGTTTGTTAATAGTGAGAATTGGACGTTAAAATAAAGTGTGACCATTTTTTTTTGCTTTCAAAGAAAATATTATTTAACCCTATATACCTGTATATCCTACCACAATACGCAAATTTCTAAAGCCACTAAATTATCAACTTAATCAAAATTTTGCTGAAAAACCTATTGTACTACATGCTTTGAAGCAACTTAAGGTCAATTGATTATCCATAGCCCTTGATAGCACTTGATATATATATATGGATGGATGGATGCTATTTACATTTATTTTAGTCAGTTTTACTAAAATGTCATCTTTAATCTGTCAATAATTTAATCAACAAAAATAAAATTTTAGTTGACAAATTTAGTTCAAAAGTGCAGTATTAAACCAAATTTTGTATATTTTGTGTATGTGTACTCTATTGTTATATTGCAAAAATGCTTTAGTCATTCATTGTTTGTTTTAAGTATTATTACAGAAAGTGCATTCACAAGAAAGTGGTACAAACATTGCAGAGAAATGGATCCCATAATGCACTGCAACAAGCTCAAAGAAAAAAAAAACATCCAAGATGGTGGATGATAAAGAGAAAGACCCAAAATATATGCAAGTACATCAAAACAAGCACTTCTAGATATGCAAGCTTGAATTTTTGCACGTGTTCAACTGCAATTAAACTATTTGTAGACAAAGTTTTTACACCAACTAAACAAACCAAAACTCTGAAATCAGACTGATTCAGTTTCGGTTAATGAATGCAACACTATTTATTTTTATTGAATGATTTTATCCTCACATAGTGGAAAAAAAAAAGTGGCATATTTTTTTTTTCTCTACTCCACAGTGATGTTATTACTGCTTAATAGAAATTATTCATACAATGATGTGCACATTCCTAGTTATATTAAACAAATTTGCCATCATACAGAACAATCATTTTGTTCTGTTTCCGCCTTTCCATCTTTTTTCCCCATCCCTTTCAATTTACTGACTTGCGTAGATGAATACATTTGTAGATGGAACTTGGGTTTGAATAATAGATGAGCTGAAGTGGTTTATTTGAATCAGAGGTTGAGATCCCTTGATGAGAAGAGCATTTCTGTAGCAAACGTTAATGGATTTTTACCGTGCATACATATTTCACCCACTTACCCACAAAAAATAAATTTATTTCATTCTAAAAGGGAGTCATGGCAACACTGCTATCTGTTAATTTCACTGATATTCAACATTTATCAAGCATACATTTAATTATACTGTACATCCTATCATGCCAGACTTCAATGCTTGGCTTTGGCCACACCAGGCAAGCATCACATTTGGCTTAAGTGTATTATAAAAAATGTCATACAGTGATATTCATATAACTAAGAGAAGCTTGTCTGGATATGAGATGAGTAATACATTTATTATAAAGTCAGCATGTAGTCTCTGGTGAAACTGTTACAAAGCTCCATTAATCAGTGCAATGTGAAATTACTAAGGTTGTCAGCCTAAAATTTGCTGAACAAAGCCAATAAATTAGGAAAATCTTGAGACATTAAATTTTATAGCAGACAAAGGCATTGAGTATACATTTTATAAAAACAAGAAATCAGAATATTGTTTGTTTTTATTTCTGAATCATTGAACAAATGCCCATCACTGACCTACAGCCCACAGCCAATCAATTTTATAATAGATTTTGTCAATCATTCCAAGATTGTATTCCTGCTTTAGAGGTCTGCTACCCGACCCGAGCCCGACGGGTCCCGAAGTACTTTCGGATTTCGGGTCGGGTTCGGGTTAATGTTTAATGAATAGCTTCAGGTTCGGGTCGGGCTCGGGTTTATAGCTAAACTAAAACTATATGGAGTAGCCTAGGCTACGCTGCTTTCATAGACGCACGCACACACATTAGTGCACACGACAACGACAACACAGCACGGAAACTTTTATTAATAAAATAGCTTCGACAGGCTACTGACTCGCAACTTTATATTTCTCTGCAATGAGGGGGTAAAATTGCTGTTTTTGAAGTAACTAAGCCTCATTGCTTGTAGAGAGAGGCACGCAGATGCCGGTTCACACACGCAACTTTCATTCCTCTCTCTCTCTCTCTCTTTCTCTCTCTTGCTAATTCAAATAAATGATATAATTAATTAATTCAAATAAATGCGATCTTACCGCACTGCATCTCTGTGTCTGATTTAAAGCAGGCCGAATGCTAACGAGCCTTAACTGACGAAAATGACCATAATTTGCACGATGGATGAATTATCGTCTTGTCGTATACAACCATTCAAAAACTCGGCAGAATTTATGTGACTGAAGCACCTGATGTTCATAAACTTTTTTATTGGCTATTCATTGTGGGGAAAAAAAAATATGTCGGGTTCGGGCTCTAAATTTAACTGTGCCACTCGGGTCGGGTCGGGTCAGACGATCTCGGGTACGGGTCGGGTTTGGGCTTCAGTTTAAAGCCCGTGCAGACCTCTATCCTGCTTTGGCCATTGCTTCATATCTTGATGTTCTTCGGTGTCTTTTTGTCATCAAAGCTGCATTTTTTACGACACTGCATCAATTTAAAAGTAGTTGACCTCGACCAAATCTCAAAACCGGCGTTTCTTGTTTCAGTATTATTAAAGTCATCCACATGATTGCGTGTAGTATTCCAGGCCTTCTGAAGGTTTGTGCGAAGTATAGACCAATATTCAGCTGAGTTTGGCCGAATACATAATGTTTTTGAGTGAACGCTATAACTAGAGCCTACACAATATACCAAATGTTATTGGAAAGCTTTGTTGGAGTGGAGATTGTGGAAAAAGCCTCCACAACTAGCATTATGTCAAGCTCAAGGGAGTTGTGCTTCACCTTTCTATCTAACTTTTGGCTTTCTGCTTTCTTTTGGTATCTTTTACTCTTTATTATTGTAGTCTCTTACTTTAGGATAAACAGGCTTCTACTTTGCACGTCTAGCCATGAGTTTCAGTGACTCTTGTCCCTGTTCCTGTGCTTTTTAAATCATTATCTGGTTGAAATATGGATCGCTTGAGGCTCACGAGACTTGGCGTCAGTGATCCAGAGGGAAGGATATGATGTTGCACCATAACGCTGTTTTTTTCCACTTGGAACAGCATGCTGCAGATCATGGCCTGCACCACTGGGCCCTTCAGCGGGTTTGATCGCTCACTGAGTGCTTTGATCAGCACGTTTTCCCTGGTGGTTATTGTCCTCTTCCTCGTGGCGAAAGAACCTTATGGCAAAAATATGATGGTTATATCTTAAAAGCAATTAAATTATTTTAGAGTCACTAATTAGGGAATAGTAGTTTCACAGTTATGTCACTTCCTTTTAATTAAGGTGGTGTAACATTATTACTCAGCAAGTCTCTTTCTGTAGTTTGGTTCATGTAATGTATTGGAAGCATACTTTTGACATTGGCAAACTATTTTACTTTTATAATGATTGGATTTTCCAGTAAAACAGAATATTTAAAGAGGAAAATATGGGCAGGACTTTTATTTCAAATTTGAAATTAATGGTAAAAAGCATGCATTGTATATCAGAATACCAGTAAAATTTGCTAAAACAGCGCCTAAATAGCAAATACACATTTTGGTCACACTTTATTTTAAGGTCAAATTCTCACTATTAACAAATCATTAACATTGACTTTTGCCTCAGTAAACTCATAATTTGCTTCTTATTAATAGTTAGTTGGAGCTTCATCTGGGGAAGGACAAAAAAACGTATCTAATTATTGTGTTCAAACATCTGATAAACATCTTATAAAGAACATATTCACTTGTGCTGGATATTTTGTTTTAAAATTTTAGAGATGCATTGCAAATGAGCAAACACTATCCAGCTGAAAACACAAACAACACATATAACATGCATGTGTTTTTTAAGTAGCATGTCAATTTTGCTTAGATTAATACACTAATACATATGCAAACATAATGCCATGTTAAGCAGAATATAATACACTGTGGTCATACATTAATGACATATGTTCACGCTGAGCAGTAAAATATTTGCAGTAAAATGTCTTCAGTGGTAGTATCACTCCTTTTACGCTCACATGTTATTTCACTGGAACTGAAAAAAATAAAAATAAATATCACACTCAGTCCCCACGCTACAACAGGAAATATGACTGGTTTGGTATTACTCATCTTGACCGAAATTACTTTTTTTTTTTCTACTGAGGTAGAATTGTCAACAGGTAAGTGATACATATATAATGTTAAACTATAAATCTACAATGGTACTTTGTGTAGCTGAAACCTAATAAAACAATAAATACAGGAAACTTTAACTCAAATCTCTTGCATACTAGCCAAATAGCTAACAAGCTAGCAATAGCACTAATATGTGTGCTAAAATACATAGAGACCATAACTGTGCCGTAGTGTGCACAGTTATTGTTTTTCAAATAAATCAACACTTTAGTATAGGGAACAAATGTCACTATTAACTAGTTGCTTATTAGCATGCCTATTATTAACATACTGACTGATGGTTGTTCAAAGATTTCTTAAAAAAAAATAAACGAAAATACTTCCTTATTTGTACATTTACTTGCTTCAATACTCAGACTCTTCAGTGTCCCGTGTTTGTAATAGTCACAGCTCTTTTTATTCTTGGCATTTTTCATTGTGTGGCCATTTACAGAACTCCACTGAATAGAAGATGTGTAGTGTACATAGAAATTGTACGTATTTGCTTCTCATGAACATTTACAAACCGGTCTTTTATACCTGTGATTGTCAGAGCCTTTTCCAAGCTGTATAGAGGTGGATCTCAAAGGGACTAAATAACCGTGCAGCACCACATCTTTTCTTTGTGTCGAAACTGAATGTATTTTTTGTCGAAAGCGCTCTGGAAGTATCCATTAAAGAAATGGCACTGCAATAAAAACACAGTGTTGTCATAGGAGATACAAACTCTATAAAAAGTTCTCTGAGTACACTCTGTGGTTTTTAAGTTAGTGCTTTCAACATATAAGTAAAATATAGCAGTTCAAAAACATTTCAGTGCAGTGATATTCACACTTTGTTCTTGCCAAAGGAGGCAAAAATGAATGCAAACAGATCGACTTGGGTTGCGAGTTCAAAGAGCTGCTGAGAAGACGAATTGGAAATTAGATGTTGTTGCTTTTTGTAATACACGGAAACTGATAGTCCCCGATTTCTCCTCACGTAGCTCCAGACCAGATGGCCAAAGACACAATACACAAAGAACATTTTGTCATGCCTCTCAACTGTCATCAAAAACAAACACAGACATTGTCCCAGCAGGCTATTACCTTCCGACTTCAAACACAAAATCGGCGGGGAATGTTTTTCCATGTAGCCGGGGGTAGACAGTGCCATAATCTTACTGTGCCGTTCTGCTTTTCTAACAAAGCTTTTAAGAACAAACAGCATCAGTGGCGGTCTCATACCTGGAGGCTTGCCTTCAGGGACCTGCTAAACACAGCTCAAGGTCTCGCCTCACCTCAGCTGCCTTAGTCTAATAATCTTATCGCCTCTTTCTTCTATGGCTTTATGCTTATAATTAGTATGGAAAACACAATAGCTTCGTTCCATGCGCACCTAGTGAGCTGCTTTGCTTTGTGTTGCCTAAATTTGGAGCTGTCAGGCAGTTTCGGAAACCACAAATTAACCATGGTTTTGCTACACTAACCATAGTTTTTAACAATGGTGTTTGTAGTAAAACTTTGGTTATACAAATGGTAATCAACTCACACAAACATGGTTACCACACTTTTACTATAATAAAGCCATGGTTAATTTTCGTAAAGGGCAGCTGATTGTAATAGAGTTTGTTGTTAGCATGTTGCTAAGCTAATAGTGCAGCAGTCACAGAAATACAAAAAAAAATAAATTGTACTTTCATTAATACATAAAAAAATAATAAATAATGCCTTGTTTTACAGCAGATACAGCAGATTCTAATACTGTATGTTCAGGTGTTTATTTAATTCATATTGTTTATTATATATATATGCATTTATTCAGTTTTAACTCAATTATGCTCAACTCAATAAAATTAATTTCCAATAGAGTTTGTGGTTTGTATGTTTTAAAGCTAACAGTAACGGGAACGAATCTACTTGAAATAAAACAAACTGAAATAAAATAAATCAGTTGAACACTTTTTTAAAATTATTATTTCAGCTAAATGCAAAGGCAAAATTGATAATTTTAATTTATTTTAACTTGTACTAAAATAAATTAATGTCAAAAATTTTATAAAATAAATAAATAAAAACCTTACTAAAATGACAAAAAACACACAACACGATCACTAAAACTAACTCAAATTAAAATGAAAACAGAAAATATAAATTAAATATAAAAACTGAAAATTAAAATACTAACTTCAAAAAAATACTATAGTGTCTCATTGATACTAAAACACACTGACACAAAACACAAATATTGGGTATAAAGTCTAATTTTAATTAGAAAATACCTTTCTATTAATACTATTTGTGTTATTATATTATATTATATTATATTATATTATATTATATTATTTGTCATATTTAAGATGTCAATCTAACAGAATTGTCAAAAATCAATCAATCAATCAATCAAAATGTAAACAAACAAATGAATAGTGGGCAAATCACCAAATCACCACACACACACACATGTCTGGTCAGCTATCCTTGTGGGGACTCTCCATAGGCGTAATGGTTTTTCTACTGTACAGACCGTATATTCTATTGCCCTACACCAACCCTACCCCTAAACCTACCCCTTACAGGAAACTTTCTGCATTTTTAGATTTTCAAAAAACTTAATTCTGTATAATTTATAAGCTTTTGTACCCATGGGGACCACAATTTAGGTCCCCACCGTGACACGAGTCCCCATGAGTCTGTGTGTAGTCAGGTTTAAGTCCCCACCAGGATATATAAACCAGTACACACACACACATACACACACACACACAATATTCATTCATTCATTAATTAATTCATTCAATATTTTAATAATATGTAGTAGTATTACTGTATTTTTTATCAAATACATGCAGCCTTGTTGGGCATAAGAAACTACTTTCAAAAACATTGAAGAAAAAAAATCACAATTGTTCCAGACTTTTGACCTGCACTGTATTATACTAATTAAGTGTACAATACATGTATGCTTAATATTAAATATATGACTTTAAAAAAATGGTTACGACCTTGCCTTTTAAATGCTGTCTAGCTAGACAGCTCACAACCCGACAAAGTAACGAAGACTGACAGTAATGCGTATGTTCCTCTGGTTTGCTGTCCATTACGTGTCTGTACAGCTCTGATGTTTGGAACGTTTAGAGTGTTCTGACTGACCCTTTCTGTGGGCCATGGAGGAAGGCCTTCTCAGAGCGTTCGTATTAGAGATGTGACAGTCGAGTCTTAATGCTTTGACATCCCTCTGTCTCAGTAGTCCCTTCTTGTATGTCCCCTTTTAACCCCGTGATCCATAAATGCTGCCAAGCTGCTCTTGTGGTGAGTCAGAGGAGAGAGCGTGAGTGCTCTGATTTCATCTCATGGCTGCACTCCTTGGAAGCATTTACCACAGTTTATCCCTCCTTGTTTAATCATATCAGATTTTTAAGATAGCTACAGATTGATGGTATTGATTGAATCAGACAAAACTGTCAATTCCTGTCTGTGGGCTTGTTTTTTGAGGCAGAATGTTTTTATGGAGCGCTTGTTTAGAATTTAAATGAACATGGCAGAATCGATGTGTTTTTGAGAGCACAAGTGTTAAAGAATCTGAGAATCTGCAATCAGATCGAATGCCATTTCTCAGTTTACGCCAGTCAAATCTTGTTCATGGTACTCCACTGCCCTGAAGTCAATATCAACTCAAAATTGACTCTATTTACTGTCTTAATGCAGGTTCCTGGTCATTATTAATTCCAAGAACAAAGTGTTTTTCTTTGTAATATTTTACCAAAATATACTACATGATCTCATGCTGCATAGACGCTGAAATATGTGCTATTGTTCAAAAGTATGGGGTGATATTTTTTTTTTTTATGTTTGAAGTCTGTTATTCTTACCAAGACTGTATACAGTAAAAAAAATAAATATATAAATAAATAAATACATTGTAAAAAGTAAATATTGTTAAAACTTAAAGGGTTAGTTCACCCAAAAAAACTACATTTTGTCATTAATTACTCACCTTCATGTTGTTCCAAACCGTAAGACCTTTGTTTATCTTCAGAACACAAAATATTATGTTTTTGATAAAATCTGAGCGCTCTCTGACCCTCAGTAGACAGCAATGCAACTGCAATGTTCCCAGATCCAGATAGCAAGGTCATTGGTAAAATAGTCCATGTGACATCAGTGGTTCAACCGTAATTATACAAAGCTACGAGAATACCTTTTGTGCGCAAAGAAAACAATAATAACATAATTTATTCAACAATTATTCTCCCCGAGTTACCGTCTTCCACCATTTTGGAGAGTACCCAAGAACGTAATCAACGTAATCAGCATTGTTTACGTTCAGTAGACAGCGCGCGCATGCTGAACGTAAACAACGCTGATTACGTTGATTACGTTCTGGGGTACCCTCATTAATGGCGGAAGACAGTAACTCAAGGAGAAGAATTGTTGAATGTTCAATGTTCCTCAATGTTTTATCACATATATCCAAATGCTCAATGGCGTAATCCAAAATAATGTTGTTAGACATCACTGTTTGGGTGCTGGAAGCAAAGTTAACCAATAGCCAAATAGCTGTGTATTCACTGATTTTCATTATCTCTTCAATTACCAGTGGATACAATTAAGACCCATCTTACTTTTTGTGTGTATGTGTTTGTTGCGTTTGTCATGTTTTACGAAAATAAACTGTCGAGTTGTTGTTGTTTTCATGTTGACGTTAATGGACACTATTGAAGTATGCTTTGTGAATTCTTTGTTAATTCTAAAATTACACCTCACTAGCCATTACTGATCCAGCAGACATCCTTGCAGTGTTTGACAGAGTGGAGTGTATAAAAACCTCAGTGGTGTGTCAAGTACGGTCTTATTATGTTGACGTGTTTGATTACAAGAAGCGAAGATTATTTCACATGACTCTCACAACTCTCACAACATGACTTACTGCCCTCTTTCCTGTTGGAGAAGGAACTCTTGTATGGGATTATTAAAGCCCATACATCCGTACTTTGTATCCTGGAAGCTTACGGTGATCCTTAGGAGAAAGGTTTTGTAAAGGAAAGTTGTATTCACAATCCCAGCAGGTCTCAGGGCTTTAACTCACCTCCTCATTTCAGCCATAGAGTGAGAGGCCTTGGATTCGTCTGAATCTCTTCAGGGCTTCTGCTGCTGATCGCTCAGCAAAGCTTATGAGGCCCTAATCCTACCTGACAGTTTAATGATAATTGCACGGAAGAAGTTCACCCAAGACACTCACTATCAAATGAGTGAAGCGCTCGTCATCGAACCAAACTCTTATTTTAGAGCGTGAGAAATAACCTTCACACTGCAAGGACAATAATTTTCTTAATCAGTGTTTTTGTCTTGTTTTCCAATAAAAAATATATGAATATTTACAGCCTTGATATGAAATTTATTTTCAAAAGTGAATCTCATATTAAGCAAAAGTGTGTTAGATGAGACTTGTTTTTAGATAATTTTTAAATTTTTTTTAATTTTTTCTTGTTTAAAGCATTACAAATGGTTTGAAAAAAAAATGCACTGCAGGAACATGGATGAACTATGAAAAGGAAGGAAGGAAGGAAGGTTTTTTGCATCAACTTATGATTAAATCGATCAGTCAATCAATCAATCAATCAATCAAAAAATAAGTTGGTAGTTGTACTGTATAATAGTTGATAGTTGTACTGTATAAAACAATTACACTGAAGTGCATCAAGAATACATATACATGTATGTATATGCATATATATTCTTGATGTACTTCAGTGTAATTGTTTCATACAGTACAACTATCAACTATTATACAGTACAACTACCAACTTATTTTCTGTTTATTCTTTTTTTAATACTTGTTTTAAGAGAGAATATGTTGATTGATTGATTATATATATATATATAAGTTTGAGCATATGGAATGGAAATTGGAATTTATGGAATGAAAGTCTGAATATATGGAATGAAACTTGAATATATGGAATGAAAATCGGAATATATGGAATGAAACTTGAATATATGGAATGAAAGTCTGAATATATGGAATGGAAGTATGAATATATGAAATGGAATTCTGAATATATGGAATGACAGTTTGAATATATGGAATGAAAGTCGGAATATATGGAATGACAGTTTGAATATATGGAATGAAATACTGAATATATGGAATGACAGTTTGAATATATGGAATGAAAGTCTGAATATATGGAATGAAAGTCTGAATATATGGAATGACAGTTTAAATATATGGAATGAAAGTCTTAATATATGGAATGAAACTTGAATATATGGAATGACATTTTGAATATATGGAATGAAACTTGAATATATGGAATGACAGTTTGAATATATGGAATGGAAGTATGCATATATGGACTGAAACTTGAATATATGTAATGAAAGTCTGAATATATGGAATGAAAGTCTGAATATATGGAATGGAAGTATGAATATATGGAATGGAATTCTGAATATATGGACTGAAACTTGAATATATGGAATGACACTTTGAATATATGGAATGGAAGTATGAATATATGGAATGGAAGTATGAATATATGGAATGGAATTCTGAATATATGGACTGAAACTTGAATATATTGAATGAAAGATTGAATATATGGAATGGACGTTTGAATATATGGGACGAGACTTGAATCAGGCAGGTGGATGATTGACATTACAGAGTTCACCGTTGTTTTGAAACATGTCAATGGTATCTTACTGGTAAAATAAGTAACACTGTTGCTTGTGTGAACAGCACATTTGTGTATTTACCTGTAGTTCTGATAATTTTACGGCAAACTGATGTGAATCTGATGTCATCTGAATTGTAATGTGCTGATCTAACCGCTGGAAAACTCGGCACTGAATTGAGTACTGAATTGAGTACTGAATTGAGCTCTATTTTCTCTTTTTGCACTTAAATGGTCAAAAACACACACAGTTGTGTGATATTAAATGCTTAATTAAAGCATTACAATTTAACCAAACTCATCAGATTTTAGTCAAATAAATCTACTGTATATTTAGTTGACTAAAATCTTATATTTAGTTGACTAAAACTAAAGCAATTCAAATGAATAAAATATGACTAAAACTATATGGCATTTTAGTCAAAAGACTAAAACTAAATCAAAATTTCCTGTCAAAATTAACACGGGTACTGTGTGAAATGTCTGAGATGATGGAAATCAAGATGACGGGATGTACACTCCAAACTGTTTGTATTGTTTGGAATATGACCAGCTATTGCCAATATTTTTCTAGTTCAACAAAGTATTGGAAAATTTGAGGCAATGAATTGAAAGTCATTCAAATTAGAAAGCTATTGCTCTGGCTACAAGGATATAACTAGCTATATTATTATTAATTTAGTACTGTCAAATTTGTATTTTAATTCCATACACTGCAAATTACATTCTATATATTCAGACTTTTTTTTCCCATATATTCAATCTTTCATTCCATATATTCAAGTTTCATTCCATATATTCAGACTTTAATTCAATATATTCAGACTTTAATTCAATATATTCAAACTTTCATTCCATATATTCAATTTTTCTTCAATATATTCAAGTTTCATTCCATATATTCAGACTTTCATTCAATATATTCAAACTTTCATTCCATATATTCAAGTTTCATTCCATATATTCAGACTTTCATTCAATATATTCAAACTTTCATTCCATATATTCAAGTTTCATTCCATTTAGTCAGACTTTCATTTGATATATTCAAACTGTCATTCAATATTTTCAAGTTTCATTCCGTATATTCAGACTTGCATTCAGTATATTCAAGTTTCATTCCATTCCATATACTCAAACGTTATAACTTCATATTATAAATCTCATAATTTCCTGAACGGCATGCCATAATATATATATATATATACAGTCGGTACGGAAAGTATTCGGACCCCCTTCAATTTTTCACTCTTTGTTATATTGCAGCCATTTGCTAAAATAATTTGTTAATTTTTTTTCCTCATTAATGTACACACAGCACCCCATATTGACAGAAAAACACAGAATTATTGACATTTTTGCAGATTTATTAAAAAAGAAAAACTGAAATATCACATGGTCCTAAGTATTCAGACCCTTTGCTGTGACACTCATATATTTAACTCAGGTGCTGTCCATTTCTTCTGATCATCCTTGAGATGGTTCTACACCTTCATTTGAGTCCAGCTGTGTTTGATTATACTGATTGGACTTGATTAGGAAAGCCACACACCTGTCTATATAAGACCTTACAGCTCACAGTGCATGTCAGAGCAAATGAGAATCATGAGGTCAAAGGAACTGCCTGAAGAGCTCAGAGACAGAATTGTGGCAAGGCA
>NW_015546057.1:1466269-1475523 GCF_001515605.1 Sinocyclocheilus anshuiensis | reverse complement strand
TTCTGTCGAATCTGTCGAAGACAAAGCCTATTGATTAGCACACATGCTTCAACACATTTAGCAATTCTATGCAGTTTTTGCATATATATATATATATATATATATGTGTGTGTGTGTGTGTGTGATGGATCTAAAATCATGTTCTGTCGAAGACAAAGCCTATTGATTAGCACACATGCTTCAACACATTTAGCAATTCTATTCATATTTAGCAGTTTTTGGCGGCCAAGTGGGTTGGAATTCAGCTTGCACCACTTTTCCAATGTCATTTCTTCCTCTTCACTGCATCATTTCATGTCCTTTTGATCACGATCCTTATAAATAAAAATAGTAAAAAGGCCAAAAATAAAAGTGCATTCAGGCAGGACTTCCAGTAAAGTCTCAGAGGAGAGGTTTACAATAGAAACACCCGGGGTGTGTTACTCGATGAAAGGTTCTGCGCTAGATGCTCCGCTGGAACGCCAGCTTTAAATTTGCACCGTATTTAAAGAGCTCATGTCAGGTTTATGGAGCAAATATGAAGTCATGCGCACATAATTTCAACCATTGGCTGTCTGTTTATTTATCCTTCAGGTGTGCGTTTGGGTGAGTGATATCCTTTGCTATATATCACGGCTTGGGAACATCTCTCTTGAATATTTCATCACAAGGCCCTCATTTTAGGCAGCGTTATTGCAGGTTAGCTGTGATTGTTTTAGGAAGACAATAAATCACCTTCTAATTGTCTGCTTGATTTCCACCTTGCATGGAAAATGTTGTGAGTGTATGCTCTTTCCAAACACAAACGCAATCATAAGACAAATGCCACCTTGCTGGATCATTCATTGTACGAGCATTTATTTATTTCATTTTTTTAAGTGCTGGCAGAGTGAAATGAGATCAGTCAGTCAAGAGAGCCGGAGAAATGAAAGGACGTGGATCCGTGCCCTTGCGCAAACACGTGAGTGTCCTCTTTTGAATCTTTCAAATGGAAAGCAGATGCCTTTAAATGCCTTACAAACGACTGAATCTGTCAAAATGAGATGCATGATTTTCCCTTGGCCCCACCGTTCCTTCTGTACATCTCCAGATGATGTATGATCCAGGCTGGATGTTAAAACGGTTCGACGTTTTGTTCCTGCCACACAGGATGCTAAAGCATGGCTTTGTTCCTCTGAAAGGAGCGTGATGGGTTGTGGAGATCTGTTTTCTCTGCGTCTTCTGTATTGTCTTGGTGCGGCTGTCGGTATATCAGAGCTAACTGGTCCACTGATGCCAGTCTTCATCACGCCAGCGCCCGCTGCTTCACTGCCACTCAGCGTGCTGATGGGAATTCAGGTTTAGAGCCTGCTGTGAAGTCTAAACTAAAGACGGTGTGAGGTGTTGACAGCAACAAACAAAAAAAGCACATTTAACAGCCTCAGCAAAAACAGCCACTTTCTATCATTAGCTCTTCAAGTTGATTCAGTTACAACTTATTAAGTCAATCGTTCGCAACCAGGGAGCTGGGGCCCACTAGGGGGCCTCAGCAAACTTCCAGAGGGGCCTCAAGAGTACTCAAAAGTGTTTAAAATAAGTTAAAACAAGCATTAATATAACAATCTAAAAATCAAGTTGTTTCTTATTTTAATTCACCAACTCTACAGCTTATAGGTGTGATTTCTCGATCTGGGAAAGTCTTGTAAATGAATACAAACTTATTACTCCATGGGCATTTTTATAATGAATATACATTTTTATAGTTATGCTAAGTTCTAAAATGCATTATTGGGTAGAAATTATGTGATTATTGTTTTTAAAAAATCCCTGAACCACACTTAAGGAAACTGTAAAGCAGAGTAGATTTAATGAACACAGCATTATATGTTTTTAAATTATTATTACTAATATTATTATACTGTTATAGTATTTCTTAATGTTTTAACTTAGCTTTGTGTATTATTAGTAGTAGTCATTTTATGTGCTTTCATAATTTCATTACTTTTTGTTTTTATATTTGCATTTATCTTTATTTTATTTTTTATTCCAGATTTAGTTACTTTTTTCTTTCTTTCGTTTCTTTGGTAAAGTTTAAGTTTTTCATCTGATGTTTATATTTTATTTGATTTCAACTATTTCAATTGCGAGATACAAGTTTCCGTTCACAGTAACAACACTGTTACACAGCTTATGTAATGCTATGAGGAACTGTAATATATTAAAAATGCATAGCTTTTATTACTAAATCACATTATTATAAATGATCAGAAGTTCATATATACTGAAGTATGGGTATATATGAAAATATTTTTAATTATTCATACTTTTATTCATCAAGTATGCATTAAATAGATCAAAAGATCATAAACAAAGTTCATAATACAAAATATTCATATTTCAAATAAAAGCTGTACTTTATTATTTAAAGTTGATATTGAAAAGTTGAGTCTCTGTTACCAAACTGCTACATGAAGCAACAGTTTCATGACTGTCAGTTTTATTGATATGATATACTATAATTGATTTAGATACTACTTTCGCCATCGTTTATGGCCAGTCACTCGGGATCCTCCTGCTGTCATAAACATTTTTGTTTCAATAACCAGTCTTTAATAATTCCGCGCGGGTACTGCTAACCATTCTCCTTAGCCTTCAGTACTGTTGAGATTAGTCATATTCTGTCATCCCATTGATATCCTTTCCTAATTATTGCTTTCCCGTCATCCTGCGTTTCACAGGAAAACGGCTTGTGTTCATATTAAACTCTCCCTTGGGTTGGTGGAGTCCATTTCAAGGTGTCACATGTGAAGTCTTTCTCCTATGATACGCTCCCGTTCCTGCCTATTTGCCTTGCTAATCAAGTGTGAAGGATGATCCTGCAGGCCGCAGAGAGACCGTCTGTCACAACGTAATAGGACAGAGACACGTGGATGAACCTGTGTGTGAATACTGCCATTAACCTGAAGGTGCAGCAAGGTGTGTAGAGCGCTGATGAGCAAGTTCATGGATCAGAGCCTCAAAAAATCCACCTTGGAATTAGGATGCTGCATTTTGGTGATACCTACCCCGCGGTATTAGCGTACCTACTCTCTGAACGCTAGTGAGCTTTTGTCACCTGCTTTTCTAATAATCTCTGTATATGTAGATGTGTCCCATATGTGCTCTCACAAATGATAATGTTTTATTAGATAGTAAAAGTTTTCTGTCACCTTGCACGCCTCTGTTCCCTCGCGAAGCGGCGTATTGGGAGATATTTTCTGACAGAGAATGATGGTTGCTTTTAGATTAGCTATCAGATCGGGAAAGGATTTGCTTTGCAGGTTAAGGTCATTTTGTTTCTAGTTACACAAACCAAAGTTTTGACTGTTAGCATAAAGTCTCTGTAATTTAGCGTGATTTCGCAAATGCTACTGGCTAACATGCACTGATATCTTGGTTACTTATTGTCAGCTGCTTCAAACCAAATGATATATCGTCTTCAGAATTTAGAGCAGTGAACCTCAGAAATTGGGCAAATCTAATGACTAGCCTGAGAAAATCAATCTTTAACCCATCTAACCTGGGTTGTTGGTCTTGTTTAGTCTTCCAGAGTGGTGAGGATGTTCTGATGGCTGATTTTAGGGAGAATTTGGACAGTTTCCATTTGGTCAAGCTATATGAAACCATCTTAAACCAGTTAAGATAATCTTAAACTGACTAAAACCAGCAAAGCAGCTTAGGCTCCTTAGACTGATTGAAATCAATGTTAGTCTGTAAATTCCTTCGTATTCAGACAGGCAATCAGATTGGAACCAGCAGATTTTACCAGCTCTTGCTACAGTATCTTTGACTGAAATATATATCAACATGTCCATGAACAGTTAAAGGCTGAAACTATTTTGTCACTGCTTTGGTTTTTCTATACATCTTGTAGCTGTATTGTAGACTGTTACTAGCTTTCTCCTTAAATACATATCAAGTTCCAATTTATAATGTGGGAAGAAAAAAAACAAACTTTAAAGAGATAGTTCACCCAGACATTTAGGCATCATTTACGTACCATCATGACTTTTTCATATGTGAAGGGTGAGTTTAGCTGAATGTCAAAGTTGCTTTATTCCATGCAATGGAATTTGAATGTCAGCTAACACCGAACACCATTGTTTCAGAAAATGTGTATAAACTAAAGAAATCATCTCGGTTACGTATGTAACCCTCGTGAAGGAGGGAACGGAGACGTCATGTCGGTGACCGACGAATTGGGATCTCGCTTAGAGAGACCAATCCACTTCGAGTGTAAACTAAACGAGCCAATGCACATTGGCATGTGATGATTGCATCCAGCTGCTGCTGATAACTGCGTGAGCATAAAAAGGCAGCCGGTGCAACCCATACCAAGTTTTCGCTGAGCAGCCGAGCCGGTGACCTGGCCGCTCAGCGGTGGTACAGCAGCCGTGGTGACGGGACGTGACGTCTGCGTTCCCTTCTTCAGGGAACGAGGGTTACATACATAACCGAGACGTTCCCTTTCAGTCGGTCACTCCGAGTCACGTCGGTGACCGACGAATTGGGATCCCTACCAAAGCGTCATGGATGCTGCCCCTTCCAGTGTCCTGTTCTAGCCGCCTGCACCCCTTTGTGGCGTAGGCCGGAGCTCGCAACAAGAAGACCAGTCACTGTTGTCATAGCACTACCCACTCAGTGAGATTGGATAACACTGGGAAAACGTACCCGTTCCACTTGGAACAGGAACGTTGCGGAAGCCCCATCTTTCCCGAAGGAGGTTTCGGAAGCACTTACACATATGTAACTTAGAGACGGCATTCCCCTTCTGCTGGCCTCCGTAACAGAGGCAAGCCGGTGTGACTCGGACCCGGTGAGTGCCGCGTAGCCTGGTGAGTGCCAGTTTGCTCTTTTCCCAGTTGACCTGAAGGCCCAACCGGCTGAGGTGCGAAAGCACCAAGTCCCTGTGTGCACACGACTGATGCTGAGACTGAGCTAGTATGAGCCAGTCATTGGGAATGCGAACACCCTGTTCTCTCAGGGGAACAAGGGCTGCCTCCGCAACTTACGTGAAGACACGGGCCGACAGGGACAGCCCGGAGGGCAGGACCTCATACTGATATGCTCATCCTTCGAACGCAAACCGCAGAAATGGTCTGTGGCGCGGAAAGGAATGACACATGAAAGTACGGATCCTTCAGGTCGATCGCTGCAAACCAATCTCGGAGACGGATGCACCCGAAGATGAGTTTCTGCGTCAACATTTTGAATGGTAACCGGCGAAGGGTTGGGGGGATGCCGGGCAAACTGAATCGCATAGATGAGGCTGATGAGCGGACCGGAGAGGTGTCTTAGTGTGCGGTGCAATGCTTACCTGGTTCCACATGTTGGCAGAGAGTGCGTGAATAGGCCCTTTTGTTGATGCTCTCGAACCGCCTGCTGCTGCCGGCTGGCGAAGGAGGAGAATGAGTGAGGTCCGGTGTTGGGCTGTCTGTGACTCTCCGTGCCCTCCTGGGACCCAGAGATAAAGAAAACCGCTCTCTCGTCGAGATTTTCCAGATTCTCCATACGGCCCTCCTTCGGGGGAGGGAGAGGTGCCTTCACCATCCCCAAAGAGCAGCTTCCTCCCTCTCTGGGTCACCTGTCCCGGGGCCTATCTTTAAAAAGACGATCCGTCGACTTTACAAAGACGATAAATAATCTTTACAATAAAGATTATTGTACTCTTTTAGAGAAATTGGCTCTTTTAGGGAAATGCTTTTTTATGTGCTGAGACGCACATGGGAAACAATTCATCGGTCACCGACGTGACTCGGAGTGACCGACTGAAAGGGAACTCAGTGTTACTGTAGTTTTTGTTTTGTTTTTTATAAAAAAAAAAAAAATGTGTGTGTGTATATATATATACAGTATATATATATTCCTAACTGAAAGCTGACAGATGGCTACTGAAGTCTTGGAAAATATAGTTCATAGATTTATTTAGAATAGAGATTGGGCAACAAAATGCCATGTTTTTCTGTCTGGTTAATAGGTGACTTTTATTTTGACAGCCCTCAGATTACGATGGATTTATCAGTTACAGCATTTACTTAATTTTCATGTTTCTAAAAATGACTTTATTTGATAAAAGTACTATAATAAGAAATCAACAAGGTACTATATAAAGTATAAATATGCTTGTTTTAAATTCATTTTAAACCTCTATTTACATAACATTGCTCTCTAACATGTTGATTGGCCATCCAAAAAAAAAATAAAAACATTTATATCAGTTGACCAATAATATGGACTATTTTATGGTGCTTTTTTTTACCTTTTTGTAAATAAATAAATAAATATAATAATTTGCATTTCTTGTGACTATTTTAATTCCTTTTTATGTAAAGCACTTTGAATTACCTTTGTGTATGAAATGTGCTATATAAATAAACTTGCCTTGCCTTGCCTTGTTTTACAGGTTATCAAGTTATTATTCTTTATAAAAAAAATTAATAAATAAAAAATATAAATATATATATTTTCTCCACATTGATTCAAATACATTTTCAAATTATTTTTTTATTTAATTAATGTTATGTAAATAAATATTTTTCAATTAATAATAATAATAATAATAATAATAATAATAATAATAAAGAAAACTTTTGTTTTTCCGTTTGTTTTGCACAAAATAAAGTAAATCTTAGAGGTTCCTCCTACATCATTTTAATTTTTGAGTGAATGAAATAATGTAGGCACAGGCAGCCATTATTGTGAAATAAACCCTATCAATGGATTTCTCGTCAGGGAATTTATTTTTGCGATAATGACATACTGACTTAACATTTGTCAAATTTTCACATTTTTGATCCCCATAATTTATTGTAAAAACACACGCTCTCTCCAATACACAGTGGGATTTCCTTCCAATTTCAGGAAAACAGCAAATTGTCAATACTGTAATCAAAACTATAAAACAAATTTCCTGTTTGTTGTCCCCCCTAAACGCTCCTGCCAGAACATAAACCGCCTCTCTCTTTTGCCTGGCATGCTGTTTAATTGCCCTGGTTCTTTTTGATAGGTATAATTACTGTTTGTGTGCTTGTGTTTGCATCTGTACAGAGGGTAGACGTAACTGTATGGTGCGAATGGCACATAAAATATAATGACCACAGCAGGCTTTTGAATTAGTCTAAGCTTATATTAAAACATTTAGATGATTGATGCCGTAAAAGTTAGAAGCTTGTGATTGCAGGGATTCTTACTGCAATTAAAAAGCCATTTGTCTGCAATGACTGTTTTTGCAATGAGGACAACACAAAATGATGGTAGGTATATTGAAGAGCCAGTTTGGTGGGTTGATAAATAGAAGAGCGACATCTACTCTACCTATCTCACCTTCTCTTTTTTATTTCTGGGATTTGATTTCTTCATCTTTTTCAGAATTTAAAATATGCTTTGCTAAAAAAGCCCTTTGCCAGCAGTTCTGTCACTCTAGCGGGCAGCTGGCGAGTTTATGGCTTAGGAGGCCTGTAATAAGGCAGACAGGCTGGATTGGTAGCTGTGTGTGAGATCTCTTTGTTCTGACAGTCCTGTAGTTAGGGTGTGAAGCGAATAAAGGCAGTTTGATTCATTTTTCCCCTGCTGGGTTCATCACAGGCTAAAAGACTGTCTGTATTGCTCAGTCATGTCCTGCTTTTGTGTGTGTCCAAAATAACCTATTAAGTGTCAAAACTTGAACTGGAAGGAAAAAGGAAAGCAAAAAAGGGAGAAAATAGTCCTGTCTTACGTTATACACCTTCACCCCCTTTATTTTTTAAGCTTCATCGCTATTTTCAAAGGGAAAAAAACGAATATACAAGCAAACAAATGCTAGATACGCTATGCCATAAGGACAGAAGAACACCGCATGCAAATTCAAAGGCCGTGGAGTCCTTCTGTTAATCGTTTCATCAGCGCCGATGGGTCACGCTGCTCTGAAATTATGAGGTGGGGACTTCCTGTGTTCCATCTTGGTCACATTTAGCACTGTATTGACTCACTGACCCGCTCTTCAGCACACATTACTGGATCCTGAGCCCAGAGTCCTACTCTATCAGAGAGGTCACGTACCCTGCGCTAAGCGCTAATTGTATCATTAAATTTCAGCCTGTTGGCTGCCATGGCTACTGCCATGTTCATTTCCTGCTAGCCGCTTAGCTCCCGAATGTGATTTCGAGGGCTAATTGGGGATTTGCGATCCAATGGTGTTTCCAGTGGTGTCTCCATTTATTTATTTACTTGCCTTCCTCTTTATGTGGTTATCATTCGATCTCATTACTCAGCTGCTTGGAGCTGTTATTCTTTTGTAGATGTGTCAACGTTTCAGTAGTGTAAGGTTCAAGGGCCGATGTTTGAAAGGACACATTAGCAAAGGACTGTAAACCTGCAAAGACAAAGTGATGAAAGCAGTCAAATAAATGCTATGACTGAGAATAATGCCATTGATCTGATGTTAAATGATGTGATGGTAAAACATGTGATGGTAAAACATGTATGTGTTAAAACAGCTAATAATAAAATGTGACATTCTGCAGTTTTGTCTCATATTCATCTTTTAATCATAGTTGCAGATGTCTTGACTACACAGCAAACGAAGCAATTGTGTCATTACTGTCCCAATACTTGAGGGCACTGTATATACAGTATATCAGTATATCAATATCTCAGTGGCGTTCTGTCCATATAAGCTGCGAATGCTCCACATACCCAGGCCATCTGAGAGAATGAGTTTGTGGGTTAATTAATATAAACATGATTATAAGTTAATCCCTTGTCATTTGAGATATAACTTAAATCTTAAACACAATCAGTTTCAGTCTTAAGTGAACATAAACAGTTAGGAAAGTAACTGAATGCTTGTCAGTGCATTAGATCTGTGCATTCGGTCATAAAGTGACAGCCTAATAAACCTGCTGTTGTCCCTGTCATTTAATGTTAATCAAACAACAAAAGAAAATTAGAAAATCATTAACTGCTCGTGACTGAATAACTTTAGTAACTTTAATAAGAATTCATATATATATTCATATGGTAAAAACTATGCAGTGTTTTATTTTAAAATTTGAGTACTTTATTCAGTTTCTGTATAGTAGGCTATTATTATTTTATATCTAACTTGTTTATTTATTTTTTATTTTTTTCTATTGTTTGTAATATTCTTCCTTTTTTTTCTAACTCAATTTCTAACTGACTGAATGTATCAGTTGTTGTTGACAGTGAGTTTGGGTCTAGGACCGATACTGACTGTGTTATATTGTATCAACTAAAGCCCTTTTCGGACAGCACTAGTT
>NW_015546057.1:1462858-1465979 GCF_001515605.1 Sinocyclocheilus anshuiensis | reverse complement strand
AGGGGGGGGGGGGGGGGGGGCATTAGAGAAGTTTGTGTTTCACAGAAGATCGCATAAACTGTTAAGACTGGCTACAGTAATAGCAGTGTCAGGCAAGATTACTCACCTTCATTTCTGCACTCATTTACATAATGATTTAATTATGCTACATATGTACCTTTACGAAAATTATCGTAACATGTTTGTTTAATGCCCAGATGTACAGAACAGACCCTCGCATCTCTGTAATAAACACAGAGATGTTATTCTCGTCCGAATCAGTACATGGAATCACAGACGTCGGGTGATAAGACCTGTAACTCAAACATTGTTTAGAAAATTAGTCCCCTCCGAATAGGGCTAAAGTCCCTACATATACCACCAAAATGACAGTCTGTAAAAATGGCTAGACCTCAGCTCATCAATACTGGTTCCACAAAGAAACAGTAAACATATCATGCCAAACAGCCATCTTGCATGCCATCTTCTTTCCTATTTCTCCTCTTCCTTCATCTTCTTTGTTAAAGCAAATGCTATTTTTTTCATCCCTAGTGATGCGTTCATGTAGCCCACACTGGTGTGAAAGACACCAGTTAATATGGCATCTGATTGCATTCCAGCAAGCTTTACATGAAAGCCGAGGAAACAGATCTTGTGTGCCTTTCATGGAGACTAATTCTGCTCTGATGTGACCATTATGCTGTGAGCGGCCTAATGTACTCATGTAGCGTAGTCCTTCAAACAGTATGACAAATGTATGTCTGGCTGTAAGAATGAATTTGAATGTAAGAGTGTATTTGAGTTTTGATTTAAGATATATGTACACATTTTTATGAGTATATAACTTGCCGACACCATGCTGATATACTGTATGAATGTATGAAAAAAAAAAAAACGTCTGAGACCTCATTCTGCATCCATTTACTGCAGTATTCAGGTCAGCATGGTTAATATCCCTCCTAAGTTTGTCTTTCAACTTTGAACCTAAATTTCAGTGGCTTACAGAGTTCATAAAATTGTTTTGTAAGAATATCTC
The DNA here is from genome assembly GCF_001515605.1 of Sinocyclocheilus anshuiensis. Taxonomy (NCBI): domain Eukaryota; kingdom Metazoa; phylum Chordata; class Actinopteri; order Cypriniformes; family Cyprinidae; genus Sinocyclocheilus; species Sinocyclocheilus anshuiensis. The sequence continues at coordinate 1,464,964 of NW_015546057.1, read as the reverse complement.
ACTTTTTGTGGAGAATCAAATGGCTATTGATCTCATGACCCGAGAGAGAGAGAGAGAGAGAGAGAGAGAGAGAGAGCCTTTCACTGTACATCTCAAAAACACCGTCTGCCATGTTCTGATACCAGCGTCATCCCTCAGAGAACGCGTCATGTTCATTGTAGATGAGTGGGCGAATGCAAATCAGTCTTATTTCCAGCGCTCTAGTGTTTGTTAAACAGCACAGAAATCACTGCGCTCTCAGAATCACACACCCCGAAAATAGTCTATAATCGTTTTAATCCCAGATGTGGGAGGAAGTTGCTTTTTTAAAGATCACAATTTGCTTTTGAAAAATGTCAGGACACACGGTGTGTTTGAGAACTTGAAGCACTCATCTTCCTCTTATGTTGATCAAACAAAAGGAATATTCATACTTACTTTTTTTCTTCTTTTGCCCTTGACCTTTAGCAGTGCGAATGCTAAAAGTTAAAAGGAACAATTAAATACTACCTTATGTATATATTGTATATTTATATTCATATATCTAGAGAGAGAGAGAGAGAGAGAGAGAGAGAGAGAGAGAAGATGTTTTTCAGTCTTTGCAACTCTACTGTAGAGTCTACTTTAATGAAGTACCAGAGATGCCTGCTGGAGTTATGTTGCATCATTCACCTTTAATTTTGAGAGCACGACCCTACTGTTGTCAAAGTAAGTCTACCTACTGGAGATACACTATATAAAAAGTATTTGGATACCTGACCATTAGACCAACAATAGACCAACAGGGACATTGTATTCTAAATACAAAGTTATTAAACCGGAGCTTGACCCCCTTTGCAGCTATACCAGTCTCCACTCTTCTGGGAAGGCTTTCCACAAGATTTTGGAGAGTATCTGTGGGAATTTATGCCTGTTCATCTAGTTGAGCAATGGTTTTCAAACTTTTTATTAAGAGCGACCCTTTTTTCTTCTTTTTAAATTGATGCAACATAAATTTCCGCGACCCTGAAACTTTACAGTGTGTACACCATGTTGCTCCTTTTAGCAGCATGAAAAAAACAAAAAACAACTTTTATTCAGATTCGGAATGGATTAGATATTCAAGAAAGTGTGCACAGAACACTTTATATAATCACTAAAAAGTTGTCATTCATTTCAGTTTATCGCAATCTCACAAAGTTATTTTATAATCAATGAAGCTCTCTACATTGCACAATGAATGTAAGCAATTTTATTTACATCGTTTATACACTTTGTTATAATGACAGGATTTACAAGCTTGTGTAACTTATCTTTGAACGAAAACTCCAGCGCTTTGAATGGTAAGTGGATTCTAACTTAAACACACCTGATTGGCCATTGCGTTCAAGAAATCAACAGACATGTCTGTGATTAGCCACATTGTTCAACGCTGCAATAACACGTTTTAAATAAGAAACTTTTTAAGTGGGCACAATGCAGTCAGGCAGATGATGTTCTCCTGGCATCCACCAAACCCTGACTTGCCCATCAGACTACCAAACAGAGAAGATCTAATTTTTCATTCCACAGAACAGGTTTCCACTGCTCCAGAGTCCAGTGGCGTCATGCTTTACACACTCTATCCGACGCTTGGTGTTGTACTTGGTGAAGTAAGGTTTGCATGCAGCTACTTGGCCATGGAAACCCTTTTCATCAAGCTCTCGCCATGCAGCTTTTGTACTGATATTAATGCTAGTGGAAGTTTGGAACTCTTCAGCTAATCAAATCAGTAGAGCGTTGGCAATGCTCTAGTTTTACGCACCAGCACTTAATGACCCACCCTGTTCTCTAAATGCTTCCAATTTCCAGTAATCCCACTTACAGTTGATTGTGGAATATCTAGCAGCGATGAAATTTCAACAAACTGACTTGTGACATCCTATGAAAGATATATATCTATCATCTCTCTGTCTCTCTCTCTCTCTCTCTCTCGCTCTCTCTCTCTCTCTCTCTCTCTCTCTATATATATATAGATAGATAGATATATAGAGGGTCTTAAGCTTGGTATATATACAGTGGTTACGGAAAGTATTCAGACCCCCTTAAATTTTTCACTCTTTGTTATATTGCAGCCATTTGCTAAAATCATTTAAGTTAATTTTTTTT
>NW_015546057.1:1448502-1462806 GCF_001515605.1 Sinocyclocheilus anshuiensis | reverse complement strand
TGTGTGTACCTCATGACATGCATGTAAAGCCTATTTGTTTTATTGTGACGTTATTTGATTTGCAGTGAAAATGTTTTGGAGTGATTTGTTATAAAGTACGGAGGGCAGGAAGAATAGAATCGAAGCGTTTGGCAAGAAGAAAACAACAATCAAGAAATGAGATGTGCGATATGAGACGTTATGAATCTTTTTTTTTTTTAATAAAAGCTGTTTGGAGTCAAGCAGGGCAGTTGTGAAGGAGGACTCTTCTCTCTGAGCTTTCTCTTTTGAATGCTGATGCCTATCAGAATCATTCATCCATTTCCAATTCAAATTGGGCCTATCTCTCCCACATCAGGACCATTGATATTCCAATAATTTGTCTGGCACGGAGGGTGTGCTCTATTTTCTTCTGTAGAAGGATGTGGGTTTGTGTGTGGTTTTACATCAGTGTGTGTGCTGTAGATCTCCTGTTATTGGTATTCAGGGCAGGGACAGAAAAAATCAGGGTCCACAGCTTCTTTCTTCATTCATATGTTCAGCCTGTCCCTGTTTTGTCTTCCTGTGGTTATTATAGAGTTTTTTTCATTCGTCTAGATTAAGTTAGGTGATATTGGCCACTCTGTAATGTTTGTCTTCATCTCTGGAGTGGTAAGAGATTTGTTCTACTCGAATTCTGCAATACCTTTCCATTGTATAACTACAGAAATCACTTTGTCAGTTAAAGGTGAATTTGTTACAAAGGCTCAAAAGAATGTTCTGTCTTGTAAATACAACTTAACTGTTGTACAACTTACTGTAAATGCAACTTAAAGGAATATTCCAGATTCCAATACCAAGTTAAGCTAAGCTAAAGATGTATAGTCTTTTCAATGGTACACACTGAATAAAAGGTCCAAGATCACATAATTTTAACAACTCACAACTTTCAAGACTTAAAAAAAAAGTTTTATCACCTCAACAACTACCCTATGTACGGTCTACAGGGCTCATTTTTGGAGGGTGTGAGTGTTTGTTTTTAAATTATTATTATTATTATTATTTTATTCTGTTTATTCCAGTTCATGGTTTTAGGCATTACACTGTCATGGCATGTAACTTCACACAGAAAACATTACTAAGCAAATTTTCACACTAAAATCATATTCGCATGCATATTGCTTATAACTTGTGGCTTTATTTTTGAAAGAGTGAAATATTTTTGTTTACTGGAACCCAAACTTGTGCAGTAATGTGTGTTTTTCTCGTTTGAAATGTTTATCCCTTGACAAGCTCTTCCTACAGATGTTCTAGTTTGTCCTCTTCGCGTCGTTGAGAGATTTCGAGATCTTCGTCCTGATGAGGTGGCAGATCTGTTCATGACCACACAGAGAATAGCTGATGTGATTGAGAAACACTTTCAGGCGTCCTCCCTAACCATCGCCATTCAGGTATACAAGTTCATACAACTTATACAAGTCCATTGTGTTCAATTAAGTATGGTGACAGAACAGTGCGTAAGAAGGGAACTTAACGAGGGAATTAATCCGACACACCTGCATCAATGAACAAACACCTGGGAACAATAGAACACAATCAGGGAACAGGAAGAAAACCAAAAATGGGCATAAACTGAACATGGAGCACGTGGGGGAGGAAAACACAAGACACAGGACACACACACACACACATATGTCTGAACATTTTGGTTCCAAAACGCTATAAATCCATTTTGATTAATTTGAGTAAAAATGTGTTTTCTTTACCAAGAAAGTGGCAAGATGAAAACCACTATTTTCTGTTTCAAACTTTCACATAGCATCTTTACGTTATAATAACATGAAAAATTAAAATCCAGATTTTGATTTTCAAAGATTTTTTATAAAATGTTATAATTTTTTTCCCAAAATGCAAAAAATCCATGACACTTTTTTTCTTCAAAATGCAATAAATCCATTGAATCAATATACAAGTATTTTTTTTTCATATTGAAACTGTTGAAAATACACAACATAGTAAGTTGATCCACATATGACAGCCTCTGAACTTGGTCAATACTAATCTTACTGTATATACAGGCACTGGACTAAAAATACATTCAATCAGTGATCGCTCCCAAAATGAATTCAACAAACCGGCTTTACTGACGAGATGCGCATGACAATCACATGCGATTTAACGTGCAGCCCTAAGTTTGTGTGTTGATCACAAAGTACAAAATAGATGAGGAAATCTAGGAAGCCGGGTGTATTCAAAGCGCCGCCATTACTGTCTAGAGTGTGTGGAATGGTGCGCTGTGATTGGTTGAGTGGATATATCACATTCTGCAGAAAAGGGAGACTGGCGTTTGTCGCGGTTTGGAAAAAAAGGGAGAAAACATGACAGAATAACTCGGTGGATATCGCATTTTGCGTAAAATTAAAAATGGACTTTTCAATACCGACCAGATACAATACTGATTTTGGCGGAAACTAAAAAAATAAAAAATAATGGCGTTTATCGCGTTTTGGAACCAAACTCTTCATTATATAGCCTATATATAAAACATTGAGAAAGACTAGATCACCATACTTAATATGAGCCTTAAAGATGTATGAAATATGATACTCAACAAAAACACATTTGTAAACTGACTATGATTTCATATGTTAGGCTTTACACCCTAAAATAAATGGCTCTTGGTTTATAAATAAACTCGTTCCTGCTTTGTAACTTTGTGACTTTGTAACAGACATATTTCGTATGCTAATTTCAAACAGTTACCTATTTCAGAACTCAAACCAACAAAAGAAAATGATTTAATTTATCAGACAAAAGAGAATAATCAATATCCTTTGCTGCAGGAGTTGATATGAGATTAGATTTACTTGCTTTCATGAAATAGTGAAAGGCTGTTCTACAGATAAAACTCTCTTTCTGAAAACTTTCTGTGATGCATCTGAGGTGTTTGATTTTCATGTGGAAATGAAAAATGAGAGAATACTAAATAAATATCTAAACTTTTTATATTTTATTTTCACTTGTGTAAGACCTGGTAATCAGTGTTATTATTTAACTTATCATTAACTATTACAATTATAAATCTCACCTTTTTTTCAACTTTATTCACATAATTTGTATAGTTCTGAACAACCTTTAATCCTAACAATTAAACATATTTTTGAATTTAAAACATAATTTAAGTATCTCTTAGCTCAAAAGCATTATAAAAAAGATGGGTAAAAAAATGAAGCACTTTGACACACACACATGGTCACGTAAAAGCGATTCATTTGAAATTAAAATGCTACTGAATTATTGACAGAGGTGTTCCTGAATTCCCAACTAATTATCTGCTTCTGTTCCCAATAGGACGGACCTGAGGCAGGACAGACGGTGAAGGTAGGGTCTTAATAAGCGCTCCCTCTAAATTTATCATGAGGCTTCTGTGACACTTATCTTGTATTAAATAATAATCGTATTTCATTTACAGTTCTAAACCCTTTGAGCATGTCAATTATGCATGCGTCTGGTTTAAAATGCTTTGTCCATATCTTGTGGGCATTCAGAAAGTTCTTCGGGGTCTGACTTTGCCTAAAGCTGTGCCCGCGGCCACTAGTGAAGTGTGGAGATCTCTGGATTTCCTTCCTCCAGTGTGTGCTTTCGAATGAGCTTTCTTGATACCTGTGAGAAAGTGCAGCAGAGGTGATTAATAAACTTTGCACAATTGTTGCAACTCTTAATTGAGGACCAGAGTTAACTTTGTATCCTTTATGTAGTTTTTGTTCATATTTTGAATCAGATTTATATTTATTTTAATGTTTTGTTTTAATTTTAGTTAAGGTTGTAGTCATTTTATTGTATATTTTGGTCAGTTTTATCATTTTTTTAAATTTATTTATTAAGTTTTAGTTATTTTAATACTTGAACTCTAACTAAACACACATGAGAAACCTTAATAATACGTTTTTTTTTTTATTATTATTATTTCACTTAATGTTTATTTTATTTAAAGTAATTAAACAAAAGTAGATTTAGTTAATTTAGTTATAGATAATGATAAACCCTGTATGTATGCATTATTAAATATTAAATATTATCTATATATAATATAAATATCCCATCTACTACTTATCAATTTTATCTACTAATCCATGGTTTTTGAGATGGTTTTCAGAGCAAAACATCTTATATTATGTCTTATATTGCAAGTAACAGATTAATTCCAACCTTCAAATTGGTCTTTATGTTCAATATAACGTTACAGTGTTTTCAACTCATTTACTTCCATCTGACATTTTTCTGAGTGAAATATTCAACGATTAAAAAAAATGTATGATGGGATATTTTTGTAGGGCTGAAAAAGAAAGTTGTTTCAGAGTCTGAACAAAATGTAACACTTTGATGACAAACAATATTACAAAGACTCTTTTTTCACAATTAATAATGCACATTGACTCATGCACAGTAACTCCAGGGATGTTTATTAAGAACAAAACAAATGACAACAACCTTTTGTCTGTCCTCACACAGCCCGAGCAACTGAGCTGGTGATTTTGAGTGATTTTTGTGGCCTTTCCACATTTGCTGTGCTACTTTGTGCGCATTATATAATTGAATCCATCAGTTACATTGTCTTTCATGTGTGAAGTCATATTTAATTGCATGTGGTAGGGCGTATTAATTATGCATGTATAGCAGCTTCCGTGAGAGCAGTCTGGCTGTGGCCTGAGGTGTGGAGCTGTATTAAAATGGCAGTAGTGTTAATTATGTTAATTGCAGTGGGACTGGACTGAATTCCAATGTCTCTTGACATAATTCCAATGTCTCTCGTTGGATTCTGGAACATGAGCAACCCATTCTCCTTTGAACAGTAGAGCAAGTTACTTTTAGTCAATTAGTTGGCTTAAAAATTACAGTCAAAGAAAGAAACTCCCCTGATATAAACATCTTTCAGTTTTCTTTTTTTTTTCTTTTTTTAATTTGTAAAGTCACTTTAATCACAGCCAAAAAAAAATGCTTTTCGTTTGAGTGTTATTATCGAGGTCTTTAAATAAATAAGTGGCATGTTTTCCTCAGTCTAAGCTCCAGCTCTTCAGAAAATGAAAGAGCTGTTAGAATTCATCCTCTTTAACAAGCACATTTAAGTCAATATCATAGCACTTCACGGATAGGCGCTCATTTAAAAGCACAGGCTTGTATTTACACTGATATTCATCAGCATTTGTTATGTCTAGTGTTCTTGATGAGAGCTCACGTTTTGCGGATTATCATAGCATCTTTAATCAGCTTTCATTACAGACTCAAAGTTTACGGTTAGGCTTTTATTTACAGAAGGAAAGTTATAGCAACCGAAAGGCCCTTTCAGATGCCACCCGGTGTGGATTTCATTTCAACTTTGGGGGGAACACTGTGGAGGGAAAATTACAGACAATTACAAATTTTAGTTTTTCTAAATTTTGTGGACAAAAAAGTCCATTGTCTATTAGGAGCTGTGTAGCAATGACTGAAGCACTGCTCACACAGAAGTCATTATCAAACCAAACAACTTTCTGTTGGTCAACGTGACAAATTCTCATGACCAACTGAACCCTATGTGAAATCTGTGTGGGGAAATATTTCGTACTCATATGAAACTGTTGATCGTGTGGATTGCTAATATAATGGCTGAAGATTCGCCGAACAATGGTAAATGTGACCACATATTTAAACCACATATGCAAGCAATTCACCACAATTTTCATCATCGGTTATAAATGTATTTATTATTTATTATAAATGATTGCACTTAAGAAAAATTTACTTAAATGTGCAGTGTGTAATATTGACAGCTAATGGTTGAAATGGGTACTGCAGTCCAAATTCAAAATATTGGAGAGAGTGGCTTCTTCCGCCCCTCCTCCTTACACTCGACGCTTATGCGGGTTGCCAGATTGAGGACACGCAACAGGAATGAGCACAATTGACCCTTCGCAGGGAGCTTGATTAACAGGCGGTCTGACCAGTCATAACTCCGAATCCACCAGAGTAGATTAACTTGAAAAATGGTGTGTATTTACATATTTCCACGGTTGAAATAAAATACCTTCTGATGTTCATTTATGTTTATTTCATGCTTTAAGTAAATATGAAAAGATGATCAGCGATCAGTTATGACACATTAAAGAGCCACAAAATGGTATTATTGTTTGAATTTCTTAAAAAAAAAAAAAAAAAAATTGAAGGCTGAGACTTTGTTTCATACCAGAAGTAACCTGCTTTGTCTTGTCTGTCGGTGTGTTGTCAGTGTCCTCTTTGCTCTGCAATGTATTTTTCACTACATGAGAACATGATGTGTGGTGTAAGAGCAGCATGGCTTGTCGGACATAGCAACAGTAACTGAGGGGGGCGGGTCTTTGGGAAGGCTCAATTGCAATGGATGGTGACCAGCCACACTGCAAGTTGATGAGTTGATTTATCTGTCATAGAGCTTTTAGATGGATACCGAGGCATTTTAGGTCAGGTAGAATCTGCAACCTCTGACCCAGTTCATTTGCTCGCTTCCATGGTTTCAATACGCTGTGTTTTATGCCCACTGGCAACCCGGTGTGCCGAGATACTATTGGGTAAATTGGCAAAGGGCAGAATCACATTGACCAAAACAAAAACAAAATTTCGGAGAAGAAAAAAAAAAGACATTCTGAAGAAATCTGGCGGAGCAGATGTTACAAAGTAGAATAACTAGCTGTAAAAAAAATAACTGGCTGTCAAAAAATACAGTGCCTATAATTTACATACAGTACCTATAATATTATTACCTTTTAATTTTGTACATTTATACCAAGTGTATGTAATCTAAATTATTTTCTATGTTTACAATTAATTGTAATTGTCCTCCCAATTTATTTTACTGTACAAGTCACATCTTAGCCTTGACTTTGCTGTGTATTCTGTAAGGATCAAATTATGAGCAAGTTATTTTAGGGAAAATAGATACATATTTACAGGAAAAGGAAACAACAGCAACCTGCTAATTACATTTCCTTGATCTTCTCACTTATTCACATTCATCTTTGACTGAATGTGAATATAATGAAGTCATTATATTGGTTTACTCATGGTCGTGTAACTCATCAGGATGGGTTTGTGTAAATAGAATTGGCAACACACTGAGAAAACATTCCCTCAGAATTAAGAGGTTCGAATAAATATGCAGACGTTGGCAGTGTCTTAAACTAAATTGATTATTGTATTTATTTTATTTTATTTTATTTTTAGTTATTGCATTTTTTTTTTTTTTCATTGAATGTCTTGCAATACAATTCTGAACTCCTTTGGTTTGGAAAGGCTTTTTTTAAGCACAAAAAGGCGAATAAAAGAGCAAAACAGGGAAAAAGATGTTGGGCAGCTCCATAAATATTCACTAATGCTTAATGGATGGGTTTGGAAGCTGTTGGTCCTACTGTCTATTTGTTGGTGTTGTTAATGTTGCTTTTTCCCCTCCGTCTCATCTCCCTCATGCTCATTAGCCCCACACAGCACACTGGGAACATCAATCCTCCCCAGCAGAGAAAAACAGCATTGCTGTCATTCGATTAATGGCAATGCTCGAGTTCCAGCCCGCTGCCAAAGACCCGTTCTAAATCACTATTTCTGCCCACAACGGCACTGCAGAATGGAATTCAGGTTTGTTCGTTTGGCCGAGGTTTCCGGAGCTCTTGCATGGTTAAGTTTGTCTGTTACAGTCGATCTGGGATGAAGAAGGCTCATTCGAAGCAGATAGTCAGGGTTTTGATTCAGCGCAGAGGCCAGCTGCCATCTTGCCTGACCAGTTTCTAAATCATGTATAAAATAAGTACCATGAATTATTGATTGCCCCATAGTCTCACAGTCAGGAAAGTTTAGAGGCTGATTTGATGTGCCTTGAAAAATGCCCCCAAACTGAGCTTGTGTAAAATGACGAAAAAACTCGCAATTTCTCCCCGCGGAGACTTTTTTTAATTTTTATTTTTATTTGCCAATTTAATAACTCAAGCTATTTTTTCAGCTGATGTGTGCTTGCAATAAGATGGTGTAGATTGTCAATACGAAAGTGGCCAAAGAGAAATGGATTTCAGATTTGTATTTATTTTTTCTCGCCCACAAAGCAGTACATTCCTTTACAAATCTGCCTTGGCAAAATTATTCTTATTCTTATTCTTATTCTTATTCTTATTCTTATTCTTATTCTTATTCTTATTCTTATTCTTATTCTTATTCTTATTCTTATTCTTATTCTTATTCTTATTCTTATTCTTATTCTTATTCTTATCCTAAACACATACATACATGCACTACCATTTTGAATAATTCATATTTTTTATGGTTTTGAAAGAAGCCTCTTATCGCTCACCAAGGCTACATTTATTTGATCAAAATGTATAGTAAAAACAGTAATATTGTGAAATATTATTATTGTAAACAATTGTTTTTGGATTTTATATTTGTAAATTATATTAATACTGTGACGACAAAGATATTTTCCGCAGCCATTACTCTAGTCTTAAGTGTCACATGTTTGGTGTTAAACTATTATTATTATTGGTGCTCAGTTATTAATGGTTGTTATTATGATCAGGGCTGAAAACAGGTTTTGTTGCTTAATATTTACCCCCGAAGGTTCAAAAGAACAGCATGATTTCTGATGGATCATGTGACAAAAGTCCACTTTGAATGACTGGAATAAATTTTAAAATATATTAAAATAGAAAAAAAAAATCCATTATGGCAATATCTCACAATATTATTGTTTTTACTGTATTTTTTTAAGCTCCTCTCCACATTATATTATGGGCAATATACTGTTCAGCGAGATGTACAACAGTTATACACTTTAAATCATAATGCATTATGGGTATAAAACTCTGAACTAGAGGCTATAGGGAAAAAAATGTTCACTAAAATTCAGACACATATCATAAAATACTACAGTATATGAATTTTAGGCACAGCTACAGTCAGTCCTTATTAAAAACACAGTACGTATCTGTGGACCTAAAAAAAAAAAAAAATTGTTCTTAAACCAAGTAGCACACTTTCCATAATTTATAAACTATTTTCAAATATGGAGTTACTCAAAATTAGAACCCTGCCTAGTTGTTTTATGAAAACAGATTATCGCTTGCATATAGCACATCTGCTTTGCTAAAGCTCTGGGTCCATTCATCACTCACATTATTGCAATCAGGTGCTCGGTGCCGGCAGTACAAGGAGGACAAAAAAATGGATCTATGATTGAATAAAGGAGCAGCACTCTATAGAAACGAATACATTTTTACTAACCTCTCTGCCTGGAGCTATATGAAGACAGAAGACAGATCTAAGTATTCATATGGTGAAATTGGGTTTCCGTATACTCTATCTAGCAGAAAACTGGGGAGTGACTTAGGAATTTAGTCATTTGTCTTGCTTTGGATGGTTATTTATCTTGCCTGCAGTGCATGATGGTTCTGAGTTAAAAACTCCTGAGCATATTCATCATTACCAGCATAACTGAGTTGTGTTTGGACTGTTCTGAACAACAGCTTGCCATTTATGATGGATGTCTAACTTGTTCCATCATCATTTGTGAGCAATGATGTCCATTTTCTGAGGTTTTCTGGTTCAAAAGTGTTTTAGTATGTAAATCTTAGTATAGATCCATTATGATGTACCAACAGACAGTACCTGTTTTTCCTGTTTTTAATCATTATCTTGTTGTGCTTCATGAGAAAACAAACCCACAAAATGTATCCCACTGTATGACTGTAGCTTGGTTGTGTATACACACCTAACCAGAGGTCATTTACATTGATCAAATAGCCACTATTCCGCAGCCTTACTAATTCCAAATGTGGAACATTTACCAAATGCTTTTTCCAATTTATTTATTTATTTGTTTGTTTGTTTGTTTGTTTGAGCGTTTGCTGGCCTACATGAAAAATGCTCATGCAAGGACCAATGTGTGCTATATGGAAGTCTATTTCCGCCAGACGAAACAAACAAACAAATAAATAAATGTAATTGAGAATTTTTGTCTCACAGTTCTATTTATTTATTTATCTATTTGTTTGTTTGTTTGTTTGTTTGTTTGTTTGTTTGTTTGTTTATTTGAGCCGTTTGCTGGCCTACATGAATAATGCTCATGCAAGAACCAATGTGTGCTATATGGAAGTATATTTCCGCCAGAGGGAACACACAAACAAATAAATAAATGTAACTGAGAATTTTTGTCTCACAGTTCTGACTATTAATGAATTAATTAACTAATTATTTATTTATTTGTTTATTTATTGATTTATTTCACAGTTCTGACTTCTCACAATACTGAGTTTACATCAAATCACAACTGGGCAGAAAAAAAAAATTGCGAGGGCAGAATAGCAAGATATAAACTCACAATTGTGAGATACAAATTCAGAGAATAAGAAACTTTTTTTTTCTTTATTCCATGGCAGAAACAAAATACAATTTTTAGATGTAAATGCAGAATTGTAAGATAAAAGTCAACAACGACAATAAAGAAGTGCAATTATGAGGTTTAAATTCAGAATTCAGAGAAAAAAAATTCTGAAATGCAAAATGTAAACTCAGAATTCTGGTATTTTTTTCTTGCAATTCAAGCTTTTATCTTGCAATTCATAAAAAAAAATCAGAATAGTGAGATAAATAGTGAGTTATATTTCCTGTTTTGTTTCCTTGGCGGAAACAGACTTCCTTAGTGCTGCTAATTATTATTATTATTATTATTATTATTATTATTATTATTATTATTCAGTGAGTCAATATTAAATTGAATATGCATGCCAGCCAGTTTCAACATTGATAGTACTAAGTCATGTTTCTTAAGCAGCACCTCCTGAGACGGCCTCAGTTTGTTTTCTTTTCTGTATATGTTTGTAATGTTTACATTTATGCCACTAGTCTTGCAAACTGTTCATAAACCCCTAAAATGACATGGCAGAGCCACACTGTTGTTGTTGTTTTTTGGACTGAGCTCTTTGCAATGTTTTCTGAGATTGCCTTACATTTTGCCCAAAAATGAGGTATATTAGAAGGCATCCCAATTTTAGTACCTACAATTTTGAGACGGTATTTGTGTTGACATCGTGCCTATAATGGCCTAAAATGCTCTCCACCAATTATACTAAGGTTTGAGCTAATGTAATGCTGGTGGATGACTCTGGGAAAGATGTCTGCTCCTCTAATAGGTAGTTTGGGCTGTGAGCCTCCGTTGCTTTTGACCCCCTATGTCTTAATTGGAGGCCAGCTGTTGGTGACAAAATACATTTGTCTACTTGTCTGACTGGATTTAACCTAAACAATATAAATAGCAGTGTGGCCATTTTGCACATTTGTTCATCGTCAGAAGCTAATTAAAAGATATCTGTTTTAATTAGAAGAGCGGGCACTTTACAAACCTTTTATTCCAATAGAAGTTGGTTGCAGCTGCAGATTTTTTTTCTCTCTTTCTCTCCTTTCTTTGTGGAAATCTAGGAAAGTTTATAAGGTTGGTTGAAATCTAAATTACCAAGTTGATGAGTTGTGAGAGGATAAACACCTTGAACCATAGAGGAAAATCTGATGATCAAAAAAATAAATAAATACCAGATTCAGTTTATCTGCTGAACTTTAAAATATATACTTCGATGCAAATTGAATAATGTTTCGGACACTTAATTTCATGTTATTTACAATTAAATGAAAATGTATTATAATTTATATTTATATTAAATGCAGATAGTTGAATTTATCAGTGCTTTGACCGTATAAAGAATGCATCTTTATATGTAATTTCATAATTCATTATTTTGTACTGTACTGCCAAATGTACTACAAAAATGTATGGTAAACATAAATACATTTCCATTGAAACTTGCATGCCATGTATTAAAAAAAATAAATAAAATTTAATTACACATTTGTCAGGATCAAGTTGCATTTCACATTAAAAATATTGTGTAATATCATATACCATAGTTTAAATGTAATATCAAATAATATGGTATAGTTGCAATTATAATCAAGTACTTTGCATGTGCTTTAGTACTCTAGTCAACACATCAAAATAAGTGTTCTTCTTTAAAGCACAACAAAAGACTTTAAAATAAAACTTTACATTTGACAATATTATAAAAGTATACTTAAGTGTGTTAAAAAAACATTGTCATGAAAGTGGATAATCTTTAAATACACATCAATGGCCTTTTTCACTAATACTATATCACCTGCAAATATTATTTTCTTCTTTTGATGAACTTAAAACATTTTTTTTATTTAAATATTTATTTGCACATTTAATACAATAATGCACACTTCTTAACAGCAAAAGGTTGTCGTTAGGCATATCCACAGTATATACTGCATAATATAGCACATTTTAAAAACATTAAAGATGCACATTTTCAGTGAAACATTTTATAAGCCAATTTGTTATGCATCTGCCTGAAGATATAGTGCTTGACATACAAACAAAAATGTGTTCTCTGTGAGTGCTAGAATTAAGCTGTTATATTACAATATGTACTTCTGGAATTCTACATTGACCGATCACCATCTATAACTGGAAATATCTGTTTTATAATATTGCACACTATGTAATTTATTCACAATCCTGCATCATTTAAAAGGATAGTACACCCAAAAACACTTTATTTACTCACACCATATAGCAAATGGGTACTGGAGCTGTCAAAATGATCAACTGTACATTCAATTTTGATCTTTATATATATATATATATATATATATATATATCATTAATTTGATCACTATACATAGTTGTTCAAAAGTTTGGGATCAGTATGTTTTGTTTTTTTTTTTATGTTTTTTAAAGAAGTCTCTTATGCTCATCAGGGCTGCCTTTTTTGATCAAAAACATATATTCACTGAATCACAAATTAAATTTGAATCTGCTAAATGTAACTCATAGCATATGCTATATTCAAATTACTTAAAACAGCACATGCATCATTTCCAGATGGTTTTATAGTGTTTTTGTTTTTGTTTTGTTTTTTGTGTATCACTGCTCCAGTCCCCATTTACTAAAATTATATGGAAAACAGAGGCATGGATATATATAAAAAAAAAAAAAAAACACTCAAAATCTGTTTTAGAATGCCATGGCGGTAGGTAAATGGTGAGAAGAAATTTTCCTTTAACATGTGGTCTGTTACTTCACTTTTGATGCTTAAATACTTAAGATGAAACAAGGCTAATAAAATAATGTACAAGGTAATCCACATTCTTTATCATGTAATATGAGTTACAATAAATGTCAGACTCTGACCCCAAAGTCTTGTCCGTATTTCACTGCAGCTTGTCACGTTGCTCTTAAAATCACCCATTTTATCCTTCCAATTTTCTGCACTATTCAGTTGGTGGCCCTTTGCCACTCGCTCTGGTCTACTGAGCTTTCCTTCTCCATGCTAAGCGGCCTCTAAAAAGTATTTTTGATGAAATGCTTTTGTGTGTGTGTGTGTGTGTGTGTGTGTGTGTGTGTGTGTGTGTGTGTGTGTGCTGTGTTTCTTCATACTTTCCTCAAGGTAGATGAGTTTAATAATGCAGACATTATGCAAATGCACTCATTAAATAGAAAATGCATTGCAACAAAGCAGATGCCGCCAAACATGTTATCTTTTTTGTAACATTTATAAATACTTATTCACCAAGCCTGAGCTGTGTATCACAACAGTGTAATGAAAAATGAATTAAAAAGCATTGTAATGAGGTTATTATAGCCTGGTAGAGTTCAGCGTGGTGTGAAAACCACCAAAGTGTTGACGGTTTGGACAGCAGATGATATTGTTTCTTTATCTGTGGTTTTGATGTATGACTGGCTAAAGGTAGGCTCTTGCTGATTAGACAAAATAATCAGAATAGGCTTTGTTATAAAATCATGTTCGTTTAAACTTTGCGTGACTTTTTCAAGGGGCCACCAGTCATATCGGTACCTCATCTTCTCTGTGCCTGCTCTTTTATTTTTCCAGGTTTTTATGTATGCTGTCCACAATACACTGGCATATCACCTGTCTTCATGCAGAACGCTCTGATACATTAATAGCGAATGATCACACATTACAAACCTGCTGGGGGAGAATGGTGACAGACCTCCATTTTACTGTCTTGATGTGTGACTTTGATTTGTTTTTATACTTTTAAATATCTTTTACTGAGAACTTCAAAGGACAGTGACAGTTTTACATCTCTTTTTGCATACATTTTTTCCTGCCTTTTGTTAAGCATTTTTGCACATCAAATTTAACACTGAAAACGGAGAAAACATATGGAGAGTTTTATAATATAATCTATAAGTAATAAAAAGTTTTTTTTTTTTTTTTTATGTGATACCAGGTTAAATTTTTTTTTTTT
>NW_015546057.1:1446182-1448492 GCF_001515605.1 Sinocyclocheilus anshuiensis | reverse complement strand
AAAAAAAAATTTTTTTTTTTTTTTTTTTATGTGATACCAGGTTAAATTTTTTTTTTTTTCAGGTTTTTGTGTGGTAAAGACAGACTTTGAGAACCCTTTGTGTTAAGAATGTACAAACATACTGATCTAGAGATTGATTTGTTTAAAAAATATGCTAAAATAATGTTTTTATTCTTTTTGCAAATTGCTAAGGAAGTTCTCAAGAGGTCAGAGGTCATATAATCATCCACCCCTGACCTCCATACAGTAAATGGGTCAATGAAAAATAAGAATCCTCATGATAAAGGAAAGGAAACATATTTTAAATGTCGAATTGTGTGCCAGGTTATTGAAAATGTTGTATTCATGTTTATACAACAGTTCGTTCTGGTTCTCAAATCTGATTGGTTGAGAACCGTGAGATATTGTACTGGTATCGCTACAGGAACGCCCTTTCACAATTTTGTATCACTCCGCTTGTTCTAGCCGGGTCTATGTTTTTTTTTTTATTATTCACTGAGCTAATCGTAGAGTATGTTAGTTAATATAAGAAGAAACATCTAGCTTTGCAGTCTCTCTCTCTCTCATTTGGATGCACGTCTTGCCACATTGTTTCTCTCTTATAACCTCATTATTTCTCACTAATAACCTAACTGAAGCAGCACATGCCCTTGATACGAATTCTAAAAGTGACGCATGTTTAACTGTCAACTTGAGCTTTGAATCCGTGGCGGAAGGAAGTAGTTCCGCACAAAAGAGGGTTTTATTAGGCACTCCGTTGTTTCTTGTTTAATTACACACATGTTCCGTCGAACTGTTGAATAAACGCAATATCACTCTCGTACTCGAGTGATATTGCTCATATATAACCTACACAAAACCCTCCCTAAACCTAACCAATAGTGTTCACAAAAGCAAACATTCGATAAAAAAACACATTTGCTAAAGTCACCATGCAATGTTAGCTTGCTTCTCTAAGTCTTTGAAAACTTTTTCATGGCTCACGAGACTCACAACCGAGTACTCATCACAAGTGCAATGCTGTACCAGGTGCGCTACCAAGCAAGTTTACATTTGAGCCTGGTTATGTAATGGAAACATCAAAATGCATATAGTTTACAAATCATGCACTATGGTAAAAGCTCTTTGAGGTTATTAAATAGTGTTGTGAAAGGAGCCACAAATTTACTCTTTATTAGTTGATTTTCTGCCCCCTAATCATAATTTGAGTGAAAATAAATAAACGTTGTTGCTATTTTACTGCCTCAATTGTTCATTTCAGATGGAAAATACAGTGAATTGTATGTATAGGTATGTTTTTTTTTGGAGTTTTGCAAACATGTTGGTAGAAGCATGTTTTACTAAGGAGCCTAAGGGTGCTTTCACACCTGGGCTGTTGTTTCGGAACCTGGCGCGTTTCCCCCCTTAGCTCGGTTCGTTTGGGCAATATGTGAACACGGCAATCGCACTCGGATCCTCGCCAAAACAATTGGTCCGAGATCACCTGAATGAGGTGGTCTCGCCTCGATTGAAAACTAACTCTGGAGCGGTTCGGTTGTAGTGAGATAGCAATCCGATCCAATGGGCCAACGAACCAGGCTATATCACAATTTATGATGGGTAATTACGTAAGTTCCGTGAAAAGCATTAGCTTTGTTGTTTTGCTAATACCTCAAAATTAACCTGTGATTGTCTGTGGGTGAGCACGTCTTTGCCATTCAAATATCAAAGCGCACTTCTAAGTGGAATCCCGGAAAATAAACAGTGGAACTTTGACCAATGAGAGAACAGTTTACTCACGCGTGACTTTTGGTCCGTTTAGAAACTTTGCCATGTGAAAGCGAACCGCACCAAGAATAAAAAGCAAAATTGTAATAATTTGAATCCCTGTTTCGGAACAAAGTAATCGATCTACAGGTGTGAAAGCACCCTAAGTTTAGCAACTTGTTTTACTAAGTTGCTAAAAATGTCATGTGGTATAACCATCAAGAAAAAAACTAATGACATATTTTCCTTACATTTTTGATGCATGTGAATGTTCACATCAAAATTATATAAAAAAAAAAAATAAATATATATATATATATATATATGTGTGTGTGTGTGTGTGTGTGTGTTATACATTAATATTTAAATAAGCACTTGCAGTTGCACAACCTGGCATTTTACAACCAGAACTATATTTAAAGTTTTAAAATGTAAGCATTAAATAATAATATCAATAAATACAATACAAGTTTCTTTAATATCAGGTTTGGGGAGTTGCTGCACATGACATTTACTAACCTTAAAGGGTCAGTTCACCCAAAAATGAAAATTAGCCCATAAATC
>NW_015546057.1:1441172-1446162 GCF_001515605.1 Sinocyclocheilus anshuiensis | reverse complement strand
TGGTTTTCACGAGACTCACCGGCGCATGCGCAGCACTGACCTCATACGCCATCCGCCCGGAACTGCTTCCGTTTACAACAGTGAGCGCAAGCTAGATTAAAGTGATTATTACGTTTTGAATATGGATATTTTTCTTACAAAAACGCATCGATTCACTACAGAAGGCCTTTGTTCACCCCACGGAGCCGTGTGAGACACTTTTTTTGTAATGGATGGGCTCATTTTAATTAAGTGCTTTTGGACTGATGCATGCAACACCCACTGAGTGCCATGAAACAGCTTGAAAGATCAAAGACAATTTTTTTAATATAACTCCGACTGGATTCGTCTGAAAGAAGAAAGTCATATACACCTAGGATGACTTGAGGGTGAGTAATTTATGGGCTAATTTTCATTTTTGGGTGAACTAACCCTTTAACCTTAACTAACCTTATCTGATATTTTAGGAGACTTGTTGATCTTGATGCACAGGGTCTGCAGGGGTCCCTTCCATGATGTAATTTATTGGTTACATTACTTGACTTTGTTGGTTGTACCAGATTACTTTAATACATATTATTGCCCAATAAAATGCACCCAGCCCTCCAAAAAAAGGGGGGGATTGAAAATACTGAAAATATGTCGGGTAGGCACAGTATACACAAAACCAAATGTTTTGTTCATTAAAACAGAGCATGTTCTACTGGGGCTCAAATTACGTTGCTAATGTGCACCCAAGGAAAGCACAATTTTACAAACTAACCGTGCAGATGGCCAAGTTTGTGACAGCATATAGCAGAAGGGAATTCACCGAGGACATCTAACAAAGTCAATTTAAGTTTTAAAAGCCTAAAAAAAGTAGTCGTCTTAGAGGTTTACGGATGCACGCTTGTTGGAACTTACAGTAACTCTTGCATGATTTCAGAGAAGTTAACACTGAAATGCTGCCAGAAGACTGTGTTGTAATGAAGGAAGTGATATGGAGGGTGGTAGAGCGTACCTGTCCTTACTTTCTCTGACAGTGACCTCAGCTTTGCTGAATGAAAGTTTTTCGATTAACCGTTCATCTGTTCCTCTTGTAATTACAGCATGTCCATGTTCACGTGCTTCCGAGGAAGGCTGGAGACTTCGATAAGAACGACAGCATCTATGATGAGGTGAGGTTCAAGTGTCGTACATCTAGTTCAAGTACTACATGTTGTCACATACATTCTGACATTACAATTAACTACATACTGTCATCATGCAAGTACAATTTAGATTGTTTCTTAAAGGGACAGCTCACTCCAAACATGTATGGTTTCTGTTTTCTGTGAGATACAAAAGAAGATATTTTGATGAATCGAAATGAAATAAATTATTAATTAGTTAGTATATTTGATTAAATAAACTTGTTTGGCAAACAGTAATGTTTGTTATTTGAAAATGTACTTATGTTGACCCCTCCAAATTCACACCAAAATATCTGTCTGGATTTATTGAAGTAAATTACAGTCATATATGTAGCATGCAATCAAAGTATAATCCTTCTGAGAGGTTTACTTTTTTATTTATTTATTTAATTATTTTATTTATTTTTTTTTATTTTTTTTACTGTGACATTTTACATGTAATTGAAGTATGTTCTTACTAATGCTAGCCTGAATATCAGCGAGTTCATATGAATATTCCACTCAACCTATTTATAAGCCTTGCTTTTTTAATTCCCAAAAGTGCTTGGAGAGAAATCTCATCAAATCTCATTGGAGAAAAAGGGCCTCATCAACAGTGCTCGACCGGTGCATGATAAATTAGCTTGTTTTTAATTTGCATGTGGTCATGAGGGTTATTGTGGAGTTTTGCTGTAATTATTTTCAGCGTCCTGTAAAGCAAATGAGTGAGATTTTTTTTCCCCCTCTGAGTCATTTTTGTCTTCCTATAAATAATGAGTGAGGGCTGTCCCCCCTTACCTTACACTGTTAAATGTTTTATAAGCTAAACTAGACGCATTTACTCTCTCATAAAGCCTATTTAAGAGGCGACGGGATTTTAGCATCCCACTGCTACTGAAGATTAGCGAAGAAATGTTTTCAAGGAGGTCCCTGTCATGGCGTGTTTCTTGCTGTAGTAATTGTAAGTGGCAGGAGAGTGGGCGTTGTGAAGTATGAAGGGTCGTAATGTCACATTTCAAGCCAAAGTTTTTTTTGTGGACATTTCATTTTGCGCTGTGTGTGAAATTATAAGTAAATTGAGCTAATTATCTAGTACATGGCACTTCATTTGGCTTTTTCTCTTGCTATTTATGAGGGAATCTAGTCAAGAATATGTCTAACTGCAAACAAGAAAAGGAAAGCAGATCCTAAATTTTGCTGCAAGAAAACTAAATCTTTGAGACAAACAGTCACACACACTTTATGCATTTTATTCACTCACAAGAACTGACTCATCAGAATCATTGGTTTTTGACTCTACACTAGCCACTGTTGTTTTTGCATGCGGACAAGATCAACTTAAAGGGATGCTCCACCCCAAAATGAAAATTTTGTCATTAATCACTTACCCACATGTCGTTCCAAACCCGTAAAAAGCTTCGTTCATCTTCGGAACACAATTTAAGATATTTTGGATGAAAACCGGGAGGCTTGTGACTGTCCCATTGACTGCCAAGTAAATTACACTGTCAAGGTCCAGAAAAGTATGAAAGACATCGTCAGAATAGTCCATCTGCCATCAGTGGTTCAACCGTAACGTTATGAAGCGACGAGAATACTTTTTGTACACAAAGAAAACAAAAATAACTACTTTATTCAACAATTTGTCTCCTCTGTGTCTCTCCGCATCACCGTATCGCCATTTTGGAGAATATCTGCTGAATAGCTTTTACGGGTTTGGAACGACATGGGGGTAAGTGATTAATGACAACATTTTCATTTTGGGGTGGAGTAAACCTTTAATAG
Organism: Sinocyclocheilus anshuiensis; assembly: GCF_001515605.1. Lineage (NCBI taxonomy): Eukaryota > Metazoa > Chordata > Actinopteri > Cypriniformes > Cyprinidae > Sinocyclocheilus > Sinocyclocheilus anshuiensis. The sequence goes on along the minus strand of NW_015546057.1, from coordinate 1,443,247 downwards.
AAATATTTTTCTTTGCTAATATGTTGTGGAACAAATTCAATACAGGCTACACTGAGCTATCCATTTGTCCCACCAAAGGAAGATGTGGGGAGTATACAGGAAAATAGATATTATTTTTGCAATTCTGCAGAAACTGCACCCTTCAGCTTTAACAACTATGCTTTGATGACAGTTTTCATTTAGGCCTTTCATTAAGTCCTTTTACCTTCCCACTCCTTCAGTTCTGCACAGGCCTCTTCCCAAACAAAAGCACCACGACTTCAGCCATCACAGTTAGGGTTGTTTTATCCAGCACGGTTAACAATGGGACTCCAGCGTGCGGTTTTATTTGTCACTTCATTGAGACAATGTGACATGCTACAGTAGACTCCCGCGGTGTGGTCATAAAGAGCCTGACAGCTCCTGTGTGAAAGATACAGTCTTCAGTGCAGCTTTTCTGCTCCTGCTCTGTCTGATGTACCTGATGTCACCTTGCCAAAGAAAAGACTATAACTGCTTATCATACTAGTGTTGTTACGATTTTTCTTCCCTTCACTTCTTCCCTTTATTTCTTTATTGCCTTCATTTTATTTTTCTCTTTTAATTTTCTTGTCAGTCAATCTAATGGCAGCAGAAGGCAGTTTATTCTCCTTTCAAACCACTTAAAGGGGTAGTTTACCCAAAACTAAAATTCTATCATTATTTACACACACTCACAGCGTTCCAAACTTGACTTTATTTCTTTTAAATTCTGGAGAGTTGTGCTGATCGCTCTTTTTATGCATTCACAATGAATAAAAACGGAAGCTTTCACATTTCCAAATGGGTACAAAACACTATTCAGCAATCATATAAGTAAATTTGACTTGTGCTCTATATTCTGAGTTTTCGAAAGTCATCAATTAGCTTTGTGCGAGGAACAATTCAATTTTTTTTAATTATTCTCTAATAATTTTACGCTGTTAACAGCTGCAACTAGTTAATTGAGTTATTCAGTTATGTAAAATTCATTGAGACCAGTTTTGTGAACTGGATTTGACTCAAAAAGGATGATTCATTCTTGAATGAGGCATTAATGAACGTGTCTGTGGATAACAACGTAAACTTCAGTCGTATGGGTTAAAAAGACTAAGAGGTCGACTCCTGCTGCAGAAAACATCCCCCAAACCATGACACTCCACCCTTCACTGACTTCTTCACACACGTGGGCTTCAGTCTTTCCTCAGTTTGATGCCGAACAAAATGTTTCTGATTGGTCTGAAGTAAATGAAACTTGCTCTCATCACTAAAGTGAACTTTGGACCAGTTCTCCTCTATGCACACAACATGCTCCTCAGCAAAGGTATGCCTAGCCTTTTGATTATTTCTGCTGATGAGAGGCTTGGTCACTGCAGAGTGCGTTTTCAGTCCTACTTCTCTTAAACGTGCCGAGAGAGATCCTTACCCTGTTCAACACTGAACTGGCAAGCAATTCCAGCTGCAGTGTTGAACCGATTCCCCATTGAGAGTCTCTGCATTATCCTCTTTTCTCGTGCATTTGTCTTAAGTGGACAACCAACCTTTTTGGGGGACATGAATGAATGAAGTGTTATTGTAAACCTGCAATATTTGAGAAATCACACATTTGGAATGACCAACTTCTCTTGCAGTGACTGAAAGGGTCATCCCTTTGGCCTTCATCTGGACCGCCTCCTGTTGCAGGGTTTCAGTCACCTTAGAGAGGCCTACCATCTTGCAATCTCAGTGAAAATTGGATGAATTCTGTTGCCAGTTAAATAGGGTTTTTTCACATAATTAAGGAAATTAGCACCAGGTGCCAGATTAACACCAACAACTAGGAGGTATCTGTAAGTGTTATTTTTCAAATATCTCATTAAATTTTTTTATATATATATATATATATATATATATACAGTGCTGCAGATGAAGGCCAAAGGGATGACCCTTTCAGTCACTGCAAGAGAAGTTGTTCATTCCAAATGTGTGATTTCTCGAATATTGCAGGTTTTCAATAACACTAATTCATTCATGTCCCCCAAAAAGTTTGGTCATCTACTTAAGATAAATGCACGAGAAAACAGGATAATGCAGAGACT
>NW_015546057.1:1439817-1441133 GCF_001515605.1 Sinocyclocheilus anshuiensis | reverse complement strand
TGCCAGTACAATACAATTAATTCATGAAATATACTTAAAAATGCCCTTCTACTCCTGTTAGGATAGCTTCAAATGGGACTAAGCAGTGACTTTGAAATTTAGGAAATTATAGGTTGTTCTCTAATTTTGATCTCCACAGTATATATTTGGGTGAAATAATCATTTCCTAATTCAAGATTCAAGTTTGTCCAAAGCCTGTCATTGCACCAGAAGCATTATATGGGATGTAGGCACTGGACTGTTTCCAAGAAACAGGACTTTATTTGTTTGCTGTCTCTCATTTCTCATCCCTAATGTATTAAATGGCTGTTTGCTAAATGGTGTGTTGAAAGATGCCACCATGCTCATGAAGAAAAAAAAAACAAAACACAACTATAGAGGTTCCTGGTTTCATGGAAGGTTTTCTAATCTCACCAACTCCATACTCTCCGTAAAGGTCAGTGGTTTTCAGAAATAAGTGTTGTGACCTTTTTTAATCATGAGAAGAAAAGCAAAAGCGTTGCACTTTAACAGTTGTAAATTTGAAAGAGGACCATGAGTTTAGCCCTTGAATTCGTAACTTTCGTTCGTTTTACGGTTCCTGAAGAGTCATGAAACATTAATTGTTACATGAAATGCTATGTTCATCATTTGGCTTTGAAATCAACATCATGTCAATGTCACTTATATATATATATATATATATATACATTTATTTATTTATTTTTTTTAAATCAAGGTGTGCTTTGTAATGTTATTTGTATTCTTAACTGTTACTCATTATATTAAATACCGTTTCAAATCTAAAATCTAATCTGATAGTTTAGCATTCTCTTCAGAAATAAGTGTTGTGACCTTTTTTAATCATGAGAAGAAAAGCAAAAGCGTTGCACTTTAACAGTTGTAAATTTGAAAGAGGACCATGAGTTTAGCCCTTGAATTTGTAACTTTCGTTCGTTTTACGGTTCCTGAAGAGTCATGAAACATTAATTGTTACATGAAATGCTATGTTCATCATTTGGCTTTGAAATCAACATCATGTCAATGTCACTTATATATATATATATATATATATACATTTATTTATCTAAAATCTAATCTGATAGTTTAGCATTCAGTCATCATTCACAATTTAATATTCTGTCTGCACTATAATGATTGAATAGAAAGCTGTTATAAATCTATACAATAAAAAGAGCCCGCTGCGTCTAAAGGTTTTTTTTTTGGCTACTTTTAATGGCTTTGCTGTCAAGAGCAAAGCCACACATCTCTGGAACAGAACAAGCACTCTCCACAGGGCTACTTAATGAGGAGATATTAAAACGAAAGGGTGAGGA
>NW_015546057.1:1434015-1439607 GCF_001515605.1 Sinocyclocheilus anshuiensis | reverse complement strand
TTTTGTGCCCGGAGGTGGGGGGGGGGGGGGGGTCTGATTATGAAAAGTTAGATGAACAGAGGCCTGCCACTTATACCAAAATCTGAAATGTGTTGTTATGTCCACTAGCGGCAACAAATGGAATTGCAAAAATCACAGGTTTCCGAACAGGTTGCCCAAATGTGTATTTGTCAAACAGCTGGTTCTGTGTGAAAGGAAATTTAAATAAGGTTCATACTGACTTCATGTTGTTGTCAAGATACCTCGACATTCATTCACACTAAGAAAACATTTCACAGAGCTGATCTTTTAATAGCTATGGGGGGGGGACAGTTATCTTGAAAAGATTTGAAACTGAATAAAAGCATGTTCAACAGCAGCATACTGTTAATAAATATGAAATACATTTGTAAAATAATTTTAATATATTTATAATGCATTATATTTTATCATAAAGAGCTGTTTGCAATGTCCAAGCTCCTCTATAGTGATTTAAAATACAATGTAGGGGGCGAGACGCATCTGATTCTAGAGATCATTTGATTAGACGGAATGTCGAAGTGCAGAAAGATGTCATCAAAATTCTCAATTGTACTGGCTGTAGAGAGAGGCTGTAAATGTTTGTAGATATCTGCTAAATATGAATTTTGTCATATATTTTGGAGCATAATTATAACTAGTTTATATATAATAACATTCTATAAGTGACACATAACATTTACTAAATGTCACCTGATTGCTGTTTCATAAATATTGTTAAAAATCATGGTATTGTTTTGTTGTTGTTATTTATTTCTCTGGTTTTTAACATTAAGATATTTAGTTTTGCCAAAATATAATGTTTTAATTAATTGACAACAAAAGTCAGTCAATAAACACTATATTAGCTCTTTTTTAATCATTCTTGCTGATTTTTCCTCACATAATAATAATAATAATAATAATAATAATAACAATACTTTATGTATTATTATTATTATTATTATTATTTACCTTTTTAATATATTAAATCATTTCTGCCTTTGTATAGAAAGTGGGCTATCATATTTGGGGGTCCTTGGCATCAAAAATGTGAACATTTCTAATTTTAGCACACATTGGTTCACGTGGTATCACTGTTTTTAGTCAAAAGTGTTCCGTTCAAGGTATCAGTGACTGAGTCTTCCTATATCTGTTCCAAAACGCTTCTGCTCAGAATATGCCACTGAACAAGTCTCACTTATTTATATCTCTGAATGTCTTTTATCTAGCTGATTTTCCCCTTCATTTCATTATCTACGCAATCAATACATCATCAGCAGACTTCTCTCAATTCCGGGGAGATTATCATTTTGTAGGCTGAGCCGCTTATAGACTTTGAAATCAAGTATCTCATACTTTCTCTCTCTTGTACCCTCTATCTTTTTTTTTTACCCTGATGTCGTTTGATAGCTTTGTTCATTAGATCGTTATCGATGGCTGCTTCTCGCAAGGTATGGCAGAACAGTGAGTGAGCGATCATATTTGGCGTAGCGGTTGGGTGCGGGGGCGGCTCGGTTGTTATTTAGGGCGTGATTTATTGTCGGGCCCTCCTTCCTCCGAGCCAGAGTTTCGGCGGAAAAACAAAGACGGGGGAGAAGGCAACGTAATGAGAAATATCAATGTATTCTCATGTTCCTGCTCTCCCTGACAGCACACAATCCATCTCTCTGACACTCACCTAGTTAACATTTTTATCAGAGGGCCAGGACTCGTCATTTTTTACCCCCTTCCTCTAGACGAGAGTATAAGTCTTCTCTAATAGTTTAGATAAAGATGAAGAATCAGAAACATAGCTGCACTGCTCCTCGTGAGAATGATAAACAATTGAGCCAGCAGTCACTTTCATATTTTTACCCCCTTATAGCTCTTGTACCTCTGAGCATAACAGGGTGTAGACAGAGATCGCTGTACCGTCCTTAAGCTTTGTGTTACGGAGCAGTACATGCGTTTGTGAGGGACCGTGGCATTCAGTGGGTGCGTCTCCTTCAGGGAAACTAAAGGAAATGCCAAAATGTATTTTATTTTCTTTTAATTGTATTTATTTATTTTGACTAGTTGTGCACCTGTAAATGAGACACTTCTATAATTAATCCACTAAGAGTGTGCAGTGAAGCCAATATTTGTATCTGTTGCAATGGCAAAATTATTTGTATCCGTATCTGGATTCAAATGAACCCAAATATGAATAGGACTTAATCTAGAAGTTTGTTCAAACTATATGAAAAGCCCGTTTTAAATATGATTCTGTTAACTTAATTGTTAACATATAGCAGATATGCTTTGTATAATGAATTAATAAATTTATTTATTTTTAAATATCTGTAAATATATTTTAATGAAAACTATAATGCTGAGTTGTGAATATAATGACAAGGTTTATTTATTTATTTAAAGATGTGTGGTGCAACCATAAAGTAAAATGCAATATACAAAAAAAAAAAATACAAGTAATATATTTTCTTTATACCTTGAATATGTGAGTGTATGCAAGTCTCTTAATTATTATTTTCAAAAAGGCGTTACAGATTTTTACATTTATCAGGAATTATAAATTCACAAATATTTTTAGGGAGTCACCCAACATGACACATTTGAATTGCCCGATTTGTTATACGTGCAAATTGCATGATATATTAAGTGATTTATTGACCTTGACAAACAGTCAGAGTTTTTTTTTTTTTTACGTTAAATGTTGGTTGCACCAACCCTGACATTTTTTATTGTATGTGCCCCAAATTTTAATTTAGAAATTGAAACATGCATAAAAGAACAAAGAAATTGTATTCAAGTCAGAATATATGAATTGCATTGAAAAAAGAACAAGAACAACAATGTCATGTGGTGTAACCATCAAATAAAAAATTGTATAAAAAAGTAACATATTTTCCTTAAACACAGCTTAATCAAACAAACAATCAAATAAATAAGTTTGTCAAGATAAAAACTAATGTTTACAAATATCATGAATTCTTAATTCATACATGCCATTACATTTTTGATTTTGAGCCACACCACATGATGTTTTACAACCTGAAATAATGTTTCCTTATCATACAAAGTGCAAACTGTGTGATATATTAAGAAACCTTAAAAACAGCATGGGCTTATGAAATCATCTCCCCCCTGCTGCATGTTGGTTGCATCAACCCTGACATTGTTTTTTTTTATGTTCCCAAAAATTTATTTTAATTCAGAAATTAAGACATGTTCATTATAGAAGAGGTATATTCAAGTCACTGTATATATGAATTGCAATTTAATGTATTTTTGAATTAATGAATAGATCCACACCAACAAAATAAGCATCTTGTCATTGACCCTGGAGCTCATAAACAGTAGGCTGGCATATTCAGTATACATTCAGGAATAAGTTTTGTTCCATTTCTTGATCCCTGTTCTCTGTATAATATCCTTGTGAATATAGACAAATAAAATACTGGTAGCTACTTGTGGTAATTGGTAATGTACTAAAATATATGTATTTTCTTGTGGATTGTATTTGTAAGAGTCAGACAAGGATGCTGAAGTTATTTTAGAAGAATGTAATAATCCCTTACATATAAGTAAAGGAAACAAGCATGACATTTTTTTCTGTGTAGCAAACAGACATTTATAATGCAGGATGAGTTTTATCAATAAGTAATCACACAGATGGCGTGTGTGCAGAGTGCCAGGTGTTGATCTAAGAGAATAGAGAACTGTGTCTGGCAGAACAGAGGATATTAGTAACAAATATCTGTTTGTCAAGTCTGACTTCCCTCTTGGTCGCTACACTGCAAACTTTCCTTTTAAAACCTCCCACTTTGGAAAATGACCTCTTTGGTATTTGTGCTGTCTGCCGCAGCCTTTCCCAGATAAATGAAACAAAGATACAGTCAATATCCATAATGGTTTAACTGCTGTAACATTTGACCTTTCATGTTTTTTGCACCCTTTCCTACGAAAGGAAGAAACAAACAAAGCAAACCATTCTGAAAAATGCTTCTGACCGAGTATCTGTCATTTTGAAGAGTCGAGCGTCAGAGCAAAGTTCTATATATTGATTCTAGCATTTGCGTTTTTTTCTTTACAGCTCTCTGACTTTGCCCTTTGTCTCGTGTACTTTCCTCTTACTGTCTTTCTTCTTAAATGTCTTTGAGTCTTCCATCTGTCCTCGTCTGCAGAGAACACAGAGACATTTTGTCTTTTCTAAGGGTTTGAGCATGTTTTGATGATGCAGTTAATTATGCTGGAGACATTGATTCTGCTCCTGTGTAAGAGTACGAAAAAGGCCTTAAAGTTGCTTTTGATATTTTTTTTCTTTCCTAAGTTTCATATTGTAAATCAGGACTTGTGACTGTGGCATAGGGTGGCAAACTAGTTAATTGGCCAGTGAAATGTTTTGCATATGCATATTTATGTATGACTATGTGCGTGTTCGCAGCTTTGCAAGTTAAGTGTGTCTGTGCATTAGCATGTTCATCATGTGACCCATGCACTCACCACTAGCATGTAACCTACATAGTAAGTTAACACTGTTTTGATTTGCATATCATTTAGATTCTTAATGTGCAGTGCTCACATAGGAACATATTAAGCACATAATCATATATAAATATACCCTGTTGAAAAAAAAAAAAGCTTAAACTAGTGTGAATTTCCACGCCAGTTAACAATATGTGACCCGTGCTGGCAAAATGAGTCGGAATGCACAAGGGCTAATTTTGAGCTACAGGCAAAAAAAAAAAAGTTTCACAAAAATTAGTTAATTAAGTCCTCGTCTAGTGAACCCAGTGCTCCAAATAGTAATCAAACATTTAAAAGTATCTTTATTTGTAGGTTTTCTGAGAGGAGTAGACCTACCTTTTCTCTGCTCGCTTTTCGTGCTGACTGTCATCCGAAGCGCTCGCATAAAGACGACACCGACGGCGCTCTATCCCGATACACATAGGCTATGCACAGATTTACAGTAGGCTAAATATATTCACGCATCTGTGAACGTTTGGGGAACTGTTGGGGAAAAAAACATTGGATGTGTAAGATTACATTAGATCTGTGCATTACACTATGTCTTAATATAGGCCGTCTGTCGCATTAATGTTAATCAAACAATAAAAGAAAAGAGGGTATCACTCGCTGCTCTTGATTGAACTGCTTTTGTAGCTTTAATAATCAATTTATTTGTAATGAACACACTAAAGTGATTTTTATATTTTATTTTATTTTCTTTTTTCTTTTCTTTTTTTTTTGCATTGGTTCTTATTTATAACAACAAAGATAAAATAAAAATATAGCTATATTGTGTAGACAGCTGTAAACAGGTGTAGCTCAGTCATTTTTTTGTCCGATTCCAACAAATTATACATCATTTTGATGATCTTTTAATGGAGAATGTATAGGTAAAAGTAACACATTTTTGAAATTGTTCTCACTGTGACTCTTTTGCCAACACAGGTCACATATGCTAGTCAGTGCTGACGAGTCAGTATAGCCATAGAGTGATTCAATATAGTTCATAGAGTTGAGAATTCAGTTTCAATTTCTACTATACTTTCATTGGTTTCAGCTCAGTAAAATATCAGTTTAAATCAGTCTAATTACTCATTTATTGAC
>NW_015546057.1:1429594-1433944 GCF_001515605.1 Sinocyclocheilus anshuiensis | reverse complement strand
ACCCAAATAACTTACATAGTTTACCCCCCCCCCTCCCCCCCCCAAATTTTTATTTTTATAAAAATAAAACGTGATCTTTTCCTCTATAAAATAAAATATTTTGAGAAATTTGTCTTTGATAGAAATTTGTACTTGATAGACAGACAGAATAGGCTTAATGTAAAGATTAGGCATTTATCTTTAATTAGTATAACTGAAATAAGAGGTAGTTTGTTGTTGTACAGTTTATGTAGAGTGTATGAACTATATAAATAACATTTAAAAACAGTATAGTTTGCCTGCCTCAATCTATCTCTAGATTTTAGCACAGTCTCTGCAAAGCAGACAGAATATGTTCTGTCTTTATTTGCTGTGAATCAGGTTAGCCGGTGTATGGAGAGTGACAGGCGCCAGCAGAGATGGGCCGAGAGGATGATGGCAGCTAACCTTTCGCAGAAATCATTTTTCATTTTCCTCAGCTGTGTCCACTGCCTGCAGATCTGCCTGGGGAGAGGTGTGTGATGCATCCAGAAGCAGCCGTTCCCTGCGGTGCCGGCCGCGGAACTGTAATTTGATTCCAGAAAACTCTACAGCTCGAGACACCAAGTCGCCTGACTGTTTCTCTTTAAAACCCCTAGTTATTATATATTTTTTTTCTTATGATATGAGATGCTTTGACTTTTGGCATGAATGTATAATGAACTGAGCAGGTGGGTTTGTTTACGGAGTCCGGTGGGATCTTCTGCGGTCACGTACTGTATGAGCATATCCACCTCTTAATTTGTACAGGGAACTGCTGAAATATATATATTTTTTCCATGGATCCTTATGGTCCTTTCATGTTTGACAAGACTATGCAACACTTTTATACAAAGATATGTATAGTATTTGAAATTACAAGAGTGTGTCCCTACAGGCATGGGGATAGTTGCGGGAATAGAAATCACAGGACATACTAGAATTGTCAAAAATATGCTATGTAGCATTTACGTAGATCTGTAATTCAACGCTGTTCTAAAAATCTATACTCATGTGGCTCAATTATACAGAGAGCATGCAAATTAAGTCTAGTGCCCCTCTTGAAATCAAATAATTCAAGTACGGGTAGGAGGCACTGGCTATATTTAAACAGAAAGCTGATTTAAGAGCCTCTTGCAATATATGTATATGTTTTTTTGGGCCTATAGAACAGTTGGTTCCTGTCCTCGAATATGGTCATAAGAACTTTCCAAGAGTGCTGATGTAACAGTCCAACATCACTCTGGCCTGCATTGTAGTGTTCCAGACAGACTGTCAGTCTGTGAATTAGTGGTGGGTATTTTAATGTGTCTTTTGTGCAGGTTAAATGGTTACACCAGTTGTAACAACAAGTCCCAACAAGTCCCAAATTGCACACGTTATGTGCTCTTATGGACTTGCGGACTTACAGTGGCCTCTGTGTGCGCATGTCCGATAAGTCCACGAGACCGTAGTGTGTGGCATTTATTATTTTAACTTTCAGATGGGTCCTCGCTAGCGGCCGCTATGCACCCTCAATGCACACATCTGCCGAGCCTCATTGAAGCAAGCTTCACAGCAGACTTCTACACGACAGTCAAAGTGGCGGCCTTCTACACGAAAGTCAAAGTGGTGTTACGTCATGAAAGTGTGGACTCCGAGGAAGACCACAAGGATTTAGGGTGTCATTTGGCACAGGGCCTGACTGTCTTTTTGAGTGAATCATTGAGATGATTCATTCAGTGAAGCTGATTCATTTAAGAATGGATGCTTCCAAAATATGCTAACTTCCCTACTATGTAGTAGATAAAAACAGTATGTGAAAATAGTATGTCCAAATACATAAAACAGTCAATGAAAAACCTAATACTTCCAGCGAGATTCCTCAAGAGACATTTTACTATCTCAGCATGGTTATTGTTAATGGCAGTGAAGCAATGCAAAATCTTCAAGCGACACTTTACTATCTCAGCATGGTTATTGTTAATGGCAGTGAAGCAATGCAAAAAACGGCATATGTTACATGCAAAGCACAAAACACTTTTTTTTAACCGTTGTAAGGTTCATTATTAACAGTTGTAATACCTGCTCAGACAGTATGCGATTTGCGACATACAAACTGTCTTTATAAGTGAGTCATTGCATTATTCACTCAACCAATTCTTTAAAAAAAAATGTTCACTCACTCAGGAACAAAACTTTGAGTGAATATTAGAAGCATTCTCTCAAGCAGTTTGTTAAAAAACATTGATTCCATCAAGAACAAAGTATCGAGTTATTATTATTATTATTTTTTATTTCATTGGCAGAGAAAGAACAGACCGTGAATCTCATTGTATGACTTGAAGAGATTTGGATATAATTTATTCTCTCACCTATTTTACTCCACCACCTTTTAATCCCAAAAGCTACTATTTAAGATTAATTGCACTATGAGGACCTTACCCACAACATAATTGCCTGTTAAATTCATGAATATGTTAATGTGTAAATTCGCATATGCTGAAGGAGAGAAATCGTATAGGTCCAGTTTTAAAGAGTGTTGAAGCTGATTCTGATTTATTTAAATGAGGCGGAGAAAGCTTACAAAAATGAGCAGCATTATCCTTCTCCAAAGAAACACCTGCAGTGGACAGGAGGAGGTATTCTGATCACCTGACTTTTGACATCCCTTCTGCCAAGCGCAGCAGTTCTCTGACTCGGCTTTGTTCTGGAATGACGGCTCCAGCTCAGAGGCATTTATAAACCTGTGGGTCACTTGTGTTAGTGCGCAGCAAGGGCTTTGAAGATGTGAAACGGCATCTTAAAGAAATTCTAGCTGAGCGTTATTATCAATGAGCAAAAAAAAAGGTTTTTCCTTTATACACTTTTTTTTTTGTAAAAATAAAGGAATAATGAATCTCTTCTCCTGGACTGTTAGACGTATTACTCCCATACTAATTTTCCTCCTGAAATGGTGTAATTAAAGACAATTAAGCGTTTAAACCTGCGTGGCAGGAGAGCCGAAGGTCTGGCTGCTTAAGGAGAGTTTTAAGTGCTATGCGCAGAGAGGCATGAAGGTGCCGGAGCCGTTATCAGATCCGCTGCCTAATCGCACCGCTCATATGTAGCCAACCTGCAATTAGGGCTTCATAATGGGGAAGGTGCTATCTCTGCCAAAAGTGCTTCATTTTAGGGCACATTTATATTAAAGTTTTGCAAAGAATAGAGGAGATTTCATCCAATCATTCTAGCAGAATGCCTATTGTGCTGGTTAAGTATTGTGGCAGTACCATGGTACATTGATGGTATCAGATAGTAATACTGTGGGTAACTGTCAGGAAACTGTTATGCGTGTCTTACTCAGTACTGCAAATGTAACTAACTAATGCAGTTAGTATGTAGTGCAAATTAACTGCTAAATTTTTTTTTATTTTTAAATATGTGTGTTTAATCAGAATCTAAGTCAATATACATATCCCCAGTTCATTTTCTTTAAATATTTTAATTGGTTACTTAACAAAAAAAAAAATGTTAATTTCTAAATGTTGCTTTTATTGAAATCAAATCATAATGCTTTAACTGCACGAAAATGTGTATACTCAAAAATATAGCTTTCATAATGAGTATTTTATTGTTGTTTACACTGTCAAGCTCAATAGTTCAACTTAGTTATGGGGAAGAAAAATGTCATAAGGAGTTTTTTTTTATTAATATTGCTGTTGGTGTATGCAACACAAAAAAATAATGCAGCTAGCTAAGAGAAAATATTGGTAGTAAATATATTTTTAAAGAGAAATGGCTTTGGTTATTAATGTTGCTCTCAGCTATAATGTGTGATTTATTACAAATCACGCCGAAACTGAGTGATACCAGAATTACTCTAAAATCTCTTCAAATGATACATTATATGCTGTATAAGATTTAATGAATTATACATTCTAAACCTATTGGGATGTGGGTGAAAAAGTATCACTTTTAGAGTCATCAATGATAAAACTTGTACTTTTGGTACTTTTTGGGCACAAATTAAGGTTTGGGGATATAATAGGCCTAGTTTTCGAATTAGTCAGTGAGTAACTCATATTAGTTGACCACTAATCTTATACTGGGAGAGAAGAATACCCCTGTGGTAAAAGAATAAGTGATCATGCTAAATTTTATTATATTTCAACTGATTAAATTCTGAATGCTGACAAATGTGACCCTGGACCACAAAACCAGTCATAAGGGTAAATTTTTCGAAATTGAGAATTATACATCATCTGAAAGCTGAATAAATAGGCTTTACATTGGTGGGTGGTTTGTTAGGATCGGACAATATTTGGCCAAGATACAGCTATTTGAAAATCTGAATCTGAGGGTGCAAAAAAATCTAAATATTGAGAAAAGCGC
>NW_015546057.1:1423893-1429429 GCF_001515605.1 Sinocyclocheilus anshuiensis | reverse complement strand
GCTACAAATATACCCCAGCGACTTAAGACTGGTTTTGTGGTCCAGGGTCACACATGGGTAAAGCCTAATGGGTAAAACAAATGGGTAAAGCATGGTTAAAATGTATGATGGTCATTATTTTTACTCATAATTAAATAAAAAATAAATGAATGAATGAATCAATCAATCAATTAAACATAAAGCTGTGCTAAACTTTTATTGTTTTGATGCTTGAAAGATCTATCTATCTATCTATCTATCTATCTATCTATCTATCGTATGATTCCTACATACATCCATAATTATATGGTTCTATCTGACATTTTTGTCAAAATTGAGTTATTCACATATTCTTATTCTGTGACAACTTATTTACATTATGTGATAGATTTTGTAATGTTGTGTACATTTTGGGACTTTTTTATTTAAAAAAACAAAAAGGTTCTATCTACTAGGGCTGCCCCCTAATAGTCGACTAATCGCCTAAAGGCCAAAAGCCAGAAGAGGCTTGGTCGACCAAAATTTTATTAGTTGCCGAGTCGCAGAAAGAACAAAAAATTCACAGGTGAAGTCACGCAGTCTGTGACGGACAGATATTGTTAACGGCTAGTCTATGGTAATACATCAGACAGGACATCCAAACGCTCGTGCCTATCAATCATCGACCTCAAATATGGCTTATCATCTAAAATATGTAAGTATTACTAACTTTACATAGCCGCTCAATCTAATGTTAACCTAGAGAAATGTGCGCTATTCCAACGTGATCTCATGATAATTTGTATGTATTTTACGTAAAATGTGGTACTATAAAACGTACATTTACTTACGTTTTTACAGGCACTAAAACGTACAATACTGACGTATTTTCAGCATCTAAATGTACAAATACTTACGTATTTTCAGCATTTAAACGTACAAAACTGATGTATTGACGACACCTAAAAATGAATCCTTATGAATATTGAAATCGCGTCATTAATTTTATTAGTTTTTAGTTGTCATATGAATTACCGTGTTTTCAGTTGCATTGTTAAATTGTTTACTCATTTACTTATGAAATGATAACATTTCGTTTTGTTGTGTGATTTCTGCTGCCAGCTCGTTTCCAAGAATATGCCTACATAATGTTAAACACGATTTTAGTTTAAACCTTAAAATAAATAACATTTCTGCAATCGTTTAACGTTTACTTGTTATGTAATGCTTACTTTGATTGCCATGGGCCACAAAAGGAGTATTCTCCGACATGCTGTGACTGACAATAGAACTATAAAATACGGCAAAAACACAACATAATTACGAAATGAAACAATTTTATTAGTGCACTGTAATCCAAATCTTCCAAATCCATACGACTGTGAGGAACAGACCCAAATCCAAGCCTTTTTTTGGCGATCTTCTTCTCCATCTCGAGCAGCGAGTCCAGTGACCGTGAGCATCAAAGCCCGCGCTGACTGATGCGCTCTTTACAAATACAAATGTTGCCGCTTCAAACGACAGGTTTTACGGCAGGATAATCGAACGATCATTGACTCTTGCCTGCATTCGTCACAGATTGCGACATGCCGTGTTTCTGGTGAGGTGTGTTTGAATAATGCGCGCGTGCCTTCATGAGTTCACGGAGTGGATCCGGGGAAATTATCTGGATAATATTTTCAGCGATTAACAACATAAATGGGGTAGGTTAAGGGGTCTAAAAATCTAAATCGCTTAAAGATAAAAATGCATTGATACGAATATCTTAATGATATACAAGATACGTAAATATTTTTACATTTTTTAGCTAAAAATACGTAGCGATTTATACGTTTTAAACGTTGAAATACGTCTAAATTGTACGTTTTAGCATTAATAAAAATGTACAAAAGTGTACGTTTTGTGCTTGTAAATGTTACGTATTAATACCTACGTGTAAACATGAGACCAGGCTGGTTATTCAAGTGTCTGTGTGGAGTGTATAGCGCACTCACTGCAGGACAGATGGCACTGGTGCGTCACTTGCTCTTAAAGGGGTCATATGGATTTGAGACTTTAGTCTTTGCAACTTTACAGATCTTCTTTAGGCACCAAGAGCTTGTGACACTCCAAAGAGAAAGGAAAAATTGAAATCGCATCATATGACCCCTTTAAACTATTCCGTAATTTTTGCTCATACAGATAAGAGTAATACATCTTTCAAATCTGTAAAGACTCTACGTTTATTTGTGTGCACTCACAATAAAAAAAAAAAAACGTGCTTTTGTAAAATGATGAAAGCAAACATGATGCGCTTTCTGCCATCTCGGTCTATGAACTTGAGCGCGAAACTCCATGTATATCTATAGAGAGTGAAATGTCTACTTTTAAATGAACCAATTCAAATGGAAAACAAATATTCTCAGATTATGTAATCCATATGAAATATGCATACAGGTGCGTCCACTACTGCGGAGATGACGAGTCAGTTTCAATGTCACAGACTTCATCTCTTAAACCGAAAGCACTAGTTTATCAAATTATTAAAATGTTAATGCAGCCTACTTACTGTTTTTCCCTGACACATTCATAATCATTACTTCTGCCGGTGTGCTGTGGCAAGCTTTTTGCGTGTACTTGAGCGCTTATTAGGCTATATAGGCAATTAAAGGCTCATTATAGTGATTTAAATGGTTTATTAATAAACGTGCGATTAGTCAACTAATGCTTATAATTAACGACTACTAGTCGACCAGAAAAATCCTTAGTCGAGGGCAGCCCTACTATCTACACAGTCGAATGGAGAAGCTCAATATCTCAAAACTACTCGGAATGCAGATAGAAGGGGACGAGTTGGTTATTCTATGATACCTTTTGGAACATTTTTAATGTACAGTTTGATGTCCAGATGAACAGTCATGAATTAAGACTAATGAAATGAAATGTTATATTTTGATGGGAGCACGGCGAGCACAGAGAACTCATAATGGGTGTCAGCCGGTGTGTCATTCCCCCACTCCTCCTCGCAGAAGCCTCATCCCCGGTGAGTGAAATCTCTTCCCAGGCCTAACCGTTTCCGACACCTGCCCTGACATGCCTTTAGTGCCAGCGTGGTGCCTGTCAGCATCATCCTGCCCACCCTGGCCGCCACCCCAGAGCCAGGCATGTTAATCTGGGCATCGGCCGATGCCAATTAACTCCCCTACCACCCCCTCTGGTTCTGCTTTAGCAGAAATAGCGGCTTCTCTTCCTGCCCAAGGCCAGTCCGGCACAACCCTGGCTGATGATTTCACAGCGGGGATGCGATGCAAAGCTCCAACCTCGCCAAGGGCACCGCTGGCCTTTTATTTTGTTCAATCCCTGACTAAAGATTTCTGCTTTGTTCTGGGCAACCATCCCATGTGTGAATTGCTGTTTTGATTAATTTTCAACACCTGACTTTTTTTTTCCTTTGTTTGTGTTAAGTCTTTCTTTTTGTTCTGTTTTTTACTATGCTGTTTTCAGAGCATCAAAGATGAGCGTCAGTATCATTGATTGACTCCCCAAGTTTTGTTAGATGAATAAAAGAGGTTGTTGTTTTGCAGTGGACGGCTAAGGAAGCTTTTTACTGTTGCAAAATTCTGACTTTTTTTCTCACAATTCTGATATATATTTTTTTCTCAGTAGTATCTGCGAGATATAAACTCGCAGTTGTGGATTATAAAGTCACAATTGCTTATTATTAAGTAAGAATTGTGTTATATAAACTCACAATTCTGAGAGATAAAGTCAAAATTGTGAGATATAAATTAGCAATTATTTTTATTTTTTATTCTTTTTATCAAAATTGAAAGCTTATAACTTACAATTCTGACTTAATAGCACACAATTGTGAGTTATAAAATCAGAATTAACAACAAATAAACACAATTTTTGTTCCTTAGAATTATACTTTATAACTCATCTTTAGACTTTATAGACTTTATAGTTTACATCTCACAGTTCTGAAAAAGTCTGAATTGCGAGAAAAAGTCACAATCTCAATATCTTGCAATCCCAGCTTTATTTCTCAAAATTATGAGCTTATATAATACAATTCTGAGGAAAAAAAGTCAGAACTGCAAGATGTGAACACATTTGCGAGAAAAAAAAGCACTGAGAGTTTATATTGTGCAATTATGACTTTATTTTTTCTCAATTGTGAGTTTGTCTCGCAATTCTGACTTTACAACTTGCAATTGCAAGTTTATATCATGCAATTCTAACTTTATAACTTGCAATTGCGAGTTTATTTCATACAATTCTGACTTTATAACTCACAATTGCGAGTTTATATAATGCAATTTTGAGGAAAAAAAGTCAGAATTGCGAGATGTAAACTCACAATTGCAAGAAAATAAACGTAAGATTTGTAAGATAAAAAGTCGCAATTACCTTTTTGTTTAAAAAAATGCAAAATGGGCTTCCATAGAAGGCAGCATTGCAGGCTACTGCGGTTTTATTTCTTCACAAGTCTGGCCACAATAATCAGCTACGACAGAGGTTGAAGTGCTTGAGCGGAGAGGGTGTCATGCTTGCCACATATGAATAAAAATGAAGCTTAAAATATACTATTCAGAACCTAAAAAACCCAAACAACAAAATGAAATGACTCCCTGTGCTGTGACTGACATGTTGAATTGATTGGTGTGAAAACTGGCTGACAATGTGAAGAGAAGCAAGGACGCCAAACTCTCAGCTAGTATGTCTTTCTGGCAGGTGTATTGAACAGGTGACAGTGCCACAAACCAACTCAATGCCTTCATCAATACAGTCCCATGAATTAGCATGCTAATTAGCCGCTATCAGATTGCATGTCGCTATCACCAGCTGACAGAATAAATTAGCTACTAAAGAATGTAATCTAAAGTTGGAGACTGAAGATGGAGGTATGGTGTTGTGAGGGAAGGGATGTTTAGGGCAAGAGGATCACAAGGAGAGGCTAATCAAATTTGATGAGTAAACAGGCTTTTAATGCTAGTTGCTAAAAGTAGTATCGCTAGTAGTCGTCAGCAGCTCATATGTTTTCATTAGAGTGTAGCTTTCACAGTTTTCTATCTAGCAGGTAGCAGTGTAGCGTGACGGAATGTGAATCTGGAAATGTTTTGTTCACGTTGGCTGTTGCACGTCTTGCGGCAGTTTGGAAATTAAATGTTCAGTGAATGATGCTATAAGGTCATCTATCGCATTTGAAAATAACGCACCATCTACACTAAACCTAACAGATAGTGTTAACAAAAGCAAACGTGGGATTAAAAAAAGGTGCTTGCTAAATCAACCTAGCCATGTCTTTGAACTCTTTCATTGTGACTTACATTTCACTTCACATTTTGCAAAAATGTACAGTAGGTAGAGGCACAATTTTTCGAATGAGCTTAGGTTGCACAAAATAACTACTATAGCTCAGAAAATGTATGTTTTTGAATAAATTGATTATTGATTAGCATAACCATTATTTCAATTAAAACAAAAAATACTAAATACAACTTAATATTTATATGACTATTCCACCTCTAGAGAGTGAGAACCCTGATTCAAATAACAAAATAATAATAATAATAATAATAATAATAATAATAAT
>NW_015546057.1:1416592-1422841 GCF_001515605.1 Sinocyclocheilus anshuiensis | reverse complement strand
CATGGCGGCAGCAACAATACTACAGCGAGAATAAAAGTTACGCCTTCTTTCTTTCCGTGAACATTTGGGCAGCGTTATGCAAATCTTCCCACATAGTGACGTAGACATGTGGGGGCGTGTTAGAACGAGCCATTTTAGGTAGGCGTGGCTGACTCTTAACCTTTATAAAGAATATCTCTTTGGATTTGAGACTTTAGTCTTTGCAACTTTACAGATCTTCTTTAGGCACCAAGAGCTTGTGACACTCCAAAGAGAAAGGAAAAATTGAAATCGCATCATATGACCCCTTTAAACTATTCCGTAATTTTTGCTCATACAGATAAGAGTAATACATCTTTCAAATCTGTAAAGACTCTACGTTTATTTGTGTGCACTCACAATAAAAAAAAAAAAACGTGCTTTTGTAAAATGATGAAAGCAAACATGATGCGCTTTCTGCCATCTCGGTCTATGAACTTGAGCGCGAAACTCCATGTATATCTATAGAGAGTGAAATGTCTACTTTTAAATGAACCAATTCAAATGGAAAACAAATATTCTCAGATTATGTAATCCATATGAAATATGCATACAGGTGCGTCCACTACTGCGGAGATGACGAGTCAGTTTCAATGTCACAGACTTCATCTCTTAAACCGAAAGCACTAGTTTATCAAATTATTAAAATGTTAATGCAGCCTACTTACTGTTTTTCCCTGACACATTCATAATCATTACTTCTGCCGGTGTGCTGTGGCAAGCTTTTTGCGTGTACTTGAGCGCTTATTAGGCTATATAGGCAATTAAAGGCTCATTATAGTGATTTAAATGGTTTATTAATAAACGTGCGATTAGTCAACTAATGCTTATAATTAACGACTACTAGTCGACCAGAAAAATCCTTAGTCGAGGGCAGCCCTACTATCTACACAGTCGAATGGAGAAGCTCAATATCTCAAAACTACTCGGAATGCAGATAGAAGGGGACGAGTTGGTTATTCTATGATACCTTTTGGAACATTTTTAATGTACAGTTTGATGTCCAGATGAACAGTCATGAATTAAGACTAATGAAATGAAATGTTATATTTTGATGGGAGCACGGCGAGCACAGAGAACTCATAATGGGTGTCAGCCGGTGTGTCATTCCCCCACTCCTCCTCGCAGAAGCCTCATCCCCGGTGAGTGAAATCTCTTCCCAGGCCTAACCGTTTCCGACACCTGCCCTGACATGCCTTTAGTGCCAGCGTGGTGCCTGTCAGCATCATCCTGCCCACCCTGGCCGCCACCCCAGAGCCAGGCATGTTAATCTGGGCATCGGCCGATGCCAATTAACTCCCCTACCACCCCCTCTGGTTCTGCTTTAGCAGAAATAGCGGCTTCTCTTCCTGCCCAAGGCCAGTCCGGCACAACCCTGGCTGATGATTTCACAGCGGGGATGCGATGCAAAGCTCCAACCTCGCCAAGGGCACCGCTGGCCTTTTATTTTGTTCAATCCCTGACTAAAGATTTCTGCTTTGTTCTGGGCAACCATCCCATGTGTGAATTGCTGTTTTGATTAATTTTCAACACCTGACTTTTTTTTTCCTTTGTTTGTGTTAAGTCTTTCTTTTTGTTCTGTTTTTTACTATGCTGTTTTCAGAGCATCAAAGATGAGCGTCAGTATCATTGATTGACTCCCCAAGTTTTGTTAGATGAATAAAAGAGGTTGTTGTTTTGCAGTGGACGGCTAAGGAAGCTTTTTACTGTTGCAAAATTCTGACTTTTTTTCTCACAATTCTGATATATATTTTTTTCTCAGTAGTATCTGCGAGATATAAACTCGCAGTTGTGGATTATAAAGTCACAATTGCTTATTATTAAGTAAGAATTGTGTTATATAAACTCACAATTCTGAGAGATAAAGTCAAAATTGTGAGATATAAATTAGCAATTATTTTTATTTTTTATTCTTTTTATCAAAATTGAAAGCTTATAACTTACAATTCTGACTTAATAGCACACAATTGTGAGTTATAAAATCAGAATTAACAACAAATAAACACAATTTTTGTTCCTTAGAATTATACTTTATAACTCATCTTTAGACTTTATAGACTTTATAGTTTACATCTCACAGTTCTGAAAAAGTCTGAATTGCGAGAAAAAGTCACAATCTCAATATCTTGCAATCCCAGCTTTATTTCTCAAAATTATGAGCTTATATAATACAATTCTGAGGAAAAAAAGTCAGAACTGCAAGATGTGAACACATTTGCGAGAAAAAAAAGCACTGAGAGTTTATATTGTGCAATTATGACTTTATTTTTTCTCAATTGTGAGTTTGTCTCGCAATTCTGACTTTACAACTTGCAATTGCAAGTTTATATCATGCAATTCTAACTTTATAACTTGCAATTGCGAGTTTATTTCATACAATTCTGACTTTATAACTCACAATTGCGAGTTTATATAATGCAATTTTGAGGAAAAAAAGTCAGAATTGCGAGATGTAAACTCACAATTGCAAGAAAATAAACGTAAGATTTGTAAGATAAAAAGTCGCAATTACCTTTTTGTTTAAAAAAATGCAAAATGGGCTTCCATAGAAGGCAGCATTGCAGGCTACTGCGGTTTTATTTCTTCACAAGTCTGGCCACAATAATCAGCTACGACAGAGGTTGAAGTGCTTGAGCGGAGAGGGTGTCATGCTTGCCACATATGAATAAAAATGAAGCTTAAAATATACTATTCAGAACCTAAAAAACCCAAACAACAAAATGAAATGACTCCCTGTGCTGTGACTGACATGTTGAATTGATTGGTGTGAAAACTGGCTGACAATGTGAAGAGAAGCAAGGACGCCAAACTCTCAGCTAGTATGTCTTTCTGGCAGGTGTATTGAACAGGTGACAGTGCCACAAACCAACTCAATGCCTTCATCAATACAGTCCCATGAATTAGCATGCTAATTAGCCGCTATCAGATTGCATGTCGCTATCACCAGCTGACAGAATAAATTAGCTACTAAAGAATGTAATCTAAAGTTGGAGACTGAAGATGGAGGTATGGTGTTGTGAGGGAAGGGATGTTTAGGGCAAGAGGATCACAAGGAGAGGCTAATCAAATTTGATGAGTAAACAGGCTTTTAATGCTAGTTGCTAAAAGTAGTATCGCTAGTAGTCGTCAGCAGCTCATATGTTTTCATTAGAGTGTAGCTTTCACAGTTTTCTATCTAGCAGGTAGCAGTGTAGCGTGACGGAATGTGAATCTGGAAATGTTTTGTTCACGTTGGCTGTTGCACGTCTTGCGGCAGTTTGGAAATTAAATGTTCAGTGAATGATGCTATAAGGTCATCTATCGCATTTGAAAATAACGCACCATCTACACTAAACCTAACAGATAGTGTTAACAAAAGCAAACGTGGGATTAAAAAAAGGTGCTTGCTAAATCAACCTAGCCATGTCTTTGAACTCTTTCATTGTGACTTACATTTCACTTCACATTTTGCAAAAATGTACAGTAGGTAGAGGCACAATTTTTCGAATGAGCTTAGGTTGCACAAAATAACTACTATAGCTCAGAAAATGTATGTTTTTGAATAAATTGATTATTGATTAGCATAACCATTATTTCAATTAAAACAAAAAATACTAAATACAACTTAATATTTATATGACTATTCCACCTCTAGAGAGTGAGCCAAATAACACAAATAACAAAATAATAATAATAATAATAATAATAATAATAATAATGATAATGATAATGATAATAATAATAATAATAATAATAATAATAATAATTGTAAAATGTAAATAATTTAATTTATATTGAGGTCCCACAAGGCATTTGCTCAGCCCCCTAAAAAAAAGCTAAAATGAACGAACAAACAAATAGATAAATAGATAGATAGATTGATAAATAAATAGATAAAAAATGTCCATCTGGTACTTTATACTTTAACTTATAAGTATGTTTTATATTATTATTATCATTAGTATTATACAAAATAACAATTTATGACCACAGTTTATATTTAAAATGTATCACTACATATTTAGATTTTATAATGATATATTGTATAGCTAATGCATAACTATTTATTTACATTTCTGTTATGTGCCTCCATAAAAAAAATACTGTAAACATGCATGAGAGTGTCTGACTACTTAACAGGGCATTTCTATTCACATGGGTCATGCTATGGTTGTGTTGTACTGCTGTTTCTGTAGACTCTGTGTGTGTGAAATGGTAAGAAAAACTGACCATTGGCCTCTGCCAGCTTCATCCAATAATGTGAGTCTGAGACATGAAATACTTGTTTGTCTGAATAATGTAAGAGTTTGGGGAAGTGTTCACACTTTCCTGTTTGGAACCTATTATTTTTGCAGTTCCATTTGGTGCTGTTAGTAGCACAAAAACACTACACAGCAGCTGCGATGCAGGTTTAACCGATCTGAGTGACAAACACATTTACATTCTGTGTGCATTTTGCTGTTTCTGTAGATTCCTGGTTTGTTAGATTGATAGCTAAGCTGGTAAATGGATGAGAATATATGTTAGAGACACCGTAACTGCTCACATAAAACCTTGAGATGGGACTAGGCACAATACCAAAGCCTTCATCTCAAGTGGAGATCCAGCAGAGATCCTGCAGCTCAGAGAGAGGCTGAGGTTGGAGGAACGTGATTCACAAACTCCCTTAAGCTTTACTTTATACACTTCACTCTCTTTTAGTCAAGAAAACTATTGAGTGACAGATAGCATATGGATTTCTGCGATATACCTTTTCTTTTTTGGTGGGTGGGTTATTATTACTATAGAGCAGTGGTTCTCAACCAATTTGTACCTGATAAAATATTTTAGAAGTATATTGATTATAAAAAATCCCATGGAGATGTAACATTTTATCATTTAGATGACAAATCCAGCTCCAGAGAGTGGACACCCTGATTTAGTAAGGAAGGAAAGAACAAATTAATTATTTAATTTCATCTTGATATCCCATTGTCCCAAGTTTGTTCGCCCCCCTGCATGATAAGCACTGCTAGGGATTATATTTTCTGATAAAAAGCTATTTACAAACAAACAAACAAATAGAATTCATCTTTATGTCCCATTGGAAGTTTGTTTGGCTTGCTCGATGATAAGCACTGCTGTGGAGTATATTTTCTGACAAAAAATATTTTCAAAGAAAGAAACAAACGAATAAATAAATAAATAAATAAACACTAGTCAAATAACAACTTTGTGGGGTTGTTAATCACAAATCACAAATGCAAGTGATTTCTAAAAAAATAAACAAAAATAAATGTTTGTTTATTTGTTGGTTGGTTGGATTTTTATTTATTTTTTCTAATTCTAATTAGTAGTAGTGTTCCAAGGGTTCTGCATAACACGAGTGATCTGTGTACTGTGTAGAATATTCTTACAGTTAAGCTTGAAATGCTCATTACTGCAAGTTAACTCACTTCTGTATTTGAATGAAAATTCTGTTTGTGTGGACGTTGTTCTGCAGATTGAAGATCGATGTCTGTTCCGTACGTTCATTCTGAAAAGTGACATGCATACAAAGAGCAAGGTCACAACAAATCCTTGAATGGAGATGGAGAGAGACAGAATAAATGAAGTGAATGTAATCCAAATAGCCTGCAGTATGTGATTGTGACTGGAAAATCAATGACACTTAATAAGTAAACAACGTCCCTTAAATGTAGTCATTGCCATTCTGACAGCTCAGATTTGAGCCAAAGCCTTCTCTCATGCTATCACAGACGCTGGATTTCTTTTTATGCTGAAAACAGTTTTGCATGATTTATGCTGTGCGCAAACCTTGCTGCCCAGTCAGTCAATGACTTAATGGGCTGCTTAGCAAGTATGATACTGTCAGACTCTGTTCCATGTTTTGTGTGTGTCCTGCTCCCCATGTGCCTTCCCATGCCCTTATTTGGTTAGTTTCCTGTTCCTCCCCTGATTAGTGTTTCATTGCTCCCAGGTGTGTCTCGTCATCCCCTCCTCCTGTGTGTATAAATAGTGTTCCCAGTCCCAAGTTCTCTGTCCGCTTGGTAAGTCTTGGTAAAGTATTCTCCAGCGTCTCCTCGTTCCTCGTGTGTGTGCATCGTGACAGAACAGCTGACCCAACAGTAAGCGGCATCCCTTCCCCGTGTTTAATTTCCGTGTTTTTTGCAAGTTTTTTTGTTTCCTGGCTTCCCCCCCAACCCCCCCGGCTATGGAAATTGCCGCTCGCGTCGCCGCCCTAGCTCGCCTCGATCTCCCCTTCTACGACTA
>NW_015546057.1:1411555-1416345 GCF_001515605.1 Sinocyclocheilus anshuiensis | reverse complement strand
TCCCAGCTCCTCGAAAGCGCTTTGCTGTGCCTGCTCCGCCAGAGCACCCTCCAGTGCCAGCGCCACGTAAGCGCTACCATGATCCCCAGTTCAGCCCAGGAAGGGCTCCTGTTCCCGAGTATAGCCCAGGGAGGGCTCCTGATCCCCAGTTCAGCCCAGGGAGGGCTCCTGTTTCCCCGTTGAGCCCAGGGAGGGCTCCTGATCCCCAGTTCCACCCAGGAAGGGCTCCAGATTCCCCGTTAGGCCCATGGAGGGCTCCTTCTCCCTTGGTTCCTGAAAATAAAGTCTTGGTAAAGTATTCTCCAGGGTCTCCTCGTTCCTCGTGTGTGTGCATCGTGACAGATACTTGCTAAAGAAACAGCATAAATATAAAAAACACATTAAATAATAATAATAATAACTATTATTATTATTATTATTATTGTTATTATTATTACTTTAATACAATAATAATAATAATAGCATATATGTCAGAGTTACATCAGAGTAATGTCAGAGAATACTAAAACTAAAACCATAAAAGCACTATTATACTCAAACTAAAATAAACATTAGTTGCATAAAATACAATACAATGCAATGTAATACAAAATGCATATTAAAGCTGGTTTCCATAAAACATTTGTCATTTTCATCACGTTTAACTTGATTGTACTAAAATTAAAACTAAAAGTAAAACGGAAATGCAAGTGAATTAAAGAATAGAGAATAACTAACTAACTAACTAAATAAATGACACAATACAGAAAGCTAATTTACTCAAATGTAAACACAAATAAAAATAAAAAGAAGTTCATACTGTACATAAAACATACTATTATCTCAATTATACTAAAATAAAAATGTTTGTTTATTTATTTATTTATTTACCAATTGATAAAACTCACATTATTTACATGAAATGCTTGCATATCAGGGGACATTATTAAATGCATGATTTTTTTTTTTATTAACAGTTAAAATTACAGTGCTCTTTAGCTGATTATGATCTCTGGATACTGGGAAACTTTCAGATCCATGTTGTTGTTTGTCATATCTTGGCAAACAAATATTTCCCCGCTTTGTTCCTCGCAATAAGTCAAAAAGTATAAAAACAGACCTTTATTTTTTATGCCTCTCTGAACTTAAACAACCGAATATGAGTGTATTATTCATGTTCTGCTCAGTGCAGAGGCAAAGATTGAATGAGGAATATTAAAACCACCCCCAGAGAGAAATGAGCTTTGAGAACGTAAGTGGCTTATTGAGACTGACACCAACCAACCACACACACACACACACACACACACACACACATACATACATTTGAGAATCCTGCTGGGACAATTATTCACAATTAACAGTCACGCCAGAGCCCAGAGAGATTTGTGTTTGATTTGTACTATCTTTTTGGACTGTTTCAAGTCTGAGTGGATGATCTACAGCTCTCCAGACCTTCATTAATCAAATATTGATTCATTAATTGTGCCTATTAACTGAAGTCATTCAGCATTACTAGAAGCATATCAGCACTGAGGGAGTCTCCTGAAAGTGGCAGCTATGGCCATGATGAAATATGTTTGTTGAGAGTGTGTTCTGTTGTTTTGAAGATATTTCAAATGTATAATATTTCATATGTGTAAAAATAATAAATTAATGTTCGCCAGGTAGAGGTTTTGCTTATAATTCTGCTGCTGGTTTTAGTTTAAACAACAATAGGCCTTTTTTATGAGCAAAATGAGTAAAACTAATTTAAGAGTAAATCATTCTTAAATCAATTTCTACATACACTGTGCCACTAAATTGCACATTATGATTTATGAAAGTATGGTGTAATGTACAATGTGCACTGAAAATGTGTTCTGTTCCTGCTCAATGAATAATATACTGTAAGGGTTTAAATGACTGATACAAATGTTTTATATTTATGGAAAATATTTTATTTTCTTCTAAGTAAGATTTATTTATTTGTTTGTTACAATTTAATGATCATTGAATGATTGATCTTATTTTTTAGAGTGAATTATATTTTTCTTTGAAGTTAGTCAATCCAGGACATCGTGAAATCAGAGTTCATCGGAACCATAACTCCCTTCTGTACAAGTTTCTGTGTTGTTTTATCTTCTTACCTCTTTTGAAGTGTGTCATTAATCACTTTTTTGATTAATCTGTCTCTTTGTGCTTTGATGAATGTTTTGCCCATGCAGGATGAAAGCTTTATTTTTTTATCTTTTTTTTTTGTTTCATATTTATTTATTTTATCATTTGTACATGATATTTATCAAAGTCTAAAATGTTCATTTGCATTTCCTGAAACTAGTGTACTCAACAGTTACTCACAGTTAATTATCAAAACAGAATAACTTCAAAAGCATTAGAATGTTACCAAAAATCCTTGCAGGCCCCCTGCACTTTTTAGAGAAGACATTTGGGACAAGCTCCGTCTCTTTTCAAACCGCGCACACTTTTAAGTGCAGTACATTTGTGCGTGAAATCCAAATCTAGCAATGGAAAGTTGTTATAACAACTTAATTACTCAGACAGCAGTGTTCAGATTGCGTGTGAATGCGGTGTTGACAGATTTCTTCACAATGTTTAATTTCGAAATGTCAGTCTCCTTCATATTTATGAGCTGCAGCCATTGAGAGCTGTGCAGGTACCGGTTGGTTTATTGCGAGCGCTGCCACATGACCTTTCTGACTCCATTACTCGACACAGTGTTACATGTTTACCGCTGCAAGGCATGATGGGAATTCTGAGTGGGCATCGTGAGTTCAGGGGGTAAGAAGTGTGTGTGCGTGTATGTTGCGAAAACTCCTGCATCGTGCATACTTGATTTTTACAACACCATATTTATTTAGTCATTTATTAGACGCTTTTATCCAAAGCGACTTACAAATGAGGACAACAGAAGCAATCAATTGTAGTATTAAAACAACTAAAAACAGATCCAAAACTAAAAGCTAAAACTTTATAAATACTACCCATACACATTTTAAAAATAAAAAGATTAAATAAAAATGACAAATGCATACAACAAAATTTCAAAACTTAACATAAATGAAAAACAAAAAATAAAGCTAAAACAATTAAAAATATTAAAGAACAAAAGTTATAAGACTATAATAATGATTCTAACATAACACTAAACCAAACACCAAAAAAACAACTACATATGTGTATGTACAACCACACACACATACATATATATATATATATATACTGTATATGTACATACACATTTATAAATTCGATATATATATTATTTCATTTCCATTTAGTTTGTTGAAGTATTAAAATAACTCAAGTTAAATAAAACTAAAAACTTTATAAAATACCTATACAGACATAATAAATTCAGACATAATGCAACTAAAATTCAAATAAATAACAAATACAAATAATACAAATCAAATGACAGTAGTTTATCAGTAATCCTAAAAAATAGCACTGCCAAACACACATGCTAAAAAACAACAACTTACTTACACATAGTAAGAAATGGTTATAAAAACTGAAACAGCAGCGAAACAAGTAATAGGAAAGAGGAGAAATAAAAAAGTGGAGTATATGGATGATATGGAGGATCATATCCATATGGAGGATCTTTATGCAAACACGTCTCCTGAATACCCACAAATGCATTTTCGCTATTTATGCTTTGTGTTTCCCCTCATTCTGTTGCCGGTAAATATCAGCTCTCACCACGCGGCATCCGCGGTCCGTAATAATCTATAATTCTATAGTTCCGATACACGTCATGTGAGTCCGATATAATTTGATTTCTCACATGAGTGAATGCTGAGGGTTTGTTTTCCACGATTTTCTCTCTTATCGACAGCTTTTGAGGCTCTTGAGTCTCTATTCCAGTGCTGTGATTAAAGGCCTTCTGTTGCTACTCAAACCCCCCTTAAAGATCTGCTCTCCTCTCCTGTAGCATCAATTAAATCCAAAGTGTTTGTGTGTATGTGTGTATGTGTGTGTGTGTGTGTGTGTGTGTGTGTGTGTGGAGCACTTCTATCCGTGGATATTCTGTGATCCCTTCCCAAGTTTTCTCATCTGTCCGGACATCTGGTGTTTATCCTGAGGCGACTATCATAACGGCTATTCAGGCATGTTATTAGAAAATTAACGCCCAACTCAAATGTCACTCCTAATAGTGCTGCTTAGTTTTCCTCATAATCATCGTAATTCCTGCCAATCTTGGGATTTTGCTCGATTAGAGACAAATTCTCAGTAATTCATTTGTAGCTGGCAAGGGCACGACTGTTTGGATTAGCTCTCGAGAACGATGTGTCTGCCAGTGGGCACTCGTATATGGTCTGTCATTGACGATACCGTGTCGTCTGATGTCCTTTCATGCGTTTTAAATGCCGCTGAAAAGGTTAATGGAAACATTTTGCTCCCTGACGACGCTCCAGTGACGGTGGCATAAGAGACTTCATCTACATTCCATTCATGTTGAAGATGTTGAGTGGAGAGATTATTCACTTGCTAAATGGTGCTCAGTACCTATCTAATGAGTACGCTATACATTTCAAATAAATGTAAATGATATGATACATTTTGATTTGGTCATGTACTGGGATTGTGTAAGTGAATTTTGAATTTGTGTGAAAGTGAGTTTATATCAAATTTGAATCGAGGCAAACAGGATTGCACTTTAGTTTTAACTGAAATAAAATGAAAAGGAATTAACTCATTGTCACTAATACAATATTTCTTTTTAATATACTTAAGAAATGTGGAATATTTGAAATGTCATACAGCAAGGACCAAGGCAAACAGAAGTAATTAATGTAAAAAAAAAA
>NW_015546057.1:1406276-1411545 GCF_001515605.1 Sinocyclocheilus anshuiensis | reverse complement strand
AACATGTAATTATATTAAAAAAACTGTAATGCAAAGCTCAATTTTCAGTGACCATTATTTTACAGAAATTATTCTAATATGCTGGTTTACTGCTCAAGAAACAAAAGAAAAGAAAACTCTTAGACACCTGGGGCTTGTATGTAAACATTGAAATAGTTAAAAGCACATTACAATTAATTAACAAAGTACATTGTAAAATCTAATTTAAAATAAAGTGAGTAAATGAAAATAGTCATTTTATTTAAGTGCATGCAACAATGCATTACCGTGAATATCGCAAAATTGTGTTAGACTAGTCTAAAAAATTATCAAGTTCCTCTTTCTGTCATTTCCTTGAGAATTCACACTCAGGAAATGTCAGTTTATATAAATTTTGCCCAATCCTGTCACGCAGGCTCAGGAATCTGGCAGTGTTGAATTGACAGTGAAATTGAAGAGAAGAGACAAATGAAACAAGCTGTCATTAAACTCTTTTCCCCTCCTTCTGTGAATCTTTGTCCAGTGGAGGTGTTTGGTGCATTCTGGGAGAAAGGGAAGATGAGAGAAAGGCAGAAGACATGTTGTCATGCTGAGTAATTAGTCTCTGTTGGGCAAGAAAGCGTCTGGATGTTGTGACACACACCAGATTGTCCTCTAGTCCACCGAGATACCCTGTCATCAGCCTGTGGGCCTGTCCAGGAATGACACACACACACACACACACACGTTTTCTTTAAACTTTAGAAGATTTGGCTGCCATCCAGTGCGCGCACACACACACACACACACACACACACACCGTATTTGAGGTAAAAATCTCTGATTTACTTGATGATTAAAATGAAAATTCCCTCTGCTCATTCCAAAGCAGTATGCCCTTTCTCTCTCTCTCTCTCTCTCTCTCTCTCTCTCTCTTTGTACTCAATGCTATTTTGCATGAAGACTGTGTCTTTCGAGCTTCTATAAAGCACTATAGAAGTATTTCAAAAGTAGTCCATTTAACTAGATTTAATTTGAGGTCATTGTTCATTGGTAATTTTGACCTCCAGTAAGCAGTTAACCAGTGTTTACATACAATGGTGTTACTTATACCAAACTACCATAATACCAATGTGATCTTATGAATATTTGTGCTTCTGCCAAACATGCATTTACTTGCATTTGCATATAGACACTGAAACGTACAATATTGATGCATGGACAAAATCTAAAACGTAACGTTTTTACATATGAACAACTTTACAGACTTACAAATTAATCCTTATTGAAATAGCGGCACTAACATTTTGCATATATTGTATTCAGTTGTCATATCAATGCCTTTGCTTTCAATTGCATTTATTAAACATAGTTTACTCATTTACTTAATATGAAATAACACTTTGCTCTGTTCAGTGATTTCTGCTGCTAACTAATTTTAAATGATTTGTTGTTAAGACTACATTGTAAAACCTTAAAATCTATAACATTTCTGTAATTGTGTAAGCAGTGCTTTTATTCAGGTATCTTTAATCAGGTAATTATTATTTGTTTGCCATGGGACACAAAAGGTGCTTTCTCAGTCATGCTGTGACTGACAATAGAACCATAAAATACACTGCAACATAAAATCACAAGCGTAATTAAGTTTAGTTGTGCGCTATAATTTAAATCTTCAGAATCTATAAGATTGTGAAGAACAGGCCCAAATTGAAGCCATTATTCAGTGATCTGCATCTCCATCCTCAGCAGCAAAGTGTAAACTTGTTACAGTTTCAAAAATTGGTGATTCAAGAAGCTTTACGACAAGTTTTACAGCAATAAAATCGAACGTTAATTGTCTCTCATTTGCTTTGCCACAGATTGCAACATGCCATGTTTTAGGTGATGTGTGTTTAACAAAGATGCCATCTGAAGACTTCTTTGCTGTTTATTGTTCTCTGTTGTTTTACTTTAATTCCAGATGTTTGTTTCAGTTGCAGGTTCCCCAAGGTACTAGCACACATTACACATATAGATTGTATTGCATGTTAGCTTGCTTAGTTTGCTTAAATGCATGATCTATTTAGGTCCACGTCATACTAACAGTAAACCATTCTTCTAACCATCATTTGAGAGCTGTAGTTTGGTGAATTGTGTTGGTAAAGATAAACCTTGGGACCATAATTGGCTAATGAGGCTTTTGCGAAATGTACCACTGATTAAAAAAACTCACAATTTGGGAACAAATCATTCAGACAGGTTCTGTTAAATGGATCAGTTGATTCAGGACAATCATAGTTTTTCGGGAAACTAGTCATTAAAAATGTTCTCTTGTCTCTTCTACGGTCTGAGAAATGGCTGCAGTTCTTTCACTGTCCATCAGCAGTTGTCAAGAAACATCTTTTTTTTAAAGAAAAACACTATCACTTTCTATCGGTCTGCTTTTGATTGTTTTGACAAGGAGGTTTCAGCCCTTTAGTTCCGAATGTCCTTTTAATTACCTGCGATCGGCAAACAACCAATGATGCCGATAATGAGATGAGACGTGTTAAGTCTGAAAACCAACAGTCGTGGTGAGAAGCAGCCCTGAGGGGCCAAATGAGGTACGCTGCTGTCTGTCAGTATAATCCAGTCCCTCTGATAGGTGGCTTTACTGTGAATGGAAATGGCACTTTGTGACCGTGTTGTGAGAAAGAAATCATTACTGTTACACAAGAAAAGAAGAGAAAGAAAATGAGAGAGGGCGAGAGAGCGTCTGAAGGCTAAAGGTTACTCGAGAGAGGAACAAAGCTAATAAAGAATGAGAAATGGGACGGATGAAAAGGAAGGTAATTTTTCCGATAAAGGTTCAGCCTCATTGTCTTCTCAGCGCAGAGCCTGTGGATTTCTAATCCAGACGCAAACTTCATC
Source organism: Sinocyclocheilus anshuiensis (assembly GCF_001515605.1). Lineage (NCBI taxonomy): Eukaryota > Metazoa > Chordata > Actinopteri > Cypriniformes > Cyprinidae > Sinocyclocheilus > Sinocyclocheilus anshuiensis. Next base: position 1,408,695 of record NW_015546057.1, on the reverse strand, counting down.
CCAAACCTTGGCTGCACATGTCAAAATCATTCTCACACTTTAAAACACGCTTGTCATTTCATGTTAACAGAACAGCTAGATTCTCACATTCGTAGGACATAAAAATCACCATGATGTTGAAGCTGGCTTCACAACGTTTTGCCATATTTGCTAATCTATTGCTAAGGTTTACTAAGTAGTTTCAAGGCTATTGTTGCTTAAAGGTGCAACATATAATATTGACAGCTAGTGGTTGAAATGGGTACTGCAGTCCAGATTCAAAATATTGGAGATAGTTGTCTCTCTGTGGGTTGCCAGATTGAGCACATGCAACAGGAACAAGTGCAAATAACAATGAAAGGCAGCGAGCCTTACACTGTAAGCTGATTATTATTTTATTTATTTAGTTTTCTCCGTGTTTTGGTCACACAACGTTTTAGATGAATGCCGAGGCTTTTTAGGTCAGGTTGAATCTGCAATCTCTGACCCGGTTTGTTTGCTGGCTTCCATGGTTGCTGTATGCGGTGTTTTTTACCAACTGGCAACCCAGGGTGACGAAATACTATTGGGTAAACTGGCAGTTGGCGGGATCAAACACAGACTGTGTTTCAAACACAGACACACATTTCAAAGCAGAGAAACTAACTGTAGCATTGTCTTTCAGAGAAACAAGTATGTTAATTTAGCAAGTTTCCTAAACATCTGCAAACATAGTCTGGCATTTGTATGCTTTAGCACAGTTGAAAAATGATATACAGCACCTTTAAGTGTTCAGAGTGGTTGCTAGGGTGTTACTAGGCGATTGATGTTTTGAGTCAACATCTTTCCCAGTATTTTGCAATCAGTTGCTAAGGTGTTGTGAGTTTGTGTTGTGAGTAATTTTGAGGAGATAACTTAGTATAATTTGCTAATCCACTTCTTTTAATGTTTCCTGAGTTGTTTTTGAGATTTCCCTTTTGAAGAGAGAGAGAGAGAGAGAGAGAGAGAGAGAGAGAGAGTGTCTAAAGGCGCTTTTCCGCTGCGTGGTACGACTCGGCTCGGCACGGCTCAGTACGGCACGGCACGGTTCGGCTCGGCACGGTTTGCGTTTCCACTGCAGTTCAGTACCACTTTAGAGTGGGCGGGATTATTCACATGTCGTTATAGTTGCGCCGCCTCTACTACCACAACTCCTAAAAAAAACTTTTTCATTCCGCGTCGCCCTATCAAGCTCTCGCTGGATCCGCTCCCCTGCTATCAACGAGAGAAACGTCTGTTCTTCCACAACAGACAACAAAACGTTTTGGTTGTTAAAAAAAGGTGCGCTCGTTCAAAACAGTTGCGTTCGATCCTTTGCTGGCTGTGCTGATTTAAATCTAGCGGTTCTTTTGTGTTTGTGTCGCAAGTTCAGTGACGCAGGTGGTGACGATTTTCTCCGGCCAATCCGTGATCAGCAGAGTTTACACGTCACGTTTTGGTAACAGTACGGTTCACTTGGAACCCCAACCAAGGTGATACTAAAAAAAGTACCAGGTACCAGGTACTGTACCCAGTGGAAAACCCCCAAAAAGTGAACCATACCGAGCCGTACCGTGTCGTACCATGCAGTGGAAAAGCGCCATAAGATGGTTGGCTGGTTTTAGCTTGTCTTCAGCCTAGTCATAACCTGATTGGCTGGTCTTAGCTGGTTTAGGCTGGTCTCCCATTCTGGCCAAGCTGGTGTTCAGCTAGTTTTAGCTGGTTGGTCAGCTGGTCTCCCAGCCTGACCAGCTAAAGAAGTCGCCAAAACACCTCTAAAACCCAGCTATGATCAGCCTGAAAGACCAGCTAAAACCAACCAACCATATTAGGCTTGTGTTTTTCCCAGCAGGGGTTGCTGGGATGTTATGAATGGTTGCGAGGGTGTTGCTGGCTGGCCCAAATGTAGCAAGCCTAAGCCTCTATGATATTCTCTCTTGGTATAACCAATTTCTGTAAATATAAGCATATTGTATCCCTGTTATGCAGTCTAGTTGCTTAGTAATAGCATGTGCAACACACCAGACTTTACTATGAGCAATAGTAATAGTGATGATTGCCTTAGCAAGCAGCAGTAATTAATTAGTTCCTAGTTTTTTTTTTCCCCTCAAGAGATCCTAAAATGGGTTGAGAACAACGTAATTACAATATGCAGCAGTTTTCTCCAGACCCAAAATAAATTATTACTCTCTAAAACAAGGGTGACTGGAGACGTACAGAACAGCCCTCCAACTCAGTGCATTGATTTGCATGTGTGAGAATGTAATTAATCTTGATGGGGCCTTAAGGCTCCGCTCGCCTCAATTCAGGTCAATTACTGCTCTGACATACAAGTATTGACTGCGGCACACACTTGAATAAAGTCACACTCATGAAGCAGAGATAGACCTTTACACAGCACCATGCCGCAGTCACTTTGTGTGCATGTTTGGCCCTGAATAAT
>NW_015546057.1:1401900-1406016 GCF_001515605.1 Sinocyclocheilus anshuiensis | reverse complement strand
AGAGTTAATATATTATCGGCCCCCGCATAGCGGAGTTTCTTTCAACTTCCATTTTGCAGTTGCAAGGATATCACAGTGTCACCGCAGGGCTGGCGAAATGCTTACGTAACTGAAATGGTGATAATAGTCATCTGTTACTCTGTGTCAAAGGGGCCACGCCAGTTCAATTATTCATCTGGTATGGCAGGAAGTTTTTAATCATCCAGATTCTCTTCCTTTCATCAAAAAGGAGAATCCCGAAACGGATATGAATTAGTAACAAAGATTTTTTAGATTCTGTTTGATGGACGTTAATTAAGATTAAAAGTTCAACATATTTTCCTCTCCTATAATCACATGATTTCCTTATAATGTTGGCCAGTATTTGAATCTCGTTTTTTTAGACTACTATGCGTTATTGTTTGATAGGTCTTATTAGAATAGGATTTTTCATCAAACAGTCATCTCAACTTTTCAGGCTCCCAGAGATAAGCTATCATAAATTCTCTTTTGTCAGAGATTATTGTCTGCAGCACTGTCATCATTATTCAGTGTTTACCTTGGAATAGCGAAGGAGAAATAATGAGAGAATAAAGGATTGAGGAAAAACAACTGTTGTGAAATGTTAATGATGCGTCCTTGGGTGTGTTTGTTTTTTTGTTGCTGGTGATGAGCTCTTTAGAGCCTGTTACATTCCCTCAGAACAGAGACTTCCACATACGTGACTCGTGTGTAATTGAAAGTGGCACCGTCTGCATTTCAAACCTGCCTCGTCAAAGTTAATCTGCCTCAGACAGTGGCAACCTCTCACAACTACATTAAAAAAATAAAAATAAAAAATGCTTCCGCTTTATATCAGGTGCCCTTAACTGCTATGTACTTACATTTAAATTAATAATTTGATACAATGCACTTAGTATGTACATACATGTTTTTATTTTGTAGTTATATATATATAAAATACCTGCATGTGATTACATCTGTAATACATTTATGTAATTACATTTATAATTACACTGTTGACCCATCCCTTACACCTTAACCAACCCTTAAACCTACCCATCCCACCAAACCTGTCCCTAACCTTCCCTGTATCCCAATTGTTTTGCAATAAAATATGAACACAACAAATTAATTATACTTATTTTTTTTATGTAAGTACATAGAAGTGAAGGCCACCTAATATAAAGAGAGACCAATTTCATGTCCCAGTTATTTCATGTTTTTAATCAATAAGCAGATTTTACTTTAGTAAATTAAATGTAACAATTGTTGACTTGACCAGTTGTCGTTTTCTTTAAGATTACTTTGCATATTACTTTTCATACTTTCATACTGATATGATGTTTATCCTCTTGAATGAAAAAAAAATACTTTTTACACTGGCATGATATTCAGTCTACCACTCTCATGACAATTTTATTGTAATTATTTGTATGAGATGGTCATTTTACAACTTATGATATACAAAAACATATTTCATGGATTAGTTCAATTATGGTTAGGTTTAAGGATTGAGTAAGGGACTTTATGATTGCATTTAAGTTTGTGTTATCCATATTTGTGCAACACATATCATACTATATTTTAATGAATGTAGTGAAGTATGAAGACACTTTAATGAAGTACGAAGTACAAATTACAACTTGCCATGTTGGACAGCATTTTTTCAGCTACATTAGAATGCACAATTGACACAATATATTTTATGAACCGCTTGTCATTTGAAGGTTAGAAAATGAATTGTCTGATTTCTGAAGGTTACTTTCTTTTAAATTAAATGACATTTAAATGGTAGGCCGCTTCTTACAATTTAATTTTTGAAAACAATTTATTTAAGGAATTGTTTGATTTGAGTTTGAATTGACTGTCCTTTTTTTTTTTTTTGAAGGTTACTTTAGGTTTTTGTGCATTGAAATGAAAGGCAGTCTCTGAGTCTCTACTCCATTAGAAGGTGAAACTACACAATAGTAGACTTTAAGGAATTGTCTGATTCTTGAAAGTTACTTTGTGGCTTTTCAAACTAAAGCAATAGGCAGTATTGCCTTACTACTGCATTAGAAAAAAAATTACCATTGTGGATTTAATCTAATTTAGTCTTCCAGTTTCTAATGATTACTTTGTATGTATTCACAATTGATTGATAGTCGTTAATTCCGTAAAGACCAAGGGAAATGTGACCTTATTGAAGAAGTTGTTGTAGCAGCACTGATCTCCGGTTATCTGAGGAACTGTTCAGTTAGTTTTCAGCATTGGGATCAGTGCTAAACATAGGCATGTTCTGTCTGCTTGAGCGGGTCATGATCTTTCAATGTGCTGTGACACAATGCCAGCAGAGAAGAAAATGGGGTTACATTGGGTTAATCATGTCCAATTTCACTCATTGTGAGATATACTTTCTCTGACCTGACTTTGGAGAAGGACTTTGTCTTCCCGATAGATCCAGTTTTAATATGAGTCTGTTCAAATGCTAATACTAACTTTTTTTTTTTTTGTAGTGAAACATATACAGAGTGCATTTCAGTGGATTTGATGACATTTTGTGTGTAATGAGTTGGTATTTTTCTATTTCATGTCCTACTCAGCGAATCAGCACTCATCCTGATTCTGAATGAATGGCCTGAGGTTCGATTTCTTTAATGGAAGCATTCTGAATGTATTTCCATAAAGATACCTACATTTTTGGTCACTTTACTGAAGTTGCATTCTTTTAAAGGGGTCATATGATGCTTTTTTAAAGATCATTATTTTGTGTATTTGGTGTAACAGAATATGTTGACACGCTTTAATGTTCAAAAAACACATTATTTTTCAAATACTGTACATTATTGTAGGTCCTCTAGGGTGTGTGGTTTGAGAGTGTGTGTGTGTGTGTGTGTGTGTGACTGAGAGTGTGTGTTTGCGCGTGTGTGTGTGTGTGTTTGCGTGTGCGTGTGTGCATGTGCGTGAAAATCAACTTTATTTCAAGGACTTTATGGACTTACTGTTCGATATCTACCAAAAGTGTTATTAAAAGTGTAATAAATAATACATATAATATATTTATTTAATAATGACTATAATCAATTATTTTTAATAAATTGTATTTATTAATTAAAAAAATGTTTAATTAATTATCTATATTTAAAAATAAATAAAATAAATTCCATTAACTCTAAAACACAATCATCAATCAATAAATCAATCATTACAGAACATTAATTCAGGACAAATTTGTACCCAAAAGTGAGCTAAACCTGACAAAATCTCCATAAACCTCCCTTTGGGGGCATCCTCATTTGTAAAACTGGTATAAAAAATAAAGTAAACGTTTTTTTTTTGTTTTTTTTTATTGTAAAAATGCAGAAAGTTTCCTGTAAGGGGTAGGTTTAGGTGTAGTGTGTGTGTGTGTGTGTGTGTGTGTGTGTGTGTGTGTGTGTGTGTGTGTGTGTGTGTGTGTGTGTGTGTTGATTGATGAATGTTTGTGTCTGGTGTGAATAAGTCTGCAGGAATCCATTGTTTCTATTCAAAATGTGGCTTGCAGTGATGACTGGTGTGAATAAGCAAATCAGAGTTTTCTATTTCCTTCTGGTATTTTACTTAATGAGCCTACATTACTGCATGTCTCTGGCTTCATCAGTATTGCTGAGAAAACAGATATGCTTTGACAAGTTTTCAACCAAGGGATGTTTTCCTGACAATCTGGGGAATATAACTTCTGCCTGATAATTACAACAGCAGCTGTTGAAATGTATTTACATGCCATTAAAATAGCTTCCGTCGGAAGTCACACAGAATGTGTGGCAGAAGTCTGTACAATGTCTCTTTCTTACTTCTCGTCCCGGTGCGGCTGCACTGTGCAGTCAGAGATGTCAGTGTGCAGTGAGCATATAAGAAAGAGCCGGTATCCAGGGGGCTGTGAAGAACATCCAATGTCGCACTGTCCCTGAAAAACGGGAGGAAACATTTGTGATGTTCCTGCTTTTGCTCACTACAGCTGTCAATGCTGTAAGCTTTGTTAAAAAAAAAAAAAAGGTCTGGTAAAAATAGATGGTCTAACTTATGCTATCTTGTCTCTTGGTTATGAATTACACACCTCACCTGCCAGCTGAACATTTCTCAGTTGATTATAGATTGAGATAAATTATGAACTATATA
>NW_015546057.1:1401324-1401648 GCF_001515605.1 Sinocyclocheilus anshuiensis | reverse complement strand
AACGAGTTGCGGTGTAAATTGGCATCCCACATTATATATATATATATATATATATATATATATATATATGCACTTTTCATGCCCTACACTTTTCTGGGCTCTGAGTGCTGATAATTATGACATGTCATGCATCTAACAAGTGCAGGGGTCCACAATTCATTTCACTGCTGACAACATACTGACATCTCCCTTTATGAAACACTTTTATATATTTTCAAAGAAACATCATATCAAAGGAGAAAACAGCTTCACTTTAGGGCCTTTCGCACCGCTTTAGTTCCAGAACTAAATGTACAGTACTAAAGTACTGGGACGATTTTGCGG
>NW_015546057.1:1400285-1401292 GCF_001515605.1 Sinocyclocheilus anshuiensis | reverse complement strand
TGTATGCATGAATGTATGTATATATGTGTAATCATAGTCATCTCTCGATGACAGTTGCCTATACTGAGAATTGCAAAACAATATAAAAATAATCAAAAGTAAACCATTTAGATGACTTACAGTACCAATTTGGGAAAAATATTTCTTCATTTTTGTGAAAATAATGTAATGCAAAAAAAAATGCGATTAGAGAGAGACTGTGTGCAGGATGCGGGAGAATAAGGGTGTATCACACTAGGCAATCTTAACCGTGGCCAAGCGCGTTTGACCCCCAGAGCCCGGTTCATTTGACTAGTGTGATCGCTCCGTGCCGCGCAGTTCTGTAACCATCCTTGGCTTGGTCGGAAGAGGTGGGCCAGAGCATGGTTCAGTTGGGCTCGGGCACGGTACGCATATAGTGTGAGCGCAAACCGAACTTCTGATACGTGCAGCATGATTGCGTTAACATTTCTGAGCGGCAAGAGTGATAGATCTGTAAAGCAATATATTGTTAGAGGGCCGTGTGTTACCGCGTCTCAAACGACTTAAAATAAACCACAAAGTTAACAAAACGATGCACTCCACTGTGCTGAGCGAGAGCGCTTCTCTGCTGTCTTCACGTGCTATCGGAAACTTCCTATTTCCCACTTATGAAGTCGTGATTACAAGCACGTTGCATTCTTTTCTGTTAAAAATATCAGTGAACAGTGGTTTGTGAATGTTGATGCTTAGCCTAAATAATTTAATCAGGAGTGTTCATGTGAGCGCTGCTGCAGTCTGAGGCACTCCCCAAATGCTCTCATTGGTTGAGACGCGTGATGACATCCATCCCAAGCCAGTACTGATCAACATCCCACCACTCCTGTGACCCATGGTTTGTCTGCATGTGAATTCAGAGCCAGTGAGTAACGGGCTTTCAAAAGAATAATAATAAAAAAACTGCGTTAACGTGATGATAATGCGTTAACTTGCCCAGCCCTAATACTGTATATATATATATATATATATATATTGTTCAGGTTTTTTTT
>NW_015546057.1:1396738-1400275 GCF_001515605.1 Sinocyclocheilus anshuiensis | reverse complement strand
TATATATATATAATGGTCAGGTTTTTTTTTTTTTTTTTGCATATCAGAATGAAATACGACCTGCAAATGATTTGTGACATTCACCCAACCACATTTCTTTGTTAATTTTCTTGTTTCAGCATAATGTGTTGATAACTTCCTGACTTCCTGAAAAAATTCCTCAAATGTGCACAGATAAGCACATTTCGTATAATCAATTGTTCAATTTTCCTCCTCTTTCTGAACCGAGAACAAAAGATTGTCCTCTGAATTTCTTTTTGTTCTGCTGTAATTATACAATGACCTTCTGTGTCACGTTCATAAGCCGCTGAATGCGACTCAAGGTCCCGATGTCAAGAGCCAGCCAGATAGTCAAGATGTACCCCCTTTATTGCTTCGCTGTGTTAAATGTCAAGAAGCGGCCACAAAACCCATTATGTTCCCCATTCTGCATTAATGCGTGTCTTTTAATGAGCACATAAATTCATACATTAGCATGGGCCTAAGGGAAAGCCTCAACATCTGCCATATGCTTCCTTACACTAGGTGGCAAACTTCATGTGTTTGTAGAAAGGCCACTTATGCTGCTGAAGTGTGCTGGATGCAGTAGTGGGGGATTCGTCCCCTAGGCAGGAAGCTTTATTGAGGAGCTTCGCATATGCCTTCAGGGTACATGGGAAAGTGGTTGTTTATTCATGTATGTAGCTGTTGGTGTGAAGCCATGCGGATCTAGCTGGTTCCTGCCGAGATGAAACCACTATATTCACATGGTCTGAAGAACATTTTGGTCTTCTGTCTGCTGAAGAGCTGAAGGGCCTCGCAGATTTGCCATATGGAGCCGCTTATGGATAAGCAACCTATGCTGGATGTTTTAAAAAGATGGTTAAATCAAAAATGAGATTTCTGTCATCATTTACTCACCCTCAAGTTGTTCCAAACCTGTATAAGTGTGTCTTTCTTCCTTGGAATATAAAACAAGTTATTTTGAATAATGTTCGTAACCAAACAGTTGACGGTAGCCATTGACTTTCATAATATTTTCCCCCATACTGTTGAAATCAATGGCTACCATCAACTGTTTGGTGACCGACATTCTTCAAAATAACTTTTTTTTTTTTTTTTATGTTCAACAGAAAAAAATAAACTCATACAGGTTTGGAATAACTTGAGGGTGAGTGAATGATGACAGAATTTCCTTTTATTGGTGAGCTATCCCTTTAAAGAAATATATATATATATATATGCTTACATAATGTAGATGACAACACCGATATAAAATAAACTTTGTTTGTGGTATATTTCTTTTTTTACACAATAATCAGATAATCTAATTCAGCAGCATTCTTTAATTCAAAGAGTTGTTTAATCCTTTTCATTATTTGAATTTGTGATCAAAAGGACTTTGATAATTGGCTAATCATTTTCGAAGATGAAAGACATTTCTTTGCTTGAGATACGTATTTGCATGTTCTAGACCGTCATTCACCACATTAATATCATTAAAGATCTTAATATGAATGGCTTTATAGGTGAAATATGGAATGTTTTGATGTAACAAAGTACGGGATGATGCATCAAATCATATCACTTTTGAGAGGTGTGCTGTAACTTTTGTAAGTGATTGAATTTCCATCTGGCAAACAATAAAATAGTGAAAAATCCCACAGACTTGCAGTGAAGGTAATATATGGGGAGTAGAATACACTCAAAAAATATTTAGGCCCAAGGATTTATCTTTTTGAGTTGCCTATACAATTTACATCCATTTGGATTGCACAGTTTTAACATAAACCTATAAACTTTATATTTTATTTATACTATATTTATATGATATTATATATTTATATAAACTGTAACAAACTTGCTTATGTTTCAGTCATACATAAATGAAACAGGTAAGATTTCTGTAGCAGTACTAATAAACTGAATGTTTTAAATACACAATGACCAGGTTTTTCATCAATAAATCCAGTTTGATTACATTTCAAACATTTTAACCATTGAATATTAAATATTATTATTATTTTTTATTTTTTTTTGTCTGAATACATTTATTTTCACAATCAACTGATTAATGCTGATTCAAAGCCATTTTAATACATGCATTTTGCAAATAGGATAATTTAAATGAAAAATAAAACAAATGCAAATAGATAATAAGCCATTTATTTATGTATAAATTATTGATTTGTTTGTTTGTTTAATATACATATGTTTATCAGCTTGTTTATGTTAAAGCACTGCAATCCAAATGAAATTAAAATTGAAAAGCATAAGTCTTAAATTTAGACCTAAATATAATATATATGGAGCATATCGTAAGGGTGGGTTCTTTGACTTGGGCCCGTAAGTAGCAACTATAAATACCAAGAAGACCTCTCAGAACACATTAGCAACAGACCCTGACAACCGTCTACAGCAAGTCTTCAGTGAATGTAAACATTCTGCATTTATGTTTGGTGCCATAGGCAGTGTCACTTTTAGGAAAAACTGTTAGGTGAAGCTGTTATGGTGCAATTTGTGATTGGAGAGTCTGTCCTCAGGCAGTCGGGGTGACTCCAGCTCTGATTTGTAAGTATCTCGGCGGAGCGCCGCTCTTAGCTTCATGCCTGCTGAACATTCCTCTTTTGCTAGTCTGATGTAGTGGTGCATGACATCGAACATTTGAGTGGATCCTCCAGTGATGGCAGAGTCACAGAGCTGTGTCAGAAAGTAGAGGATCCATCCACACCGCTCATGTGACAGATTAAGATGGCAATCCTGGAATTTGCTGCCTTTTCAGCGTCTGTCTCCCTGTGGAGATTGGACATGATAGAATAATTCTGTTCCATGTTTCTTCGGCTGGAGGCTATTATGCCATATTTCAAGCTCCCATGAATTGGCTCAAGATGATGTTGGAGCAGTACATATCAAACTGATTAGTGTAATATGAGTCATGATTTTTTTTGTTTTTTCTGGAAGAGAAACTCTATACATTTTAAATGTGTCATTTTTCCTGTCTGTTTACTATACTAACCCTAACCCAATGCTAATTAAAATGAAATACAAATGTTTTACAGTTAGGTTCAATTAGCTAACATTAGTAAACTTTTTTACAACATTAACTTAATTTAATTTAATTTATAATTTATAATTTTTTAATTATATTACATTAACAATACATTTAATTCAATGATAATAAATCAACTTTAACTGAAACACTTTGCAATAAGGTTCAATTACCTAACATTAGTTAATGAATTATATCATGAATAACAGCAAACATTTTTACAACATTTACTAATCAAAGTTAATTTTTATTTATTATTACATTATTGTTTATTATTAATTCATGTGTGTTAATAATATATTAATTAATGTTATTTTAGACATCTTAAAACATATTACTACATGTAAAATAAACGTATAACCAAACTAAATAATATTATAATGTGGTGTTATTAGTAATTTTATTTAATTTTATTTAATTGTATTTAATTGTATTTAATTTTATTTTTACAATAAGGTTAAATTAGCTAACTTCAGTTAACACACTAGATTATTATTATTATTATTATT
>NW_015546057.1:1394919-1395699 GCF_001515605.1 Sinocyclocheilus anshuiensis | reverse complement strand
CACATTGGTATGTTAGAACGAGCTCCTCTCACACTACTTGTATATATACATATAAATGAAGTTGTATTGTAAGCCAGTGGTGTTAAATGTTGCAAAGTAATGCTATTTGCGAAACAAATGTACTTCTAAACTGATCCTTACATGTGCTACATGATCTAGTCTGAATTTCCTGCTCACAGCAGCTGTGCTCTTTTCCAGGAACTTCCCTCCCCTCTGTTCTCTGCTCTCGGCAAAAATGTGATACTGACGAGCATCTACTCTTGAAGTGTCGCTCCGAATCACTCAGATCCGAGAAACACTTTTCCGTTTAGCTTTACAAGCTCTGAAAACAAATAGAAAAGTACATTCCACCCCCATCCGAAATGCTTCTCCACCCCAAAGTTCATCTTATGGACGGATTGAGATAACCTCAAGGGCAACCGCAGGGTGCAGTGATGCCATTTGATGGAATGAAAAAACGACTTCTTAGCTCGCACTCTGTTTGTCTTTAAGATGGAGAACAAATGCAGACAAGCAGAGAGCATCCAGATGATAAGTGACTCTGACACACTCAGCTGCAACACGGCTTTGTTTGTATTTTCAAACAAGGCCTATGGCAGCTTAACCATATACAACAATGATGTGTTTTTTTGTTTGCTTTTTTCTCACAGGGTTACTACTCGGGATTTTCAAATGACTTTAGACGAAAACGTGCGAATTGTACCAATTTTCCCCAATGCACCCTTTCTATCAAATGACATCTAATGCAGATGTCTAGAATGTAGAATATATATATATATA
>NW_015546057.1:1386145-1394836 GCF_001515605.1 Sinocyclocheilus anshuiensis | reverse complement strand
TATATATATATATATTTGTCAAGCACTGATAAATTTTGAAATATTGTGCAATTTTGCTTCCATAACAAAGTTAAATTATTGTTGGACAGAATTCAATTCAATTCAAGCAAAATGAAAGAAGGATTTTGAACCTGGCTTTTTCCAACATCATGTTCTGGAAATGTATGCAAATTAGTGCATTTTTAATTAGATAAATCCACATTGGCATATTTAAACATAACTTTTTCAGAAAACTTGTAATACAGAATCTAATTTCTTAACCTTCTGTCCATTAAAAACAAATCATCTGTGGTGTCTTGTCGTAATTAAATGTATAAAATACATGTAAATAAGTATATTTATTGCTTTATTACACACTTCTCTGGAATAAATCAGGGTACTGGTTGTTTATTTTGCGAAAATTACAGGGTGACTGTACATTGTCCCTTAAATATATAATTATTTCATCAGAATACATGCCGATGTTTGAATGGCCGTGAATAGAAAAAGATGCACTCATTGTGTAGTTATGGAATTCAACATGAGTTATGCGAATCTGCCAAACCTTGACTCCTTGGTATTCCTCTACCTTCCTCTCTGAGCTATATTAAAAGACAAAAAGAGTGACAGAAAAGTAAAAATAATAAGAAAAAAAATCTCAAGCACTCCAGAGCTCTTATGAAGAGCTCAAAGCTATAAAGGCCTGTTACCTCTTCACATCGCTGGAGTGTTGTGGGCTTGAGAGCTTTTGTATTTAAGACTATGAGTCTTAAATAAAGTGAGGTCAGCAGCTGTGGATTACATTCAAACTGTTTTCCATTTGGACTGAAAAGGTATGAGCTGTAATCGTTAGTCGTGAGCAGTATGTTCTTTCTATACTCCAAAACCATTTGAAAATCAAACACGCTTTCAGAGCCTGGTGATTCTTCAGTCAGGGCGACCTTTGATTACTAGAAATCTTGGAAAATTAGTCTTTTCAAACTGTTCAAAATTCATGACTCAGATTAGCCAAATGTACTTTGATGTATCTGGTGTCATTTTGTGGATTTAAGACACTGTGCGTGTTGGTAATGATGTTTCTCACTTTTTGCTAGAATATATAAGAATACACTGTGTAAATTAAAATCACTAATTTTGTGAAATACACATAATGAATTTAGCTCAGATCATGATGTAAAACACTGCAATTTTCCATTAGAACTGCTGCAATATTGTATACATTTAGCACTATAGGCACATGCAAGCATTTGCTATAGATGCTTTATTATATATGTATATGTATATGTATATGTATATGTATGTTGTGTTTTTGGTCAGGGGGCCGAGTATACAATTTGTACAGTATAAAATCATTATGTCTATGGTAAGCCCCAATAAAACATGGAAACTCAACATGGATATTAGTGCTGGGCGGCATTACCAAAAATTTATATCACGGTATTTTTCAAAATGATACCGGTTTCACGGTACAAGACGGTATTTTTTTTTTCATGCATGACCGGGTGTTAACCATATTTTCTACTGATTGAGAGAGGAAATACTGCAGTATATTGACTTAGAATGCCCTATTTTACTGTCATGATGAGTGAATATAGTCAAAAAATACCACACTAAATAGTGACCGCGCTCGTGTGTGTGAGACGCGGGAGCTGATGGCAGGGGGCGGTGGATATTTGTGGCGGTCAGTGGATATTGTGGATGAGTTCTTCTGCGTCATCACGTTGTATTAGTTCTACAGCTTCAGTTTCGGAACTTTCACGCTTAGTAACACATACAGCTGTTCCCTCACCACAGTGCAACACCCCTTTCAAACAGTGTCGCGTTCCGAACGTTGTTTAAGTGACATATACCGGTATTGCGGTATTTCAAAATTCATATCATAACAAAGATAAAAACCGGTATTCGGTATGAACCGGTATACCGCCCAGCACTAATGGATATAATAAAACCCAACAAGGGAATAATAACTTAAGAGAATCTTAAAGAGAACTTTGCCGAATGTTGAATAATTGAGGTCAGAGGTTCAGCACAAACGCTAACCTGAATGTTGGAGGAATATGAAAACAGTGCTGCCTGACAAGCACTGTTATAACTATGGGGCACAAACATTCAGGGCTCTCATAGGAAGTGCTGATTATGTTTTTTGTTTGGTTGTTTGCAGCTCCAGAAACATGATCAGGAAAACGAGGATGTTCCTTCCAAATGGAGATCAGAAGAGGAGATGGCCAAAGAGGCAACAGAATTGCACAGCCTCTTCAACTAGCTTCTTTAGGTATCTATGTGTTATAAAGTAGAGGTTGACTAATATTGGATTTTGCAATTACTATTAACTATAGTTGGGAAAAAAGCCAATATCTGGTGATACAAGAGTCTAAAATGCATGAACTCACAGGTGCAGTTTGTTGTGCAAAAAAACAAAAAAAAGATTCAGTGCATAACCTCAAACTTTGATAACAACCCACCAACAGTAAACAACCCCTCAATACACCAGAGGCAGATTTCTTGTTATATTCACCAGATGGATTTTTTTTTTTAATAATTATTCACCAGATGAAGTTGGAGATATATGGAATATATGTTCACGGTGATCTGAAGTGGCATGTTTCCATATACTCATCTTTTCCTTGGCATGTGCTCACTTTAATTTGGGACACTTCATTAGGTCATCAAAATAAATAACATGATATGCATTAAAACTGAGGATAAAAATATGGATGTATTGTCAGTGGTGACACTTGCCTCATTTATAAAGTGTGTGTGTACACAGATTTGATCTTAGAGTGTGCGTGCGCATAAATCCATGCCAACGCTCATATTTGTAATAAGTGTCTTTGACGTGGAAAAGTGCTTGGCGTCACGTTCAGGATCTGAGCAGACGTACACACTTTTTCTTGTCAGACTACTGCAGGTTTTTGAAAATGTAAGCTGTTCTTGCAGCTCGCTGTTCTAAATTAAAGGATTTGGACGATGACTGGTGATCTTTTATATGTTAATGACATTAATTAGAAGTCGTTTACAAGGCAGAGAGCTGAAACCATTCAGTTGCGCGCAAGTTCAAGATCATTTGCGATTCATAGATTTCAAATCTGAAAGAGAGGCGTATGTGCGTTTTCTGTGCATATGTTCATTCTGTGAATCACATGTATTCATATTTGAGAGATGATCGTAAGATCAAATTTAGGATGGTTTCTGTGCAACATTTTATAAACAAGGCTACTGCCAACGGAGGAGAAAAGGGTATGACCATACATTTTTGTCAACAGTTTGAAGAGCTAGTTTGTAAATCAATCAATCAATCAATCAATCAATAAATCGATCAACCAACCAACCAACCAATCAAATTCTTCCTTTTATATGCATTTTCTGTAACATATTTTGCAGATTTCAATATATTTCATCTTTTTTTTCCAGCCAGGGGTGGAAGACCTGCAGATGGAGGGCATCAACAAGTTGATAGATGTTCTTATCTATCTTTTTGACCGTTTATTGAAATAAAAATCTTAATTTATTTATGTATTGTTTTTTTTTCCTTCTTCTATAAACTAAATATGTATTTTAGTTAAAGAATTAAACCAGCTCTCTTAGTTTAAAGTGTTTAGTTGGTTGTATGCCATAGGCCAAAAAGTACAAAAAAGTATTAGTAAATCTCTACAGAACCACAAGCCCATCCAATGAGGCATTATCAGCCTCTTTCTGTAAACGGGCTAAAATACGATTTGACGCAAAGGTCAAGCTGCAGTGTATGAATAGTATGCTGTCTGCTATTCTATAAATTCAATTTGAACAAATTTAGTGCTTGTAAGCACACGTTGGTAAACTAAAAACATTGAACCGCTCTGCTTGCATGAGTCCCAAGCTTTTACAGATGTCTCTATAATGAAACAACAGCAGTTTGACACAGATTTACGTCTTGATGCCTGAATTACCAGAAACTGCTTTTAATGCAGCCTATTTATGCAAATATTGAAAGCTGGCATGGCAAGCTCAAGTAACCTTAATGGAGTATCTAGAATAATCATTTAAAATCAACAGAGATGTTACCTTTGTGACAAATAAGCATTTATTGTTGGATTGTGGCATTAGTTACCATACCCGCAGTTCCAGCGCTGGAAACTATTATGAGTTTTATCATTTTATCAATGTGGAGATAAAATGGTCTTGACTGGCCCTTTACTCATCTGGAAAAGGAAATACAATTCTGACAGGGTAATGTGTACCAGCCCATAGCCTTTTCAGAGTAATCAAGTTGTAAAAAGGCCCATGAATTTTAAACAATATCATTATCCACAAAGGATTCCTTTAAGAAATGTGTATAACCAGCCTGGTCTCATGTTTATAAGTAGGTATTAATATGTAACATTTACAAGCACAAAACGTACACTTTTGTATATCAATGCATTTTTATCATTGTATCAATAAGCGATTTAGACCCCTTAACCTACCTCCAAACCTAAACCTACCCATTTTATAGCGAATATGCATTTTTTATCATTTTATTAATACGCAATTTAGATTTTTAGACCACTTAACCTACCTCCAAACCTTAACCTACCCATATAGCGAATATAAAAGGATATAAAATGCAAATGACTAAAATACGCAGGAAAATAACCATTTTAGTAACAATATAGGATTAAAATATTTTTATAGTCGCTAATTCCACTCCTACCTATAAACCTAAACATTTCTGTAAAATTAATGCCGCGATTTCAATATTCATAAGGATTAATTTTTAGGTGTCGTCAATACGTCAGTTTTGTACGTTGAAATGCTGAAAATACGTAAGTATTTGTATGTTTAGAGGCTGAAAATACATCAGTATTGTAAGTTTTAGTGCCTGTAAAAATGTACGTAAATGTACGTTTTATAGAACCACATTTGACGTAAAATACATACGAATTATCATGAGATCACGTTGGTATAACAGTTTAAAACCAGTTAAACTCTGCGGACCCGGATACGGGTCCAATATCTTTTAGATTAGGATCTCTTCTTTCAAACAAGACCATTTCCACGTTTCTGCGTGCTTCCATCGGTGAGATATATAGCGTTTTGTCCAGGGACAGAAAAAGACGCTCGTCTGAAAACAGGCGCTCTTCATACCCAAAACCCGCACAGCCTGCGCGTCTGATGTTCTATAGATCTCTATGTGTGTAGGGTAAACATTTGAATTTGAGTATGTTAAATTTAGGCGAAAATACCAAAAAACGCCCTGAGCTTAAGTGGTTTTAACGGAGGAGGAATCTATCACAACTTGCAAAACAGAAATAAAAATTCACCTAGTTTAACAGCAACAGGAAAGGCACACATTACCCATGACGTTTGTCGTCAACATTTAAATGTAAAGGGCCTAATTTTTCTGCTAAAATTGCAGGTTAAGCTGGTTGTAACTGATTTAAGGTGGTGTCTCAGCCTAGTCAAACTGGTATTTAACTGGTCTCCCATCTGGCCAGCTGACAAGTGCCCAAACCCCCCTCAAAACCAGCAAACAACACCAAACTGACCAGCTAATACTGGTTTTACAAGGGCTCCCAGAACATCAGTTGGGTCAAAATGCCTCCCAATGTGCAAAAGTTTCAGCAAACTTAAAAAAAATAAAATAAAATACCAGGATAAAGCTAGCTAACATTCTTCATCTTGAGATTGTTTATTAATTATGGTATGTAATATTCTTATAACATGATGTCCCTGAAGCACGACACTAATAGCTGTTAAAAAGTGCAGAATGAAGTTCAAATCAAAATGATGTAAGAGTGTTTCATAGGGTTGTTATTTAATAATTTGTCTTTTAATTGAGTTAGCCTTAGTCTAAAATTCATGCATTTTGCAGCTGATTATGTCAGAATGTTATGATATTGTGAATCATAGTATGTACCTTAGTTTATGGATGCTGTAGGCTACAGGACATAATTTTTCAGGTATTTTTTTTTTGTTATAATGTTAATTTGTCAATAAGTCCTCAGGCTTATTTAAAAGTAAAAGGATACTACAACTTATTTCAGATATCATTCAAGTTAGTTGCTTTAAATTGCCATTGATAATCAAAGGATGGAAGTATGTTGCAGGAAGCATTTCAGCTCAGGTCCTCAAAGATGAAACAGCCTTATAACGTCTCTACAAGAGACTTTTCTCTGATCCTTTTTACAAGGTTTTGCAGGCCTTTACCCACAGTCCCACACAGAATGAGATATTCATCAAACATTTCCTTCAGCAGTTTTCTCCAAAATCTATCCCTTTTGAATCCCATCATCTCAAACGCCCAGGCTGAAAGTGTGAAAGAGTGACTGGGCTTGACATGACACAGAGCAGAAGGCTTTTTTGGAGTTGTGTCTATCGTGCTAACTGCTAAGCTTGTGTGGGAGATGCGGGTTTGATTTCAGTTATTGTCAGTCCATGAATTCCTGTCACTTTTCTTTTATTAAAGTGGTAAAAGACTCCGAAATAAACAAAAAGTAGGGCTTTTACCAAGAATGTTAGCACTATTATCTGCTAATTCCAGTAAGCTAGCTGTGACGCTGCTGAAAAATACATGTCATGCAGCATAAGGTGGTCTAGATGATCCAACCAAATGTGTTCTGTAACATGGTAACATCATAGAATGTAAAAAATGGACAACACATCTCCACTTCCTTCCTTCCACTTCCTTAGTCTCTGGTCTGACGGAGCGGGTTCATGTGTTTTGGAGGAGGCGTGGCTTTGTAAAGTGATTATGCAGGGAGGGTGGGGATCTTGCTTTCAAAGCTAGCTTGCTATCACTAGCCTTTTCGAAATCACCTATGCTACCTTTAACATATTCAACCAGATGCCTAGCAGCTGATTTTTCAACCATCCTGAGATGATATGTTGGTTTTCTCTGGTTTAAACTTAGCTGGTCTCCTAGCCAAGCCAAGCTAGTTTTCAGTGGTCAGCCAGGTGATAACTGATCAGCTAACCAGAACTTCTCTAAAACTTCTCTAGTCATCATTAAAATGGCCAGCTAGCATACTTGCATACCTAGCATACACTAGGCAACCTAAGACTAAGCTAAAGCCTTTTAAAAAATTAGGTGTTTATGTTACATGTTAAAATACATTTACATTTACATTTAGTCATATAGCAGATGCTTTTATCCAAAGTGACTTACAAATGAGGACAATGGAAGCAATCAAAATCAACAAAAGAGCAATGATACGCAAGTGCTATAACAAGTCTCAGCTAGCTTAACGTAGTACATGTAGCAAGTTTTTTTTTATTATATAATAAATAAAAAGAAAACAGATAGAATAGAAAAAGAATATAGAGCAATCTAGTGTTAGAGGCCTTTTTTGCTTTTGTTAATTGTATAATAAATAAAAAGAAAATAAATAGATAGAATACAAAAAGAATATAGAAGCTAGTGTTATTTATTTATTTTTTTAAGAAAACAAGCAGTTAGGGCTGCACAATTAATCGAATGTGATTGTCATGTGCATCTTGTCAGTAAAGCCGGTTCTGTGATTAGTAGTAAATCTCCATCACGTGCTTTCAGATGTAGCAGCATTTACTACACCGCCGTAGTTCACTGACAAGCTACGCAAAAGCGCGTTCATAATCACAGACGATTTAATCAAGTGATTATGAAATCGAAGAAATCGTTCTGCGATTATGAAAGCTGTTTGCGTAGCTTATCAGTGAACTACAACTCTGTGTAGTAAATCCTGCTCCATCTGAAAGCATGTGAAAATACCACATTTAATAACATGTTTTTACTCCAAAATCACTTCATAACGTCAGTCGAGTGTTTGAAATAAATCCTTCTGTGAGATGATGTGGCTTCTTACACAGAATAAGGCACGCAACATACTTCATAGTATTCTAAGCAGTGATAAAGGCTATGTCGATTAGCATTGCATTATTATATACTTTATTATAATAAAAATTATGATAAGACGAACTCAGATAAACCATATATTGTCGTAGTCGTGTGTTTATTAGTCACGTTGAATTAATGAAAGCAGTTAAATCTTCTGTTTATTCAGCAACCGCTATAGGGATTTCCTGTTTTTTTTCTGCGAGGCGAATTTGGAATTTCCTCGCGAGAGCGCCCTCTGGCCTTCGAATGGAGATTTACTGCTGATCACACTGCTGAACCGTGCTTCACTGAAAGATACGCATGACAATTGCGGCTTCTGCCTAATCGCGATGTATTGCCTTTGTGATTCAACTTTGATTAATTGTGCAGCCCTACAAGCAGTTAGTAAATGAATAGAGCGCAAGTAAAGGGGTGTTTTTTTTAAAGAATAGAATTAGAATAGAGAGTGCTAGAGTTAGAGGGTCAAATAAAGATGGACGAGATGTGTTTTTAGTCGATTCTTGAAGATGGCTAAGGACTCAGCTGCTCGGATTGAGTTGGGCAGGACATTCCACCAGGAGGGAACTTTTAATTTAAAAGTGTGAAATTGTGAAAGTGATTTCATGCCTCTCTGGGATGGCACAATAAAGCGACGTGCACTTGCAGAACGCAAGCTTCTTGAGGGCACATAAGTCTGAAGCAAAGGATTTAGTTAAAGGGGTTCAGAGCCAGTGGTGGTTCCCTTTCAAAGGAACTTCGAACTGCGTCCTCTAGGGGTCACTATGGGGAACGCCTCGTCGTGACCCATGTCTGAAGCATACATTGAAAAAATACCAACAACACGTTGGCCGGCGACAGCCATGACGTCACTACCGGTGCGACTATAGTATAAATAGGCGCCG
>NW_015546057.1:1385601-1385875 GCF_001515605.1 Sinocyclocheilus anshuiensis | reverse complement strand
GGGTCAAAGGGAGGTAGGCAAGACCTTAGGGATGTGATCCAGACAAGGCGTCAGCGCTTTCGTCCAGATCAGAGTGATACTTGAGTATCTACTCATTTCCTTCGGAGGTTTTATATCTGCCCTTTTCTTAAGAGCAAGCGGTAGCCCCTGTGTGACAGGCCAAGACTTAGTATGATACTAGGCTCTTGGACGTATCCCCTTAAAGGAATCCATTTTGATTCCAAGCCTGGAGCTATACCCCGGGCCCAGGAGTCTGGCCCTAACAGCTAAGTTT
>NW_015546057.1:1378087-1385588 GCF_001515605.1 Sinocyclocheilus anshuiensis | reverse complement strand
AGGGAACATCTCAGGTTACTTATGTAACCATGGTTCCCTGAGTAGGGAACGAGACACTGCGTCCTCTAGGCTTCCTGCCATGCTTTGAACGCAAGCTTCAGACGAAGAAGTGAATGACATGTTCTCCCGGCGCCTATTTATACTAATAGTCGCACCGGTAGTGACGTCATGGGCTGTCGCCAGCCAACGTGTTGTTGGTGTTTTTTCAATGTATGCTTCAGACATGGGTCACGACAAGGCGTTCCCCATAGCGACCCCTAGAGGACGCAGTGTCTCGTTCCCTACTCCGGGAACCATGGTTAAATAAGTAATCTGAGACGATTTGTAGGCAAACATCAATGCCTTGAATTTTATGCAAGCAGCTACAGTATTGCTAAAATACCAAGTCAAAATATCTAAACAAGTGCACAACATTCAAAGACACAGTTTAAGCCATGTGTTTGCACAATTAAGGAAACAAACGTCTGGTATAACCCTGATTTTATTCAACACACACAATGCATTTACGAAATAAACAAGTTAGGTGTTACAGTTTAATACATTAAGCCATTAATGACTAAAAGGCCAAGGATATACCCTCTTTTTGAAATGTAAGGGGGTTACATTTTGCATGGGTGTCACCTGTGATATATCAGCATTACCTAAGGTTCATTTGTGCAATGCTGCATTGAGATAATAAAGCTCATTTTGTGTGTGGTGCAGGAATATATTACCAACATCATTTGCTGCTAATGGACTCTCTGCAGAGCCACTCGCTGGTTTAGGTAAATGGATGGTGTGTGTCGTTATTTGTGCTTTGAGAGGAGTGGAGAGGATCAGGGGGTGATGTTCCCTCCTCTGCGCCCCCTGTTTTAATCATTAACGTCGTCATTTTGCAGATGGGAATGTAATGGGTTGGAGGTGGCGGGGTGGAGGAACACATACCCATTAATGCCCTTTCTGAACAAGTGGTCGCCTTAGCAGGCTAGTTAAAGTGCTTCATACCATCAGTGTGAGAATAAAGAAGGTCTTAGGGCAGCAATACACTGTCATTTCACAATGGGAAAATGTCTGGGAAGAACGATCCTTAGTTTTCCTTTGCTTTTCCTTTAAGTTGTTACTTTGCCAGAAATTAAAAGGGACACTTTGAATGTCTCGTTCATTAACAGTTTAGAGGACACTTAAAGACAGTTTCTGTCTCTACTGCAATGGAAGTGTTACAATAATTTTATTCATGGTAAAAACATAAATAGCATTGCATGTATTATATCAAAGGGGTAGTTCACCCAAAAATGAAATCTGTCATTAATTACTCATTCTTATGTCATTCCAAACCCGCATCAGCAGCACCACAATCATGCTTCGTGGTACTCTGTTAAACGTGCATCGAAGACTCACACGGAAGAGAAACATTTTTTTTTGTTTTCTTTGCACACAAAAAGTATTTGCATAGCTTCATAACATTACAGTTGAATGCACATGAACTGGATGTCACATGGACTATTTTAAACAATATCCTTACAACCTTTCTGGGCCTTGAACATAACAGTTGCGCTGCTGTCTATGCAGGTTCAGAAAGCTCTCGGATTTCATCAAAAATATCTTAATTTGTGTTCTGAAGATGAACGAAGGTCTTACGGGTTTAGAACGACATGAGGGTAATTAATGACAGAATTTTCATTTTTTGGTGAACTAACCCTTTAATATTCCCAGATAGCACATGGTTGTCTTAAATGTTGTTTTTACAGGTTTTTTTTTTTTAGTTAAAGTGTCTGTCTTTTGACAAAACATCCTTTTATATGAATGTTTGTTAATTTTAGTGAATTTGACAAAAATGGCATTTAATTTTAGTCTACAAAAATACAATTTTACTGCTGAATTAAACTAAGTATGCATTTTAAATGAATGAACAAATGAATGAACGAATGAACGAATGAATGAATGAATGAATGAATGGGAACCCCATTCAAAAGTTTGGGGTTATTTGTTTGTTTATTTGGCATTAACACACATTATATGTATCAAAATACATTTAAAACTGTTTTTAACATCGACAATTATTGACCACAAAAATCAGCATATTAGAATGATTTCTTAAGGATCATATTTCATATATATATATAAATATACCACAATATTAGAGTTTTTCTGTATTTTCAAATAAATACCATGTGTAAGCATAACAGACTTAAAAAAAACATCTTAAAAACATCTGAAAATCTTACTGACCTCATACTTTTGAATTGCATTTGTGTATTATTATATGTATTACATATGTAGTTATCTGTAACACATAATAATATATTTTGAAGAATATATATATATATATATATATATATATATATAGTTGAATTTATCTTCAGGAACATGTGAGGTAGAGTTTATTTTTTATTTTTTTATTTTCTTTCTTTTCCCCTCTTCATTTCTTAGTAAGAATCATATGACTTGAATGTCTTGTACATTACAGTTTAGCATGCACTCTATGATGTTTTTCCATATAAACACATCTCTGTGCTAAAATAGAATGTTGTTATTGAAGTGCCATTTCATATGATTGCGCATAATATAACATTACACTATCATTATGTTTTGCATGCGAATGCATTGGATAACTATCACACATACTCTTTCTCTCTCCCTTTGTTTGTATTCCAAACAATAAAAGTTGCAATTTGCAAGTGTATTGATGATCATAAAGTACACTCTCTTGAGGAGTGTGGTTCGGTTTGTTGGTATCTGTAATGTTAGGCTGCTTTAAAGAGAATATTTCTGAATCCAATTAAAAGCACATTATGCTAACGGAGGTGGGGTGAGCCCAGAGAGGGTTTAGCATGGTTTTAGCTTGTGGCTAATGAAATGAAATGATTATACAAGGTGTCTCAAAGAAGCCCAGAGCATATAAACCTCCCTGAGTGGAGATGCCCGTGAGCGATGATGTCAGTGACATGTCAACCTTACACCCGTGGGTTATACGCGAGGTTAGCATTACTGAAATATGCAGGGAAAACTGTTTTAAAGTAGACCAGGTTCAGACTGCCACACAGCAGAGAGAACTGGGGAAAAGAGCATTTGTGATGAAGACAAACATGCGTCGTCGACTGGCATTTATTTATTCCCTGTAGCAACTGAAAAATAATTAGCATGTCATTTTCTGTTTTCACTTTTTCTTCAGCACACACATGATTGGAGTAGAAGCGCATGAACACAAGCAGAGTGATTTGCCTCTTTTCACTCAAGATTATGAAATTAATTTATAATGGTAGTTGAAGATACGTTTCAGGAGCCACCTGCAGACTAGAAGTAAATTATCTGAAGAAGTTTTTCATGTAAACTAATGTTGTTAACCAATATAAACAAATATAACCTTATTGTGAATCATTACCACAATATCAATGTTTGTTGAAGCAGTAGATAATTCAAAAATGTCCGTCGTGTATTTATTAATTTATTTACGTATTTAATTACTTAAAAGAAAGTAAGAACTCTTATAACAACTGTCACTAGTTTAACTCCAGTTAATCTGCTACTAGTAGTGTGTAGGCCCTATACATAAACCAAAAGTGAATTATGTAATTTCCCCCACCCTCAAAAAAAAAGAATAATAATAATAATTGGTTGTGGTTGTTGGTTGGGATCAATTTTCACAAAATATGTATTTTTATTTTTATTCACTTTACTCTTCACTCATTCTATTCTATTCTCATTACTATGTTGAATTTTCATAGTTTGATAATAAACACAAGGATCAAACCTTCAAATCTTTATATAAATGATATTAAAAAGTAGCACAAATAAAATGATGTTACAACTTTTCGATGACTTTCTCATAACAAAACGAAGGGAAACAATTGGAAAAAAAATAGCAAATGATACATAGCTAATAATTTTTTATCCTTTTGAAGAGTTATAAGAGAAGAATGATATGGGTTTAAAATGAGGGTACATGATGACACAATTTCCGTTTTATTTATTTATTTTTATTTATTTTGTATTGTTTTGGTGAACTATTCCTTTAGAGAGCATGTATAGTTTGATATAAGTCTATAATAAATTATGCCACCTGCCTGGAGTGTGAGTTCGCACATAGAAAATAAATTAAGAACAATTATTAATTCATAGCTGAATTATGAATATTCAGATTAATGTGCAACAGATTTTTCAGTGACCAATTAATTAAATAGGACATTTGGTCTCTCCACACTCCTGAATATGTAGATTTAATTAAAAAAGCAAATGGAAGAGCAAAAAAAAAAACAACTGAATGTCCTTCTGACTGTTTGAGTGAAACATTAAAACGTTTTTACACTTCACTGCCCTGTAAGTACCCTGGTGCCGGTGCTTTTACATATCCACTGGAGGTCCAATAAGACCCACCACCCAACATCATACCCTCACTTCCACCTTTCTTTTCTCTCTTGGTCTGTCTCCCTCATTCGTTTTAGTCTGTATCTGTGTCAATCCCTCTATCTCGCTGTCATTCTCTTTCAGTTGTGTGACATCTCCCTGCCCATGGCTGCCTTCAGGGCAATTCAAATGTCACTTTGATCTCTGCATTGAGTACCTCAGGTGCTAATGGGAGGGAAAAGGACATGAGAAAAAAAAAGTATCACTTATGGATGTGCTGTAATGCACAAAGTCTCACAAACACTGTAAATGTGCCTCCTCAGCAGCATATGGTAGGGAAGAGCTCCAAAACAAAGTTAAATCTTGTTTGCATTGTGTGAGGAAGTGCACTACTCTCCTACAGGAAGCCTTAACAAGCCTATTTTTTTTCCATACTATCCAAAATGTCTTTAGCATCAAATAATATATGACATTAAATATTAAAAATTTTTACCGTATATGTATCTGAAGCCAATTTTTTATTTACTTTTTAAATATCGTTCTGTGGTGTTGCTGTGTAAGATTCATCAGTGCACAATAGTTTACAAAACAAAAATTTATCAAATGTAAAGATGTTCTCCTCCTCTGAAATTACTTTTCAGCTCGTGAATTCAAGGCCATGTGGGCTCACATGCTCCAGTTATATCAGTTTATTTATTTATTTATTTTACTTTGCGTACCATGCTGATATTATATGACCGATTGTATAGTACACTGTTTTGATAACCCCCAAAACTAAAAGCATTACGAATTGTTTACATGAATTGAAATAAACCTTGAATAAAATAAAATCTAAATATCAGAGGAGGGGTGAACAACTAGATGTGTGTAAATTTTAGATGTGAAGGGAACAACTTACACACAAACAAAAATTAGAAATATTATTTTGCCAATTAACTACAGTTTATGTTGAAGTCGTAAAGTTACTAAAACTGAAATAAAAATGAATTAAAAATAAGAAATATATAGAGTAATAAAAATATTAAAAGCCATTAAAATGACTGACTCTGTCTGTATCTTGGAGTTCTTTTAAGCCAGTGCGTTCAAAATGTGATTCAAACTAGTTGCAAGCGTTTTATATTTAATGGCATAGCTGTTATTTTTGCAGCACAAACAGAAAATGCCTGGTTTAGTTTCAAACACGAGAAGTGACATTTTACAATTCACTCCATAGACCAGGTTAGTTGGATTTAAAACTAAAAGCTTTTTTATTCAACACTGACTTTTCAGTGTTTAAAAGTCAGTTCACTATATAAATCAGCCAAAATATGTTTTTATTTAAATGTAGTGTTTATTTAAATCTGTGTGCTTTTGCACATGTTTCTGTGAGGGGTGGGTTTAGTACGGTGGTCCAGTAGTGCACAACACAATGAAATCTCCACAACACAACAAAATTGCCACAACACAATGCATTGGACTGATTTTGTTGTTTTGTGCTAATTTCGCTGTGTTTTGATCATTTCATTGCATTGCGGCTTGTTTCCATTGTGTTGCGGCTTGTTTCTGTTGCATTGCAGCTTGTGTCTGTTGCGTTGCGGATAGTTTCCATTGCATTGTGCTAATTTTGTTGTGTTGCAGCTTGTTTCTGTTGTGTTGTGCTAATTTCTTTGTGTTGTGGCTTGTCTTCATTGTGTTGTGACTTGTTTTCATTGTGTTTTGCTAATTTTGTTGTGTTGCAGCTTGTTTCCATTGTGTTACAATTTATTTCCTTTGTGTTGCGGCTTGTTTCCATTGTGTTGCAGCATGTTTCCATTGTGTTGTGCTAATTTCGTTGTGTTGCGACTTTTTTCCAATGTGTTGCAGCATGTTTCCGTTGTGTTGTTCTGCGGTGTTGTGCTAATTTTGTTGTTGTGGCTTGTTTCCGTTGTGCTGTGGTAATTTCGTTGTGTTGTTTCTTGTTTCCGATGTGTTGTGCTAATTCCGTTGCATTGCGGCTTGTTTCCATTGTGTTGTGTTGTGGCTTGTTTTCATTGTGTTGTGGAGATTTTGTTGTGTTGTGCACTACTGGGTCACCGTAGTTTAGGGGTAGGGGTTGGTTTAGCTGACAAAATAATATTAACCTGATATACAATCAGTGGAAGTCAATGCAATGTCTTCACTAAGATAGCCAAACAAACGTGTGTGTGTGTGTTACATTAGCATCATGATAATAAAACTGAATAACGTCTGTGTGTGTGTGTTTAAGCATGTTTGTTAATGTCAGACATAGTCAATAATAAAATTGAACTTAAACACATGAACATTTAGAGAAAACCCTCGGTTTCTCTTTCTCTTCCAAGACCTAGGCATACTGAAATTCAAAGAAAACATAAATAAAACCAATTTTGTTTTGCTTGAAGTTATAACATGTTTCATCAAAGTTACAAATAACCCCTAGTCTTGCTGTTATGACTTTGTAGCCATGAACTAGCTCACCTTACAGCTAACAGCCAAAATATTAACACTAACAACCTGCATGAAACATATATACACAGACACAGAATAAACAAAGTATAAATGATAAATGATAAATAAATTAAGTATAAAAAGTTACTGTTTTACCTCAACATTTGTTTTTCTCCTCTAAAACCTGCTGTGTCTGCCATATGGCTCTACTTCCTCACATCTGGAATAAGGACTAAACTGAGAATGTGTGAAGTTAATTAGGTGATTTGTAACTTGTTCCTTATTTGAGAAATTGGAAGGGTTACAACTATCCCCGGTCTGTACATATCGTACAGATTACTTATACACTTATGTTTATTTTTGGAGCTCAGAACTGATTTTCTTTATAGACGAAAACACCTGAAACAATTTTCAAATATCACATTTTGTGTTTTGTAGATTAAAGAAAATCAAACTAGCTTGGAATGGCATAAATGTGAGTAAATGATGACTAAATTCTATTTTCCTGTAAACTACTGTATCTTTTCAAAATTCATCCAAAAATGAAAATTATATTATCATTTACTCACCTGCATGTCATTGCAAAACTATATGACGGGATTTCTTTTGTGGCACATCATAAAATATATGTTTAGAATGTATTATTTTTAATCCATCCAGTGGACTGTCACCAAAGCCGTTTGGTTTCCAACATATTTTGTGTTCCAAAGGTAAAAGAAAAAGGCAAGCAGGTTTGGAATGACACACACACACA
>NW_015546057.1:1368521-1378026 GCF_001515605.1 Sinocyclocheilus anshuiensis | reverse complement strand
TCTCCAACCCCTCTGCTGGAGAGCTAAGGTACCATCCTGCACACTATAGTTCCAACCCTGCTCCAACACACCTGTCTGTAATTATCAAGTAACCCTGAACACCTTGATTAGCTGGTTCAGTTGTGTTTGATTGGAGTTGGAGCTGAAATCTGCAGGACTTTAGCTCTCCAAGAGCAGAGTTGGAGACCCCTGAAGTAAAATACAAACAACCTCCACAGCAACAACAGTAGCTACTGTGAGTTCAAACCTCTCACACACTCAGACCTTCTACCGCATGTGTTAGTTTGAAAATGAGTAAAGGTCAATTGTGAAATAAGCTTCACCTGTTTTCGAGCAGGAGGCCAAGAGAGAGAGAGAAAAAATGAAGGATTACTCAATCAGGGTGTGACTTGACTAAAACGCGAGGAAGCCTGGGGCCTCAATGAAGTGGACAAGGCAATCTGAAAATTGATTCCGCCGGTCGAGCGCGACTCCTCCGCTGTAATTCCCCACATGCATTCATTCATTTCAGCAGTTGCCGGGATGTGGAGTACGTCAGATGCTTCTCTGCATGAAGTATGGACTGGAGTTCTCGCCGCGGGCCATGGAGATCTCCTGCATCGCGATGCTGCGAGGGCTCAGGCTGTGGAATACACTTACAGTGAAATATCATCTTTGATTTGCCTCGGGAGACTCTCGAGAAGTGTGTACGCAGACGGTGCGTACTTTTTGTGCTTCTATGTATCCGAAGCACGCAGAGACTGAGAATATGGCCTGGACCTGGTTTATACCACTGATGCATTTATCACTCGAGAGCCTTTGGGTTTCTGCACAGATGGCTGCGCATTTCCGGTTTGTTCCACTTCGAGCGGCTCTCCATGTGGCTCCTTAAAAGGACTTTGTGAAAGAACGTAGGATTTGGCTGGAGGACAGTGTCAAACTCATTTATTTTCCATAAATAGGTGTCGGACACGCGTGCAAGCTGGTTTATATCTGCCCCACCTGGCGCAGCCGACTCTGTCACCGGTGAACCTTAAGCACATTTTTCATTAGTCGGCTTCTGCTGGCCGGCAATTGTGCGCTGAAGGGATAAATTCAGAATCTTTCAAAACGTGAAAACTAAAGCAGGTCAGGGGAGAGTTCCAGCCATACATCAAAGAGATTTATCCATCAGTAACGTGTATGGTTCTGGAATATGTTCTCGTGTAGTGCGGACATTGGCCTCTCTAATGCCAAACCACCATCATAATGGAACTAAAATTGACTGCATAGACAGTCTATAGACAACTGATGTAAAATGCATATATCTATTGATTTTGTTTTCTTTAGGTAGTTGTTTACTCATCCAAAGTGTAATAATAAAAATGCAGTTAGTCTACGTATTGAAAAAAATAGCTCAATACTTATTTACATGAAGTTTAACAGAGGTTAGTAGACTCTGCGGAGATAATTTCTCTGCATTGCTTATGTCATGTATTGATAAATAGAACAAACTTTGCAAAGTGAACTGTCTCTCACATTACAATTTATTTGGCCCCTCAGTAGAATGTAAAGGAGTCACAGATCATAGAAGATGTACGTGACACATGCACTGTATGTTCATATCATATTCTGTTTGTATTGGATGCAACAGAGAATAATTAATGTATTCAGCATGATACCTCATTAATACAGTGGACTGTCACACATAGTTATTGAATGTATATAAATGAGTTGGGGTTCTTTAGTTTTTAAATTTTTATATATACTTAAATATTTTTATTCAAAAAATCTTGTTTGCTTCACATTATAAATGCTATCATCATCATAATCATTTGTTAAAAAACGGCATTTCTTAGTATTCTCCATGCAAATTTTATGATATGAGAATGATTTAAAAAATGTTCAAAAGAACTTCTTGTACTTCAGTGGAAGCTAGAAATCTGATTGTTTGCACAAAGGAGTTCACAATGTCGGTCACACTTTATTTTAAGGTCCAGTTCTCACTATTAACAAACCATTAACTACATTTGCCTCAATAAACTCCTAATTTGCTGTTTATTAATAGTTATTCAGGTAGTTATTACATTTAAGTACTGGGTAGGATTAGGGATATAGAGTATGGTCATGCAGAATATGTGCTTTATAAGTACTAATAAACAGCCAATATGTTTATAATAGGCATGCTAATAAGCAAATAGTTAATAGTGAGAATTGGTTCCTATACTAAATCGTTACCACAATGTCAATATCAAAGATGTACTTATTTAATTAGTGTCCTAGTGTCTCTTGCTATGATCCCACATCCTGGAATTTGCATTCATCACACTTGCTGTTATTCAGAATCAGAATATCATCGTGTATGAGAGACAGTTGCAACAGGCAGAAAAAAAAAAAACACCCTACGGAGGAAAGCACTCAAATGAAAACACTAACATTCACATGTCCCTGAGGGCGCCTTTGCAATAAAAGGAGAGGGCTGATTTTCATTCAGATAGAAAGCTAGTGGGGAGCATTTGTTGCTTTGTGCCTGTGTGATGTGGGATGCAGGCTGATCTTCAGATGGTGGCCGGGATTCTGAGCCATTTCCTCCTTTAGTTTGAGACAACACCATGCATTGCATTATTGTGTTATTCTCTTGTTTGTGCTTCCATGGCTGATTTGGTTTGAAATGAAAGATTGAAAGGGGATTTTCAGATATAGCTTACACACGCCTTACAGGAAAAACAACTTCTGACTTTCCCCTTGAATGTATGTGCGGAGCATAATGCATTCAGGCCTGTTGAATCTGGGATAAGGTTTTCGTCAAATCTCTTATGTTTACCAAATATGACACTTGGGTTTGCAAAGGATCATTTCCTAATGGGACATTGCTGTAGTGGCTGGTCAAAGCAGTGAGATGTGATGCAAACCTCTTGAACCAGTTTTCAAATTCAGCGTATAAACAAAAAGATTTGCACTTTATTCATTTTCCATGAGAAAGCAATTTATGGATTTGACCTGCCTTATCGATTTCATGCCTAAATCCAGATTTGCTTTCACTAGAGGTGTAAAGTGAGGTCAGGAATGATTCTCCAGCAGGAAAAGGTCAAGGACGAAAGACAGGGCACTACTGAGCTTTAATCTGTTTCACGAGTCGAGGCGGCTATTCACACCCACAAGTTTCCCAAACAGCCACTGCAGCAACTGCATTTTAATGCCGTTGCAGTCACACTGTTTTTTTTTTTTTTGCAGAAACAGAGTGACCTTTACTCATTCATTTTCAGTAAGAGTTGGCAATTTAAGATGCAATAAACAACAACACATTTTGGCTGAGCAGAGTTTCATTTTACACAAATTAGTATAGATGACTGCCAATGGGAGTGTAGACAGTGGAACTTGCATGATTTGCTAGCTAATACAATTGGATTCTGCTTCAAGTAGGAATATATCTTAGAAGCTAACAGCAAGGCCGCTTTAAGCAATTATTGGGCCTGGTACAGCGCCATCATGGACTCCCCAGTTGAGTTGCTTTCCAGGATTCTCCTCAAGCCTGTGACAAAAGGTCCAGTTGCCCTTCCTTTTTGGACGCCCTGACTAACAGTATATCAATACAGTCACTGTCTCTGTGAACACATATAGATGTACTATCAAGTATGTTAATTAATTTATTTTTTATTATAGCCAGCATTTCTAGAAAGGGTCCAGTTCATACATGACCTGAATCAATCAAATCAGTTTCCAGCGTTAAAGCTTAACCACTACACCACCAACCACCACCATCATATTTCATAGCATTACAAAACCTCTACTAGGGGTGTCCTATCTGATTAGCTGGTTCAGATATGTTTAAATAGGGGTGTAGCTAAATTTTGCAGGACCTTGACTAGGGATGTCCAATCCTCCTTCTGAGAGTCAACGTCCAGCAGAGTTTAACTCCAACCTGCTCCAAAACACATGCCTGAAAGTTTCTAGTGGTTGCATCCGAAGACGTAGGCAGCTGACTTGACTGCAGTGTTTGCACACAAAGGTACCTCCTGAAACTGATTTCAAACAGGCTTCTGAGACAGCATAACAGGCCTAATGAACAACAAAAACAAAGCAAACTTTGGTGATACCTAAACTAGTATTTAATTCTCACGATACAAATTTCTCACTAGAATCAAAAGTTGAATAAGTTGTTCAAATACCATACACTTATACACAAACTGACCACCAATCACAACTTTCAGATGCCAATTTATTTTTATCATGAATTTGAACCCACTGGATAGTGGGATACTTGCCTTCATAAATCAATCAGATGAAAACATCTCAGTAGACAGCATGTTACACGTTCACAGGATTCCGATGTGCCTTAATGCATTGTAGCATTTAGATGCACCTAGTAATTCTGAAGACCTTGATTTGGCTATTTCAGTTGTGTTTAAGTAAGGGTTGGAGCTGAACTATGCCGGAAAGTGGTCTTCCAGGAGCAGGATTTGACTTCCCTGACCTTGACCCTTCAGGACAAGGGTGTCCAATCCTGCTTCTGGAAGGCCAACTTCCTGAAGATTTTTACTGCAACCAGCTCAACCACATTTGCCTATAAGTTTCTAGTGACCTTGGTTAGCTGGTTCAGGTGTGTTTAATTAGTGTTGGAGCTAAACTCCAACATTGCATGGCAGTTGCCCTCTAGGAAAAACCTTGGACTTTCTTTATAGTGGACATCTGCTAAACTTCCGCTCTGATGGGATTCTGGTTATTCGGTGGTTAAACGTTTGGAGGTCAGAGGCCAGTGATCATTTATCCCGCAGGGTTCATACTGTAGTTTGAGGTCTATTTATTCTCACAGGGCAGCTCATACTGTGATGATCAATTCGATGTTACATAAAGGTCATTTGATCCTTTTTAAACAAACTGAGGACTCTGATTAATAATGCATTCATGCATTGATTCCGTCTGACCTTTGCATTGCAGACCAGGTCAATTATCTTATGGAGATGGAAAGCGTTCCGAACGTTCTATTGACGTCCTAATGGTTGCATTTATCATGGTTACTGGCGTGGTGAGAATGAAACAGTAGCCTGAGGCAAGTCGTGCTAATATTTTACTCTATGTTGACAGCTAGCTGTTTACTCTGGCAGTGATGCTGTGTAAGGAAGTGCTCAAGGGAGAGATAATTAAAACAGGGAGTCATGATCACCACCACTTTACCTTTTTGTCCCCTGACAATGACAAGACAGGAAGAGCTGTCAAGAAAGCCATCGGCCGGAACTGCGGTGGATCTTTTACGGCAGTGAAACAAGAAGTTGGAAGGCCAATTTTAAGTTCACAAAAACAACTAGGGTGCACTGTGTGAGTGTGTTATATATTTTCCCTCCTCCCCTTTGTATGTTCAATGTCCGTCCTTCTTGACATCCTTCCGCGTTTCCTTTCAAATGTCTCTCCATGCACTTGCACTAATTTCCATGCACTAATTTTGTTTCTTTATTTCAGCATTTTTCCCTACATCTTTCCTTCCTTTTCAGTGTCATTCCCTTCTTTCTTTCAATGTCCTTTCTTCCTGCCTTTTATAATGCCTTTCATCATTCCTTATATACTCCCTATCTCTCAATGCCTTTTTTCCAAACTTTCGTCCAGTGTCCTTTCTTGTTTCCTTCATTACAGTGTCCTTTCTTCCATTCGTTCTTCCATCCATCAATATTCTTATATCTTTTCTGTATAATGTAATTTATTCTGTCCCTAATTTCAATGTCCTTCCCTAAATCCCTCCTTCCAATGTTCTTTCTTTCATTCCTACATCCTTTCTTCCAGCCATCCTCTCTGCCTTCTATCCTTTCAATGTCTTTCCTTTATAATGTAATTCCTTCTATCCTTCCTTCAATGCATGTCTTCCCTTCCTTACTGTACAACCCTCTTTAAGTGTCCTTCCTTCCCTACATCCTTTCTTCTTTCCTTCTTTATTTTCAATGTATTTCTTTCCTTCCTCATTTGCTTTATTTTCCCTATTTTGATCTGCTTGTCTCAGAACAATGACAATAATATGACTTCATTATTTCATAACATGGAGATTTTGTAGTACATTTAGCGAGCTCAAAACAGTACAGCTCTAGTGCAGTTTAAATCGTTGCAGAGCTTTTGTAAAGAACTGTTGTAATAATAGTGCCAATTGCATTTACATCATATAAAAATGTAACCATGATGAAACATTTAGTTTCACGCATTTCCATCAACTGGACTAGAAAGACTGCTTCCATAATATGTGTGCTTGACCTCAGAGCTGAGAGAGTATTGTCTTGCAGTATATTCTATCAAAAGATGCTGTCATAGACCATATGTAAACCCCACTCCGCCTTCAGAGGAGCTAATGTTATTCCCTTGGCATGGCAAGATGTTCTAATTTATATCTGATCAAACTAGACTAGACAGACCAAGATCCATATGATACCAGTTATTATAAAGCTGTCTGCCCTGCATTACAATATACCACACAATCAGATAGCACCATTCTGTGTGCTGCGTGAACAACAGAAAATAATCTAAAACACCATAATTTACTCTCAACTCTTTTTTTTTTTTTTGTCACACTTTATTTCAAGGTCAAATTCTTGCTATTATAAAAATAATAACAATAATCATAAAATAACTATGACTTTTGCCTCAATAAACTCATAATCTGCTGCTTATTAATAGTTAGTAAGGTAGTTGTTAAGTTCAGGTATTGAGTAGGATTAGGGATGTAGAATATGGTCATGCAGAATACATGCTTTATGAGTACTTAAAAACAGCCAATGTGTTAATAATAGGTATGCTAATAAGCAACTAGTTAATAGTGAGAATTGGTCCCTTTACTATAGTGTTACCAAAAGAACAAAAAAAAAAACACTGGTGCACAATCATGGTATCAGATGGTAATACCATTGAAACTTTAATGTATAGATTGATATCTAATTATTACCTTACACATACTGTATATCATGGTATTTACAGTACATGATGTACTCAGATGCATTTTCACACTCTGTCCTGTATTTTCCATGAGTAGGCCTTCATATTAAAGAGCAATTCAAGTAATATTCAGTTAAATAATTGAAACATGGAAATTGCACAGTACCGTTTTCTATTTTATAGACACAAATCCACATAACACCATCTCAAGCCAAGTCAGCATTTAAGAAGTTATTTATATGTAGGATTGTAAACACAACTGTACAATAGCATTGCAGCTGTGATGTGACTATGTGTGTGAGTGGATTTATTAAGTGTTTGAAGCTCTTCAGGCTGGAGCATGTGACGTTTAAAATCAGTGTTTTGTAAATTATTAAAGTGCATAGAAAATGTCAGTCCCACTTTTTAAATGCAAGAGTGTCATTTTATAATTTTTTTCTTTCTTTTTCTCAGCCTATCCCACTTTGCTGAAACGCAAGTTGGTGTGTTTTTGAAATCCAGGATTTGTGGTGATGCTAGGGTTACTGATCGGGGACCTAAAAGCCTCTCTCACTGTGCATTGTCAGCAGTTGGAATCATACAGCATTGCTTTTGCTGAGGAACATATCACATCATTTTTTCCTGGATGTAAGTAATACAGTTATGTGGACTGCTGATACAGGCCTGGCAGCATTTGTTTTCATGGGTTATGCGATGAGTTTCTTCTCACAGGTCAATGAAGAGAGAAAGTGGCAAAGAGGGAAAAAAGCACAGTCTCTTTCTCCTTTTCAAACCCTGCCAAGTGTCTCAACCCATCTCAATGCAGGATTGGGTTAGAATGTTTTCATTTCTTCTTTCATACAGAAACTTGTGTGCTCCATCTACTGGTAAGGAGTAAACTTACAATAGTTATGAACTAGTTGATAAAATAAAGGTACAGACAGATGATACAGACAGACAGACAGACAGACAGATAGATAGATAGATAGATAGATAGATAGATAGATAGATAGATAAATGATGAAAGAGTGTTGACATAAATATATTACTATTGTACAGTAGAAGGTACTACTGTGATAATAATAATAATAATAATAATAAACTATTACAACTATTTTATTTTCTCTGTTGTGCAGCATTTTGTTTAGCAAAAAATTAAAGTAAGAGATACATTTGTATTTGATATTTTTTTTAAATAAATTGTTAACATTGTATGTCTTCATTTGATTACTGCTGTTTTTGATAACAAATTGGTACTAATTCATAAACCCACAAAACCCTTTAAAATAAACTAATAATAATCATCATCATTATAATCATAATCATATTCATAATAATTAAATAAAAGAAATGCCAATGGCATTTAAGAGTACAAATTTGTAGTAAGAATGTGCTTAATCACTGTTGTAATTATAGGAGGTCCTTACTAAATATTGTCCCCTGTAATGGGTCCCTGGCCCCCAAAATTTGAGAACACTGCCGTAAAAGAAAGGTTGCAAGCAGGTTTTAGGTTGAATAAATGATGACGGAATTGCTATTTTTGTGTTCACGTTCTACATCATAGTTAAACAGACAACAACTCTATTAAAGTCTATTAAAAGAGACTCTATTAAAGTCAAACATTGCCAGTGTTTCATCGTGTGTGATGAAAATTTAAAGATGATTCAGTGAGCAGGCATCACCAAAGCGTGCTTTACATCCCTATGCAATTAATTTTTTGAGAGCTTGATTTCTGAAAAAATCTCAGCTTGCATGTGCGCGTGGGATAAAGAAGGTAGGTAGATAAGGAAGGACGTTTTTAATGCTAAATAAGAATGTTTTTGAGATGCTCATCTGTTTTCCTGTTGATCAGTGTTTTACTTATTTTACTAATCTCTCTGCTGACTTTGTAATACGCTTAGACAGTCATCACCAGGCATTTGACACTGATCAAACTTTGCGGCTGTGATTGCGATGATGTCAGGTACTTTTCGGCGTGTTCAGCGAGTGTAAACAGAAAGAGGAAGCAACACCCTCCCATCCCCGTGTGGAAAACAAATTGCCTTCTTTCCGGGGATTCTAGCAGAGTTTTGGAGCACTGAGCATGGATCAGAGCGCATATAACCCCTACAAATACAACTCATTATATACACTATAAACACTTTGAAGGAGACAGACATGTAGATGTTTGTGAAATATGTTTGGAGGGATGGTGGATCAGAGCGCATAGAGGATGTGTAATGAGTTCCATGCTTGTGAAATCATAAACAGGATGGAGGCAGCCTGAAGCCCAGGAATGCTCTCAGCCACTGAACGCCGTCTTTTAAAGCTCCGCCATTCCCCAGATGGATTGCATGTACGCCACACTAACGCTCTGCTTCGCTTGCCAGAGGTGTTTGTTGTTCAGTCTCTCTATATCCCCAACCTTCTACCCTCCACACACACACACCATTCTCTTTTAACATATTGGAGCCAGAAAAACATGTTAGATCTTCATCCCTGGCCTCACCTGAGCATTGTAAAAAAATTGGGCAACATGAGATGTTTGAATTTTCTCAACTTAAGTCTTCATAATTGTCCTCATTGTTTAGCCATTCTGAGCATTTATATTTGCTAAATACAAAATGTAACAGTATAATACATTCAATTATGGTTGATATATCATTGTGTAGCCACATGA
>NW_015546057.1:1367521-1368466 GCF_001515605.1 Sinocyclocheilus anshuiensis | reverse complement strand
TTATATACACTATAAACACTTTAAAGGAGACAGAAGATGTAGATGTTTGTGAAAGATGTTTTCTCTGTTTTGGAGTGATGATTATTTTTAAATCATACCCTATTTATTGCATCAAAATTTGTTAATACTTTACTGGGTGGATAATTTTATCAGTTGTTTATTGCAACAATAGATAACTACAATAACTTTGTCTAATGCTCTTATGAAAGTTTGTAGCATGATTTGTGAAAATGTAACTATACTGAATGCATAGACTTCTTCATGGCTAGTTTTTGCGTATTTCATTTCATTCTGTAACCTACTTGTTCTACAGATCTGTGTGTACTAGTGTTAAATGCTACTGTTTTTGACAGCGTTGATAACGTTTATGACAGATAATATCATGATCATTTTTGCGTTTCCCTTACCGAATGTCGTATCCTGTCAGCAAAAACCTGTCCATGGGCTTTTTTGATTGCTTTCAGTTTAAGTGCCGGCGATACAGTGTTGCCAGATATTGATACTAAAACAAACAAAAAACTAATAATAAATAAAAATAAACCAAAATTATTTCCAATCTTTTGCAAATAAGATAAGATAAAGATATCGCTGACTCTAAACTGCAACTTCCTACTTTATTTACTTTCTAAAGTGTTAAATTAAGGGGAAAAGACAAGTCCAAAAATGCTTATAATAGCTGGATCTGGCAACACGGAGGCTGCCGTGCCCTCGCCCTCACTCACTCGGCCCTCACTCAGAGTCTCGCAGTGATTATTTTCATACCAAGGACGCTAAACATTCTTGCAAACTGTCTAACCTGAATTATACATATCATGCAGGCATTCATATGAGGAGTTCCCTTTCAGTCGGTCACTCCGAGTCACGTCGGTGACCGACGAATTGGGATCAATCCACTTCGAGTGTAAACTAAACGAGCCAATACACATTAGCATGCGATGATTGCGT
>NW_015546057.1:1364074-1367391 GCF_001515605.1 Sinocyclocheilus anshuiensis | reverse complement strand
TTCGCGGATGAGTCATGTTCCCATTGCGGGAAGATGACCATCTCGGAGCTGCGGGCCAGGCTCCGTTTCCTCCAAGGGGGTGGAGCTCCGTTGCCTCTGCCGCGATCTAGTGTTCGTCCTGGCGGCAGCCAGGCGTGGACTACTTCGGGCAGGAGCACGGGCGGTCGGAGAGTTACAGTGGTGGCAAACCCCTCAGGGAACCAACCCACGGGGGCCCACCACTCCTCCAGCACTCCAAGCTCTCTGGAGGGGAAGATTCGCCTGTGCAGCCGCCCTCTGGGACGGTGGCAAGGCCTGAATCGGATCCGGAGATGTCGGCTATGCTTTCCCGGGCCACCAAGAGAGTAGGGCTCGAGTGGAAACCTCCACCGCGTCCCGAGCCCTCGAGGTTGGACGATTGGTTTCTCGAGGTGGCTCGCACTGGTTCTCAGTGCCCCGCCTCGGTGCCTTTCTTCCCGGATGTGCATGAGGAGCTCCACGAGGTCATTGACGGCACCTTTTACTGCCGGAAACCGACCTACTGGTTCCTCCTCCCTCACCACCCTCGACAGTGGTGCAGCTAGGGGGTATACAAGGGTCCCCCCGGTGGAGCGGTCGGTTGCGATGCCGTTGTGTCCTAATACCGCCTCCACCCGGCAGGGTGAAACGTGCCTCCCCTCCCGGGTCTGTAGGTACTCGTCTGGCCTGTCTGGCGATGCTTATACGGCCTGTGGAGAAGCTGCCTCCGCCTTACACGCTACGGCGTTATTGCAGGTTCATCAGACCAAGGCACTGAGGGACCTGCACAAGGGTGGTCATGATCCGGAAGTTCTGAAAGAGCTCCAAACCGCTACTGACCTCGTGCTCCGAGCGACGAAGGTCACCACGAGTTCTCTGGGTCGTGCGATGTCCACACTTGTGGTCCAGGAGCGCCATCTCTGGCTGTGTCTGATTGATATGAGGGGCGCCAACAAAGTTCGGTTCCTTAATGCCCCTGTGTCCTAGACCGGCCTCTTCGGCGACGCGGTCGAGAGCTTGGCCCAGCAAATCTCGGCTGCACAGAAGCAGACTGAGGCGGGTTGTCAGAAGGGGAAGGCCATCTCTAAGCAGAGGATGGCCCACTGGATTGTGGATGCCATCACCCTGGCTTATCAGGCACAGGGTGTGCCCTGCCCGCTCAGGTTGCGAGCTCACTCTACTAGGAGTGTTGCATCCTCCTGGGCGCTGGCTCGTGGCACCTCGCTGACAGATATTTGTAGAGCTGCGGGCTGGGCGACCCCCAACACGTTCGCTAGATTCTATAGCCTTCGTGTGGAGCCGGTATCCTCCTGTGTTCTCACCTCAAATGGGTAGAGGCGCTGAGAGGCCCCGGTTTAGTGTCGGCTTGCTAAAACTGCTCCAGAGTGTCCGTACTGTAGGCCCTGTCGAGCTCCTCTGTCCCCTTGGCAGCCAGACGTGGCGGAACATTTTTATTTTTGAACATGAAAAATGTACCGAGGTCCAGACCTCGGTGGCCTCATAGCTGGTTACGGGCCTGTGTAGCCATGAGAACATTTTATTTTCCTTTTCATTTCTTTTTAGAAGAAATTACTAGATTGTTGGAAATAAAAGAGTTTTCTTTGGAATTTTTTTTAATAAAAATATTACCATATTTTCCTCTTAGATATAATTTGTTTAGAGCTTCTTTTTTGTTTATTGATTTACTTTAACATAGTTTTACAGAAATTTGAGAAAATGTGAGTGTTACCATGTCACAAAATTGTACTACAATGGAATATATAATATAATATAGATATATTATTACATTTATTTCGCTGTGTTGCCTAGTAAATAAATAAATAAACTATGCCATCATTTATTTAAAATGTATTCATTTCATACTAGGTATACTTCAAAATCATTAACATATCAATTGACATACTGTACATGCTACTTAAGACTTATTGATATAAAATTATAATTAAAATTTCTTTGTGTCAGACTCATGGACTTTTGTTGTGTTTTCTTCCCTCATGTGCCCGTGACCTAGTTTTCCCTCTTGTCTGATTGTGTCATTCTGTTCACCTGTGTTTTATTAATTAGCCTTATTTGCCCATTTACTTAAGTTCAAGTCTGTTCATTCTGTCTTGGTCCGGTATTGTGAATGTTGCCCCTACGTGTGTCTCCTGCCTGCCTTCTGTAAATTACCCTTCTGTGGATTTATTAAAGACTGTTTGACTCGATCTTCATCTTCTTTGTGCGCTTAATTCACCGTAGCATGAAGGAATACCGGACCAACACAAAAGAAAAAGATTACCCGTCGTGTTTTCCCCATTTATTTTTCCTGTTTTTCTCAGTTTTTGGTTTACTTCATGGATTATTACGTGAAAATGTACTTGTTTAGACTTCAGATATGCAGTTTGTTAATAAAGATAACATCTATTTGAAAATTTGCTTCAATGTTTTCGGAGATGTGAGCTCCAAGGCGTCAGAGGCCGTTCAAGCACTCATGAACCCATCAAGAGCAGCCTCACCTCGGCCAGATCTTCTGGAATTTGCAGCTGGCTCTGATGTCTCTATACTGCCATGTAAAGGCAAAAGACCGTAACTTCGATTTTGGTCAAAAATGAGTTATTGATATTTTTGGGACATTCAAGACATCCTTTATCATGTGTATAAGTATCTTGAGTCAATTTCGTTGTTTTTCTGAGAAAATAATGGGTTGTCTTAACTGTAACTTCGAAAAGTCCCGGAGAAACCAAGGCAGAACACTGTATAACACCTGTTACCACTCTTTCACTTTGTTTGGAACGCTCAGATTAAAGGCATTCTGCCTTTGTTTAGCTGTGCATCAATATGATGTTATGGTTCTGGCTTGGAGTTATACGGTGTTCTGCCTTTGTTTTACTGTCCATTAAAGTCTGCCACATTTTAATTACAGTGTAAATTGTATACTTTCATACATCTGATCTGTCACTGAAGCACTTTATTAGACAAACGAATTAGATAGATCGCGATCTACCAAACAGCTTCATATAACAAAGCATTGTAAAGACTAGATACCTTGGCAGCAATACGTAATCGTGAATAACCT
The DNA here is from genome assembly GCF_001515605.1 of Sinocyclocheilus anshuiensis. Classification (NCBI taxonomy): domain Eukaryota; kingdom Metazoa; phylum Chordata; class Actinopteri; order Cypriniformes; family Cyprinidae; genus Sinocyclocheilus; species Sinocyclocheilus anshuiensis. Next base: position 1,364,339 of record NW_015546057.1, on the reverse strand, counting down.
TTAAAAAAAAAATGTTTCTTATTATTTTTTTCCTTTTTATAATGCAGATTGTTTGCCAGGGTGTCACTTCTGGTTGGATGCATGTGGACTCGAATGCCGTAGCATGTAGCATGATCAATCATAAAATCAGTACTAACAGTTCGCAATTAAATCCATATCCTACCTTTTCTTGTAACCCGATAAAATCAATCCAGGACGATGAACGTCATCGGAGATGTTTAATCCACAAGCATTCTGAGCATTATTCCTGCTTGCTGGCGTTCTC
>NW_015546057.1:1352162-1361775 GCF_001515605.1 Sinocyclocheilus anshuiensis | reverse complement strand
TTTTTTTTTTTTTTTTTTTTTTTTTTTTTTTTTTTTCCTTTTCCTTTTTGTAATGCAGACTATTCACCAGGCTGTCACTTCTAGTTGGATGTGTGTGGACTCGAATGCTGTAGCATGTAGCATGATCAGTCATCAGTAGGCTACCAACAGTTCGCAATTAAATCCATATCCTACCTTTTCTTGTAACCCGATAAAATCAAAACATGGCGATGAACATCATCGGAGATGGTTAATCCACAAGCAATTTGAACATTATTCCTGCTTGCTGGCATTCACATCAATCCACAAGTCGTTCTTTTAGGTCAGACTATTTTATTCAAGTCAATATAAAAGCAATTATGCTATGTCTAGCATTATTTTACATTACTGAGCATAGCAAATAAATTGGTTGCAAAATGGTATCCACTCACATGTTTAAATTTTATTCCGTTTGTCACGGTCAAAATTAATACAGTCACATTACAATATGCAGTAGCCTATGAGACAGCCCATGATCACAAGATGTTATACAGGTGTTACTATAACGATTTTGTAAATGGTGATCAGTAACCAAATATTGATAATGTGGAAGTTACTACCTTTTGTCTCGGTGTGACTTCTCACTTTTTGCAGACAATGCAAAGGTAGAATACAGTAACTTCAAAATAGGGGTAAAAATAATAATATAATGAAATAATTTTCATTACTAAAACATCTAATTGCCACATTTCCAGTGTCCTACCTATGATTAATTTGGCTGGACAAATAAAACATTTTAAAGTCATTTTTCTCAGTTTCACACACTAGCGAGTTAAGGTCTTTTGCCTTTGTAGGGCAGTATAGTGGTTCAACATGAGATGTAATAAGTTTTGGGTAAATCTAATGGGCAGTCTTTGGTCTCATATAATTGCCTTTAACAGATGAAAGTACAGTACGACAAAGATATCGCTTTCCTCAGCGGACATTCAAACTAATGTTTTATTGTGAATATGAGATTGAGTTGAAGAATGAATGCTGTACCAGATGCAGGTAATCACATTTGCTCAGTCCATCTCTCTCTCATAATACTCTAATACACATAATACACTGCTTTTAATACAGTAATACAATAAGCTTTCAGTGAAGCAACTCAGCATTCCTTACTAGTTCTAAAGTGATGTTTTTTAATTAGTAACGGAGGCTTGGGCTCAGCTGTTAAACTGTTAAACTGAGATTTGAATCTGTGGCGGAAGGAAGTAGTTCGCAGAAAAGAGGGTTTTTAAAGACACTCCATTGGTGTTTCTTATGTATTTACACACTCATGCAATCAAACTGTTGTATAAATGCAGTATCACACTCGTGGCTGCGAGATATGTCTGTATATCTGCATGCTTTGATTACTTATGACCGAATCACAGACGTGCTGATATAGCCATATCGCACAGCTACGAGTGTGATATTGCTCATGCACACACACACACACACAAACTTAATGGTGACAATACATTGAGTTAAGTAAAAAGATGAGGTAAAACTTTAGTTTTACATATATTTCCCCTAATGTAATGCTTATTAATGTTAAGTTAAGGTATGGGGTCGGGTCAAGTGACCTAGAATACGGTCATGCAGAAAAAAACAAAAAAAAACGAATATGTGCTTTATAAGTATAGCCAATATGCGAGTAATATGCATGCTAATAAGCAACTACTTATTAGTGAGAATTGGTTCCTAACTTGGTTCCTAAAGTGTTACTAAAGAGCTAATAACATCCATACAAACAGCAGCAACAACGGCCTAAAATAACACTAACCATATGATTAATTCATGCTGCAATGCTTGCTGGGAGTTTGCATCGCTTAATATGATACTGTTTGTACTCTGTTAGAAGAGTTGGTACAACATTCTTGGGAGTATTCTTGGTCTAAGATGTGTTTTTATGGAGATTCAAAGAATATTTATATTTCTATTCTCCTGCATGTTGGATAAAATATAACAGGTTTTTTTTTTTTTACAGCAAAGGTTGATTGCCATCATTTCTCATTGTTGCAAGTCTTTGTGTGTAAGACCAAGTAAACAGAGCTTCAGAAACGCTTTTATGTTCATTTCTCCTTGTAGAAAAGTGAAAGAAAAATGAGAGAAACTCAAAAACCATGGGGAGACATAAAGTAATGCAAGGCAATTTGTCATTCAGGAAAGCCAAGGCTAACCTCACTGTGGCTCGGAGAATGATATTAACACGGTAATTAGCAGCAACATGTGTGCAGTGTTTCCTAATAGAGACTGCCTAATCTTGTTATTAGTCATTCAATTAATGACAAACCAATGATGCAGGTTTTCACGAAGGGGCCCCAAATGTGTTTCTCAGAGGTCTCTGAACGATAGCGTTATAATCACCTCTCTCTCGAGTGTGAGCCGGTAAACTCAAAGATCCTCTCAGTTAGACGCCACAAATAGAAGCTTGTATTATGCAGGGAAGTAAAAAGGATATGCACTACAACCCTTCCAGTTTTTCCCATTTGCATTGTGTTCAGTAAACGCTGCTTGTTTCTGAACTGCTGTGATACCTTGCAAGTGCAAGAACCTGAATAATGCCCAATTAAACTCTAAAATAAGAATAGCAATCCCTTTGAGTTCCTCTCCTGGGATCAGTAGTGGTAAATTGTTGTGAATGTTTCACTTGCAACAGTTTCCCATAAACCATTTCCTGCTAATGTATTTGAATATGTATTTATTGTACATAGTAAGTCTGATGAAGTGTTTTGGAGCCATGCAAATTCATATTTTCAAATATACGTATGAAGCCAAGTTACATGTAACGGAATTACGTAATTTAATTACAAAATAAATGTAACTGTAATCAGTTACAGTTACCAAGAAAAAATGCAATTAAAATACAGTTACTTATGAAAATGTTAAAGATTACAAAGGGGGTTACATTTGAATATTTTCACACACACAGACACACACACACACACACACACACACACACACTTACAGATTTAATTTATTTATTTCCCAAATTGCATTTACTGCTCTAAAATATGAGACACCAATGTTTCAGTAGTTTAGGACACAGAACAGGACACGTTTTTACGATGACTGTTTTATTTCCTATTTGGGTTTATGTTTATGTACATGTTTTTTTTTTTGTTTTTTTTTAAGATTAACTGTTAGATGCCTGTGTTTCCTGTCATAGCTATGCAAATATTTGATTTCAAAAACAGTATCTGATTTCTTGTTATTGTTTTAAATCTGTATTTAACCTCAGAACTATCTCAAAGTAAAGGGATATGCTTTTGTGGTGGATGTGCTTTAAAAATAAATTATAATATTAATTCAAATGATGAAGGATTCTGAAAGTCTGACAGTAATGAACGTTGAGTACCACTGTAATGTTAATCCTGCCAGCTTTAAATGTTTCAAAATCATCAACATTTGAAAACGTTCATTAGAAATTTAGAAAAGTAATCAAAAAGTAATCAAATGTAATCAGTTACACTACTTATTACATTTTAAATAGGGTAACTTGTAATCTGTAAGCTATTACATTTCCAAAGTAACCTTCCCAACAGTATATATATATATGAAGCGTTTGGTTCCAAAACGCGATAAACGCCATTTTTGTTTTTTTTTATTTTCCGCCAAAATCAGTATTGTATCTGGTCGGTACTGAAAAGTCAATTTTAATTTTATGCAAAATGCGATATCCGCTTAGTTATACTGTCATGTTTTCTCCCTTTCTTTCCAAACCGCGACAATCGCCAGTCTCTCTTCTCTGCAGAATGCAATATATCCGCTCAACCAATCACAGTGCACCATTCCACAGACTGTATACAGTAATGGCGGCGCTTTGAATACACCCGGCATCCTAGTTTTCCTAATCTATTTTGTACTTTGTGATCAACAAACAAACTTAGAGCTGCATGACAAATCGCATGTGATTGTCATGTGCATCTCGTCAGCAAAGCCGGTTCTGTGATTAATAGTAAATCTCCATCACGTGCTTGCAGATGGAACGGCATTTAATACACAGAGTTGAAAAAGTTACACTACTATTACATTTTAAATAGGGTAACTTGTAATCTGTAAGCTATTACATTTCCAAAGTAACCTTCCCAACAGTATATATATATATGAAGCGTTTGGTTCCAAAACGCGATAAACGCCATTTTTGTTTTTTTTTATTTTCCGCCAAAATCAGTATTGTATCTGGTCGGTACTGAAAAGTCAATTTTAATTTTATGCAAAATGCGATATCCGCTTAGTTATACTGTCATGTTTTCTCCCTTTCTTTCCAAACCGCGACAATCGCCAGTCTCTCTTCTCTGCAGAATGCAATATATCCGCTCAACCAATCACAGTGCACCATTCCACAGACTGTATACAGTAATGGCGGCGCTTTGAATACACCCGGCATCCTAGTTTTCCTAATCTATTTTGTACTTTGTGATCAACAAACAAACTTAGAGCTGCATGACAAATCGCATGTGATTGTCATGTGCATCTCGTCAGCAAAGCCGGTTCTGTGATTAATAGTAAATCTCCATCACGTGCTTGCAGATGGAACGGCATTTAATACACAGAGCCGTAGATCATTGCAATATCGCATTCATAATCGCAGATGAGTCGCATTTGATTATGAACGTGATATTGCGTAGCTTGTCAGTGTAAATGTTTTTATTAATGCCATTAATGTTTTTGTTAATACAGCGTATAGCACTAGTCAACTAATGAATGTAACATGGCAAAGATGAATGCACTTTTGGAAGTTGAATGTAAGGGAAATGTCATTTTGGAATGTCTGTGGTCTAATGTTATATTGTTGTTCATGTATGTTCATGATGAAATTGTATTTTATTGTTGTAATTAATTTATTATGTTGTGTATTTTCAACAGTTTTAATATGAAAAATAACTTTTATATTGATTAAATGGATTTATTGCATTTGAAAAATAAAAAGAGTGTCATGGATTTATTGCATTTTGGGAAAAAATAATAAAATGTTATAATAAATCTTTGAAAATCAAAATCTGGATATTAATTTGAAATGTTATTATAACCTAAAGATGCTATGTGAAAGTTTTAAACATAAAATAGTGGTTTTCATCTTGCCACTTTCTTGGTAAAGAAAGTCAACTCAAAGGGAAAAATCCTGGCTTCAGGAAAACTGTCAGTGCTGTGGTGTTGCGCTTTTACCTGCAGGCACCGTATTTTCCTGTCTCTTCTCTTTCAAAGTGATGCATGGTCTAAAGATGACACTTTAGAAGCTGTTGGGATTTTGGAGGTTTATAACTGCCTTTGTAAAGAGTAGGAAGTGGGAAAGCAGCAGGCAGCTGCGCTGTGTCCCTTTAAGTTGCTTTAAGGCAGGTCCGTTCACTCGGTGGCCATCTTGGTAATGCCCCTGGGCAGCTATTTTCTGTGTAGGTAATACTGCTTCCAACTACTTGAATAGGGAAAGGCTAGACATTTTCCAAAGTGTTTTTCAAGATAAGGGTCGATTCTAGGATATCAGTCTTTGGGGGTTTCAGCCCACCACTTGCACAGGATTTTATGTGCTGACCTTTAAGTGCAAAAGGCTGCGAGTTTGAATCTTGCTCAACTGACACTTTAACAACTTCATGTTTAAGTTTAACTACTAGTAAAAAAAATGGCTGTGGTGTGATAAACAAAGATATGTTAGTACAGTAAATCTTAAAATATACAGTAGTTGCATCTGTGTTTAACAAGGTTACTTCAAGTTGTAAAATGTCATTTGGTGCAGCTAATAGGTAATTGAGTTTTTAAATAAATTGCAGGAATTTAAAGCCTACTTCATCTTTATTAAGCATTACAATTTCTCTCATTATTTAGATTTTTTACTTTTTGTCTTTGAGACACACTTCACCCGAAAAAATTTTTCTCTCTCTCTATTTAATAAACTCTGCGGACCCAGATACGGGTCCAAAATGACGTTAAAAATGTTTATGCTTCACTTACATAGCCTTCCTTATATGGTATCAGCCCATATATGGGTTCATTTGAAAGCTTGGAGTGTCTTCACACAGAGAGAGAGACAACATAGCACAGAGCTTTCTTTATAATTGATTATCACTAGCTATGCTCATTATCACTAATTGTCTCTGTGAATTAAGTTGACAAAATATAATATAATATAATATAATATATGCAGTCATTATTATGAGATAAATATTTATTTTATATAATATTTTGTATCATATTTATATTATTTGTGATATAGTAATTAATGCAATATAATGAAATGTTTATTTATTTGTAATGACCATTTGACTCTACAAAATCATTTTTATTAAACATATTTAATTATAATATTTCAGAAGAAAGAGGCCACAGTGCGATTTGAGACATGAAAGTAGCACAGCAAGGAAACTTGTCAGTTAAACAGTTTTGTGGTAAATATACAAAATATTTGATCATAGAATAATGTGATCAATCAGAATCATTCCAGAGCATTATGCCATAAATATTTTAAATCTTACATGGAACATTATTGATGTGGTCTCCCTTGGTCATGTGAACCAGTGTCAGTAACAATTTAGTATAGAGACATGTTGTTTGCACTAGGTTTGAATACCCAAACATACAAATGAGATTTTCACTTTTTCAGAAACTATGTTTCACTCTGTTGCTCATGCTAAACTATCGCATGGCTTCTGAAAACTTGGAATGTAGTGCACCAGTTATATTGACTGTATGTTTTATGTGCTTTTGTTACAGCTTCGGGTCATTGTCTGCTTTAGCAGAGAAAGGAGCAGTGCAAAAATTCTGCACAAATCTCCTTTTGTCTTCCAGGGAAGAGGAAAAAAATATATATATACAGGTTTGGTGCAACATGAGGATAACAGAATTTTCATTTGTGGCTGAATTGTTCACCCAAAACAATGACAACTTTATTCAGCAGCGAGAGCAGCAGCTGTCTTTTTTTCAGCGTTACCTGAATCCCACTGTGTGAAACTTGCCACATTTTCTGTAGCCCCTTTTTTTTTTTTTTTTTTTGGTTGGGGATATTTTGTTCAAATATCTCAGCTGATTTATTCATACCTCCAGGGACAGATTTTTTTATTGTATTTAATACTTTGATTATTTCAGCTAAAACTGATTATTGTGAGATAAATTAATCAAACTTCAGACATAATGAAAGCTTGGGCATGGGAAGAAAAAAAAATATATTTGCTGATTATATTTTAATTATTGTTTAATTATTTCTGTTTTGCCTTAATTAGGCTATTTAAAGAATTACTTTGTTCTGCTAATGTATATTGAGTCACATTTATTCCTTCATCTCATGAAAGGTTTCTCAGTTGTCAGTTATGCTGTCCAGTCTATTCTCACTCCCAACTCATCAAGTATGGACTCTTGGTTAGGACCCCTAGTCCACCATTTAGTGACATTTTCAGCGTGCAGGAGATTGATACATTTCTATAGGCAGGATCAGTCGTGGTAAAGTGTTGAGAGCTTTTTAACTTGCAACAATTTTCCATAAACCAAAAAATGTATGTATTTATTTTTTTCCAGATCCATACAAACTCAATATCTCCATACAACCCATACAATATTTTCATATGTATGTATGAAGGCAAGAAAACTACATAACAGAGCTTTGTTTATCAGTTATGATCTAATGGAATATTTGTCATTTCTAAGTAAAGTGTGACTTATATCCACCTGTTATATTATATGTCTTATGGGAAAATGTTTAGGTTTATGGGTAGTGTTTTTATTGATTGATTGATTGATTTATTTATTGACTGATTGATTGACAAAATTATACCCCAATATATAATTTCATGACAATTCCCATGCCCTTTTGTGCATTTACACCAAAAGTTTCCCACTGAAACCCAAACTCAAACATCGCTAGCTGAGTTTTCACAGCCAGCTTGAGACATGTTCACAAAAACAACCTAGAATACCCAATGTCACCGAGAGCAACTTTTCATCTCTGTTTCCTTGCCTGTTGTGTTCTTCCAACATGTTGCATATCCTATTACACGCTCTGGCATTTACCACATCTTTCCTATGTTTTTTTTTTTTATATATAATATGTACTGTGCTATGTGAATAGAAGAGGGGTTTTCTTTACAATGAAACCATTTTTTTTCATTTCCTCCATTGTATGTGTGCAGGGTAAACATTTGAATTTGAGTATGTTAAATTTAGGCGAAAATACCAAAAAACGCCCCGAGCTTAATTAAATACAAGAGAATAATAACTTGACAAAAACAACCAATGAGTTGTTTCAAAACAGAACTAAGACAATGGACCTTTTTCACAAGACTGTGATGAATGGTCTTCAGCATTGTAAATTGAAAGTTTATATATATATATAGTTTGATTTAAAAAAAAATAAATGTATGAACATTTATAACACTATGCTTTGCATTATATCAAATTTGTATCCAATTACAAAAAAAAAAAAAACTAGATAATGCTAATGCGAGGGTGTTTATAATGCAGCGTCTATGGGAGGGACGGTAAATTTGACATTGTTCTCTCTTCTGACTGCTGTTATCAGTCTCTCTCAATTTTGTCCTTTGACTGAAAGTAATTAAAACACGATCGTTAAGTTTTTCTTTTGCTATTTGAGCAAATGGGAATGCAAAACATATATTTGTTGTACTCTCCCATTCACTGCTCTCAAAGTTTACCCAACTATGATGACTTTCGTTGCTGAGAAACCCATCAATGTGAAAAAGATCTATGGGTGTGTTGAGATTGATGTGCCACTGTGCAGACCGAACAGCGTCTATTTTTAAACCTATTTTTACAGTTTGTATAATGAATGAATGAATAAGTAAATAAATAAATAAGTTAAACATTGTAATTTTTAACTGTATTTTTGCTAAAAATAAATGCAGCCTTGATGAGCATCAAAAACATAAAAAATCTTACTAATAAGTGTCAGGTTAAGGGATCTAGAATATTGTCATGCAGAATAAGGCATTAATATGTGCCTGGTATGCTGCTGAGAGAGGGTTTGATTGGGACTGGACCTTGGTGGGTGGTCAGCACTGAGCAGCAACCTGTACAAATCATTTTTGCATCACTCAGCTCAGCAAGCCACCTGCTAACCTTCCCTCCCATTACCAGACAAGATGTGCTTTTGTGTAGCACCTCTTCATCAGCAGCAGAATGTTATTCTAGTGTGCGTATCATACATTTGCAATGTATAAATTTAGCTAAAAAAACAACCAGCTTAAACTAGAGGAAGAAAACAATTTTCACAGATTTTGAGAGTGTTATCCGGAGAATCTGCTTTGTATGCAAGCGCATGATGCGACGTGCTCTTGCGTGCTGCATCCAGATCTATAGTTTTCACGCTTCTCTAAGGAGAAGGTGCAGGCCAGCATTCATCTTCATGATAACTGTGTCATTGGCCCTGCATGCTGGCTAAGCCTTCACACTCACTACCTTAAACACGCTCAGCCCCCCATATATATCCGTCACACGACGGACCCAAGCTCAGCTCGCTCAACGTGTCCGCATCGCTCACAAACCCCCAAATGTTCCTCGATGCTGGCATGCTGGTGCATGGTAAGGAAGCAATTTTTATTTATTTATTTTTTCTCTCCTCCAAATCTCTCCAGATGAGCTTTCAATTGAGTTGTCAGATGAGTGAGATATGAATCCCCTCCCC
>NW_015546057.1:1347517-1351869 GCF_001515605.1 Sinocyclocheilus anshuiensis | reverse complement strand
CCCCCCCCCCCCCCCCCCCTCTGTAATGATAGTTCCATTTGGGAAGAGAGGCGTTGTCATTAACAAAATTACGCATACCAACTCTAAATGAGTTTCTATGCCATTTTTTACTCCCCTGGCTAGCCTTCCGCACCAGTTTACGATTATAAATAATAATTTTTCATTGATGCGAGGTGATAGTTTGAATTGGTGATGTCATGCAAAACAATCGCTAATTAAACTCTCAGGACATGAAAATCAAGAAAAGGAGTCTTGCTTTCAACAATAGTTAGCAAGACATAATTCCCCAAACAAATTAACTGTGCTCTGTAAAGTTAAATAAATTAATAAATAAGAAAATTAAGGGGAGAAAAAGTAGAAGAAAGTGGGTAAGATGTGTAAGAGAAGAGTGATTACAAGTGGCACAGTAAATGTATTTATTTATTTATTTATTCATCAAAGCCAACTGCATTCAATGAATGAATGAATTAATTAATTTACATAACTACTTGATAAAACAAGAATGCAACAAAAGTGAGATTTGGTGGTACAGGATGAGAATTACAATGGTATATGCTATGAAACTGACCTGCATCTTACATTTTAATATTTGATTGCCTCATATTTGATGTCATAATGTTGTTAAAGAATCAACATGTTTATCCCTCATGTACTCTCCTCTCCTTGGATAATGGATAACAAGTCTCCCAAACACATAATTTTTTTCTCAAAATACCTTTTCTTATTAATATAAATACCACCTGCGTGGCCCAGTGAATCAGATTTATCAGCCTCCTGATGATACTGCCACCAATGCAAATGACAACTAACAGTTTAAAGACAGCTGGCGGGTTTCTGTACATTCCCTCTCTCCTCCTGAGGAGCTGGCAAAAGTATTGGCAAATCTATGAAACATAACTGATGCACAGACCGAGCTGTGATTGATTCTGCCAGAGCGGCAAGGCAGAGAGGAACGCCACTTCAAACACAACTACTCTGGCTTCCATAGCTCTTTCCGACAGAAAATCTATGCAAGAAATGTGAGTAAATTTGTGAGTGAAAGCGTGAAAGGGCAGAGTAGGTCCTTAACAAGCATTCTTTATTAAAACACAAAAACATTTCTCAACAAAGCGCACTCGTGTCTCTTTTGGCCTTTGTTTTTGTCTGTATAAACACAGCGGTGATAGAGATGTTAGCGTTTTGTGTTTCACGTTCATGCACATTAATTGCAGTTTTAAGAGGGGGCATTGAATAAATGGCATGTTAAGAGTACTGCTCTTTCAAATATTAAATAAAGGCTGCTATTCAATACAACACCTTCTATGAGTTTAAAATTATTATTTTCTGTGCGTGCACACACACACACACACACACACACACACACATCACACATTAATTTATAAGAGGTATCATAGTTCTCTTTAGCAATGGCTTGCCATTAAAACAGCAGGGATCGTTCCCCATTAGCGGCTGTCATGAGCTCAGTATGTCACCAATATGGTTTATCATAAATGTGAGAGTCCATTTTTCCATTTTTTACCAGCCTACTTCAATTAACCATAGCTCAGCATGAGCTGTCTGTTAATAACATGCCACCCATCCTCACAGTTAATGTGCCTGTCATTAGCTGATTAGCCAGCATGATATAAAGATGCAATTGTTTGTCAGTTCTCTCTTTTTTTTTTTTTTTTAGCAAGAACATAAACCGAATTCAACAATTTTGTCCCACACACCAATTGTTGGCCAACAGATAAATGCAGTTAAATATACACATGTCAGTTTTAAACACTGATGCCAAAACTGAAGTACATTCAATGCATGAGAAATGCACTAGGGTACTTATGCAGAAGGCTCATTTTGCAGAGACAAAAGCCAAGTGTAAATGGAAATAACAACTTTGGCTGGCTTGGAAATTGAACATATCAAAAAAGCAATTTATTCTCTTGGCTATTTATAAATTAAATGTGGAATTTAACATGTGCTTCTGACCCTTATTCCGCTTTGGGAAAAGGTTGAAGGAAACAATGCAGGGACATTAAATGAGATGGACATCTTGCTATCACAGTAACTCAAGAAACATCTGCCTGCAATTCTTCATTTGAACACCCCTAGAGGCAAATGCAGTTAAAAGGGTAGAAAAGATCACTTCGTGTAATTTAAGAAGTACTAATATCATTTTTCTGACCTTTTCCTCATCTAGACATGAAATACATTATGCCATATTGCATTAGCACTATCACTCACAAGGGAAATACAGCCAGTGGTTATGATTTTGATAGCAAGAATAACTACAACTACTCTCAGCAGGAGTTGATATTGAAATGTCGGAAGAAAGAAAGAAAAAAAAAGAACAAATGAATGGACATTTTCTGAAGCAGCTTGTTGCTGAACTTCCTCATCTACATTTTATATACACATTATGTATTAAACATACTTTTAGCCAATTTATTTTCAAGTACTTTTGTTTAATGTATTTTTCTCTGAAGTGAATGAAACAAAAAGTGTACTTTGCCTTTTACTAACCTGCAAAACACGCATTACATAGTAAGAAGAAAGAAGAAGAAGAAGAATAGTTAACGTTAATATTTAATAGATATAGATATTTAATAAATATTTAATATATTACACTTCCATTAAAAAATTGGTTGTAAAAGATGTAATTATACATGTTTAGGCTGAGTTTTATGCCATTTATAACATTTTAATCACCATTGGCTGCTAGCCTCTGGTGTTTTGAGCTGAATTACTTTACGAGGCGATTGGTTTAGCTGATTCAGAGTTTTGAAATTATTAGTTTGTGCAATCGCATTCACTGCTGTTCATTTTAATAGGAATCAGTGCAATCTCGAATTTCACTTCAGGGGGAAAGATTTCCCCATGCAGATTTTGCAACGTTTTCAAGCTGTCAAGCATATTTGACGTGTTGACTTAAGTTGCAGCCACATTTATCACTGTTTGGTGAATTTTCTCAGGTGAAATCCAATCATTTCAATAGGAATCCATGCAATTGGGAATTGCATGTGAGGGTGAAAGATGTCCTGATGCAGATTTCACAACATTGCTGCACAGACCAACAAAAAAGCTGCTTGGTTTTGAAAGTGACTTTTGCGTAAACTGTGCTTCATATATTGCTACACGACTTACAATAGACAAATTGATATTTTTTTAGAATATGCGACTCTAGTAAATAGTACATTAAGTAAGCTATTTTCTGTGAATGTGTGAGACTTTGGATGTATTGGCTGCAATACATTTCAATGAAATAAAATAATATGATAACAAAAACAGTCTGCATTATCAAGCATCAAAATGGACTGTTTTCACATAGCAAAAAATAACAAGAACATTCAAGGTCAAAATGGCTGAGCTTATTCTTACATTAAAAATTAGGTGGATTGTATCGCTTGGGATGTAGCGCATGAGATGCATACAGTTTTAGATGTTTATGTCATTCTTGCATTCTTTTGAAGCTCGAAAGGTCCAGTCCACATTCATTGTAGTTCAGCCTTTAAAATGTGTCCTTTTGTGTTCCACGCAAGAAAAAAGGCATAGGGTTTTGGAACGCCATGAAGTGGGTGAACTACTCCTTTAATGTTTAAGTCTGGTAACAAAGATCACACCTCGCTGAAACTTTTCAACTTCTTGTGAATGTCAAACACACAGCCATGCTGACAATGCAGAGCGCAAAACTGACTGACTGTCAGTGATTATGCATCATAAGAGCTAGTCCTGCTCCTCTGAACTGAACTACAGTATTTCAGTTCACATTCATGGCTTTGATCAGTGTCCCTCGAGACAGTGAGTCACACAACTTGCTCTCAGACTTAGAAGTATGACGATCTTTGAATATGATGCAATTTCTGAACATCTCTTTCACTTTGATTAGCTTCTCTCTGTGCCTGGGCCAGGAAACTGCACTTCAGGCTTTCTAACGTTAACTTGGGGCACCATCCATCATTATAAAGTTCATTATCAAGATGTTTTTCTTTGCCGTCATTAATCTTGAGTAATCTGATTTGAGATTGATGTGCCCTCTCGCGGATGACACCACAGCTTGATTCCTGTCATTAATCTAGATTTTTGCTTTTGTCATCCTGGACGCTTCCCCCTCACGGCCCGTAAGTATGTGCTGCCACTGTCGCAGCTGAGACTCAAAATGCTGATTCAACAGTGCGGGGGGGGGTAGGGGTGATAATATAAAGTTTTCACTATGCAGGTACAAACTTGGGCCTCCGTGTGTATCATACCTACTATGCTGCACATTTTAAACTCAATTTTAAGATAAAAATTATATTAGTACTTTTTAATCACAATATCACATAAGAGCATAGAAGGAAAAAAAAAACACTAAAACACACACACACACACACACA
>NW_015546057.1:1344268-1346980 GCF_001515605.1 Sinocyclocheilus anshuiensis | reverse complement strand
ACATGACGGTTCGGTACGTACCTCAGTTTTGACATCACGGTTCGGTATAGTTTCGGTACAGCAGGAGGAAAAAAAACTAAACATAAATTGCTTATTTTTTTAATTAAACAGTGGTTTACTGATCAAATTGCTCTTTCTTTAAACAAATTAAATTTTTATTAAAATTTTCTTAGGGATAAAAATCTACAAAATTATTCTAAAAATTGTATGCAAAGATGTTTTTAAATGAACTTCTAAATTATACAATTTATATTTGTTGTTTTAGCTGTGGAGGAGCTATTGGAAGTAGTTATAATGTATTACAGTGGAGTGGTCTGCCTGTCTGCACTGTATGTGGTGGCAAAAACACATTGTGGATTTGTCAATGGATTCATAACAGTTGTCAGTCTACGATGTGTGTGTGTGTCAGATGGAAATGAGGGTCCCGACATGCAGCTCTGACTGAGCTGTTAATAAAGTGTGATGATGCTTGTCAGGTGAATATTCATTGCTGCAAAAGCAGGTCTGATCTAAATTGCTAATAGAGAAAGTTTACCGATTTAGATGCATATTCCTTCGAGAAATTAATCACGAGGCGTTAGTTCTAATCTCATTCTCAGCTGCAGAAAAAAAGTCCTTGAAATGGCAACAGTCTCACAGTAATTAAATTCTGCCCAGTCTCCCTCTGATATCTTTAAGGAAATAGCAGCTCTATTGTACCATACGATAAGTGCTCTCTTGCTGGTTCTATCCGCGCTGCCGCTGTAGATTCAAAACACACACATTCAGCCTCACAAGAAGATTCATCACCAGTAATCTCTTTTTTTGCCAGAATTCAATTTTCTCTCTCAGTGCTTCTCTTCCTTACTCAATCGATAAGGTTATGTATTTGTTATTACATATACAAACAGAGGCTATATTTGCATCACTTTGCTTTCCCTTTAATTTATTTTACATGCTGGACAGATGAATGTCATATTGAACCTGCTCAGTGAACAATGTTGTGCCACAAAGTAATGGGTCATAGTGCTATCAAAAAAAGTACAATTCACAGAACTGATATTTTAACTAAATGACGTTTAGGAAAAAGTAAGTATTAAGTACAATTCGAATGAAGTATCAAAATGTATATATATATATATACAGTGGGTACGTTTGTGCAATCGCATTCACTGCTGTTCATTTTAATAGGAATCAGTGCAATCTCGAATTTCACTTCAGGGGGAAAGATTTCCCCATGCAGATTTTGCAACGTTTTCAAGCTGTCAAGCATATTTGACGTGTTGACTTAAGTTGCAGCCACATTTATCACTGTTTGGTGAATTTTCTCAGGTGAAATCCAATCATTTCAATAGGAATCCATGCAATTGGGAATTGCATGTGAGGGTGAAAGATGTCCTGATGCAGATTTCACAACATTGCTGCACAGACCAACAAAAAAGCTGCTTGGTTTTGAAAGTGACTTTTGCGTAAACTGTGCTTCATATATTGCTACACGACTTACAATAGACAAATTGATATTTTTTTAGAATATGCGACTCTAGTAAATAGTACATTAAGTAAGCTATTTTCTGTGAATGTGTGAGACTTTGGATGTATTGGCTGCAATACATTTCAATGAAATAAAATAATATGATAACAAAAACAGTCTGCATTATCAAGCATCAAAATGGACTGTTTTCACATAGCAAAAAATAACAAGAACATTCAAGGTCAAAATGGCTGAGCTTATTCTTACATTAAAAATTAGGTGGATTGTATCGCTTGGGATGTAGCGCATGAGATGCATACAGTTTTAGATGTTTATGTCATTCTTGCATTCTTTTGAAGCTCGAAAGGTCCAGTCCACATTCATTGTAGTTCAGCCTTTAAAATGTGTCCTTTTGTGTTCCACGCAAGAAAAAAGGCATAGGGTTTTGGAACGCCATGAAGTGGGTGAACTACTCCTTTAATGTTTAAGTCTGGTAACAAAGATCACACCTCGCTGAAACTTTTCAACTTCTTGTGAATGTCAAACACACAGCCATGCTGACAATGCAGAGCGCAAAACTGACTGACTGTCAGTGATTATGCATCATAAGAGCTAGTCCTGCTCCTCTGAACTGAACTACAGTATTTCAGTTCACATTCATGGCTTTGATCAGTGTCCCTGGAGACAGTGAGTCACACAACTTGCTCTCAGACTTAGAAGTATGACGATCTTTGAATATGATGCAATTTCTGAACATCTCTTTCACTTTGATTAGCTTCTCTCTGTGCCTGGGCCAGGAAACTGCACTTCAGGCTTTCTAACGTTAACTTGGGGCACCATCCATCATTATAAAGTTCATTATCAAGATGTTTTTCTTTGCCGTCATTAATCTTGAGTAATCTGATTTGAGATTGATGTGCCCTCTCGCGGATGACACCACAGCTTGATTCCTGTCATTAATCTAGATTTTTGCTTTTGTCATCCTGGACGCTTCCCCCTCACGGCCCGTAAGTATGTGCTGCCACTGTCGCAGCTGAGACTCAAAATGCTGATTCAACAGTGCGGGGGGGGGTAGGGGTGATAATATAAAGTTTTCACTATGCAGGTACAAACTTGGGCCTCCGTGTGTATCATACCTACTATGCTGCACATTTTAAACTCAATTTTAAGATAAAAATTATATTAGTACTTTTTAATCACAATATCACATAAGAGCATAGAAGGAAAAAAAAAACACTAAAACACACACACACACACACACA
>NW_015546057.1:1320376-1343776 GCF_001515605.1 Sinocyclocheilus anshuiensis | reverse complement strand
TTTTAGAGAGAGAGAGAGAGAGAGAACCTGGTGGGCCACAACCTTTCTGCACCTGCACCAGAGCAGCAGTAAATCATCAACTAATGGAGAAGTTGATCATTATAACTCATTATAACTGTGGATATATCACACTTTTAGCACTTTAAAGCCTTAAGCAACTTTTAAACTTGGACGTCTGGATCTCTGTACCTACGTTTACATGCAACCAGATAAAACAATGTTGGCTCATCTGGATTGAAAAGCCTTCATGTAAACACCTCAATCAATCCGATTAATTAATCAATTAAATCAAAATTTAATTTAATTGATAGGGGTGGCGTAGAACTGAAATAATCTGATCAATAGGGGGGAAACACATATAAATGCTTGTGATGCTTGAATATGATTCTTGTCAATCAGAATCAAAAATACATTGTGCACAAGGCCATAATGTGTGTTTTTTTTTTTCAGAGCCCTTTAAAATTAAGATCTCTGTTTGGTTTGTTTTACTTCATATGAACGTGCATGTTTATTTACATATTACTGCCTAGCAGAGGAGGCCAAAAAAAAAAAAAAAAAACGTCAATTATACTTGTTCATGTAACCGCACATGTTAGCGAAAATGTGAATCTGTGAAAATGTGATAATAACTGTTCATATAAACAGAGCTTTCAAAACACTGTGATGCTGTACAGTCTCAGTAACGCAGGAGTTTTCAGCTCTCGTCCTTGAGGTCCACTTTCCTGCAGATTGTAGCTCAAACTCTAATCAAACACACCTGAAGGAGCTATTCAAGATCTTCAAGATTACAAGAAACTTACAGGCAGGTCAGTTTCATCAAGGTTGGAGCAAAGCAAGCCACATCACAATACTCTGCTTTTAATTCCACAACCAAACTGGACAAAAAAGGGAAATGCGGTTTTGAAATTGTATTTGGCACTAATTTGAACTGATTTACATATAATTAACATCCAATGCTAAAATTGAATGTGAATTTATTTTAAATAAATATATATTCAATAATGGTCTGGTCACATTTGTTTGCCCCAACCTTTTAAATAACTATTTTTTTTGGTCATTTTGGTGGGTTTTTAATCCTAATTTCTGACATTGTTGTTCACATGTGTATGTTAAACTAGCCTGGACTTAAATTCAAACTCATTGCCTCTCTCTTCTCAATAATCTCCTGTCTTTTCTTCACAGTCTTCATCCAACAAAAAGTGGCAAAGTACCAAAATTAAAAAAAAAGAGATAGAGGGAAACTGCCCTCCTTAAATGATTATTGCGGTGCATTCACAATCATGTTATATCTGTAACGCAGGAGGCGTGACAACAGAGTTGAGGATCCATCTGCAGTCCTTTTATTTAGAGCGTAGTCGAACAGGCAGGATCAAAACACCAGCAAAAACAGGAATAATCCAGAACAGACAAAATAGTAATCCAATAATCAGGCTACGGTCAGGGCAGGCAGCAAACGATCAAAAACAACGTAAACGGTCCAAGATCAAAAACAAGCAAGGCAAGGAACACGGAGAACACAATGACAGTACAGGCGATACAATAATCAGCAATGTGTGTGTGGATGAGTGCAACCTTTATAGTGTCACTGATGGGAAACAGGTGTGGTGTGATAATGAGTTCCTAGGCAGGGGTTATGGGAAATGGAGTCCGGAGAAAACAAAGACGAGACCCACTATCATGACAGTATCAACACATGGATCTTGTTATTGAATACAATTTAGACTAGAAAACACAAATAAGCAATTTGGCTTTGTCTGTGTTGTGTTAGCTGCAGGGTGTTCACTGATCAGACTTCATTAGTATTGATCAGGCTGCATTAACTTGTATTTTGCTGAGCTCAGCTGTTTGCCTACACTCATGAGAAAACACAGGCCGTAGAGAGAAGAAGAGCCTCAATGATGCAACATCAAATGCAATATTTCAAGACATCGTTCAGAGTGGGGGAGCATGTTTTCATTGATCAAGTATTGTTGTATCTTTAACCTTCGTGTTTGGTTTTAAAAGACGTTAAGCCTTTGTGAGTGTGTGTGTGTGTGTGTGTGTGTGTATGCACATTTCCTAAAAATCGAACCCATGACCCTGGCATTGTTAGCGCCATGCTCTACTGTTTGAGCTACAGGAACACAAAAGGAAACCTTATCAAAAATTATTTTTCATGCACATATGTGCAGTGTATGGAATACTTAAGTTAACCACAGTGCATAGTGATTACTATCATGCAACCAAAAATAAGTGTTTTCTGAACCAAATTTATGATGCACATTACATTTCATTATAGAAAGCAATCTCTCAGAGGGGGAAAAAAAAACATAGACAGAAGGCATTCAATTTCACTTTCTGCCTTTGGATTTTCACTGAGCTGAAACATAATGACAAAAAAATGCCTGCCTCTGAGGCAGCTTTACATTTCAAGGTGTTAATGATATTCTGGTACTTACAGCTGAAGTTATTAACCGTGGGATTAAGGAGACATCCATGGTCTCAAAATTAATTTTACTTGTTTCCCGTGGCTTGCACTTCTTGTTTGGCTAACTAAGCATGTGGCTATGGATTACACCCCTAGTAAATTTTAGGAAAAAAGTGGTGATATTTTAATAAAAACAGCTTTAGGTCTGCAAGGTTATACACAATACAGAGACACAATTTGCACATGTGAGAAGCCAAGAAAACTTGCGAAAAATTGCAGCCAACTACAACATTCTTCTTCCTGTGGCTGAAGATTTCCCCGCTTTCCATCAGTTCGAATTTGAATGTCAATCAAATGGCAAACAGTGCACTATATTTATAAGATTCGCTTGAATTAGACTTGAGTGAAATTGTTTCACTCAATCTCAGAAGGTGTTTGATTAGCAAGTGTAAATCCTCTTGAAGGGATTATGCAGCCCAGAGACAAATGTGTCAATTTAACTGCCACCTTGTTGTCTTGGAAACAGGGGTGAATCAATAACACAGAAGCGTCGGGAGAACTGACAGTCATTTCTGTTGGGTCACAGGATGGGAGAGGTGTTGATGGATATTCTGGAGCCCAGGAATATATTTACATGAAAAAAAGATGGAATAACTACCTTTGTGTTAGTCTTTATCAGTCGTCACCTTTAAATGTGAAGCATATATATATATATATATATATATTTTTATTTTTTTATTTTTTTTTTTTGCCATTGCAAATTTCAGAACACTCCATTTGCCATTGTAGGACACACAGATCGTCAAACCCTAAACTCACATCATTGGTTGTAATTCTCTAATGACTTCTGAGAAACAAAAGAGGATTTGCATTTGCTTTGGTGCGATAGTTATACAAAAACAACATTGATGTGGTAACTGTCTTTGTGGTTAAGTTGAACCAGCAGCAGTGCAGCGAGAGTGATGTTTGATTTATGATTTACATGGCAAACACATTCAGGAAACAATAAATAAATATATATATTCCCTTTTTTCACAGACCTAGTCACTTTGACTTTTTCACTTTATAAGGCACCATTCTAATTTCTGTAAAAAAGGAACAATTTGTGTTGCAAGAAGCATTATAAAATATAAAAGACTGTTTCTTACTAATTGCAAATTTCAGAACACTCCATTTGCCATTGTAGGACACACAGATCGTCAA
This sequence comes from Sinocyclocheilus anshuiensis, assembly GCF_001515605.1. Classification (NCBI taxonomy): domain Eukaryota; kingdom Metazoa; phylum Chordata; class Actinopteri; order Cypriniformes; family Cyprinidae; genus Sinocyclocheilus; species Sinocyclocheilus anshuiensis. Next base: position 1,340,166 of record NW_015546057.1, on the reverse strand, counting down.
ACCCTAAACTCACATCATTGGTTGTAATTCACTTCTGACTTCTGAGAAACAAAAGAGGATTTGCATTTGCTTTGGTGCGATAGTTATACAAAAACAACTGGTAACTGTCTTTGTGGTTAAGTTGAACCAGCAGCAGTGCAGCGAGAGTGATGTTTGATTTATGATTTACATGGCAAACACATTCAGGAAACAATAAATAAATTATGGCTAAAACATTTAAAGTAATATATTATTTATAATAGACAAGGTGCATAGTCAGACAGAGCTGAACATTTATATAATAAAAATTTGCTAATGTAGTTGTCTGGGTCATGGCACCAGCTTTTCCTTGAATTATGATGACAATGATCTTACTATAGATCCCTAATTTGGCTCCTTGGTTGCTCATGATGACACAGAAATAAATCTGACAAAGAAAGAATAAGAAAATTAGGAATGTATGAAATATTTATGAACATTTTAGGAACAAAAGTAACATAATTAGCTTTTTACTGTGAACTCTAGCTAGATAACTCTTAATATGACAAAGGACAAACATTAGGAGACAGTAATACAGATCTGGACCCAAGATTTGTTTCTCCAGGACAATACCTTTGTAATATTAAAGTATCAAAATATTAATAGCAAAAGCATAAACATTATAATGATCAATTATCATAAATTAAATATATATATATATATATATATATTATTATATATATATATTCCCTTTTTTCACAGACCTAGTCACTTTGACTTTTTCACTTTATAAGGCACCATTCTAATTTCTGTAAAAAAGGAACAATTTGTGTTGCAAGAAGCATTATAAAATATAAAAGACTGTTTCTTACTATGTAGGATCTATTATTTATCACGTTTTTACAAGTATTAGGGTTGCCAATCTGAAAAGTGTTTTTTTTTTCCTCTGAAATGCACATTGCTTATTTAATTTTACAGCCATACAACATACTAGCTCCTGAAACAGTGTGAGCTATTTTGGGACCTTTGATTGTTCATACCTTTGCTGTGAAGAAAACTTAGAGATGGGACTTCTTTTAATTGAATCCCTGCACGAGGAGATGATTCCAGTTTAACTGTTTTTGTCCCTTTGGTTTAACAACCCAAACTCGACGCGCACATAATTAACACGTGTCTGTCTGCCACGGATGCGCTGCAAAAGAAGTGAAGAACACTTGCTGCTTATCAATGGCAGTTTCAGCTGAGACAAGCAGTGATGAGAAAGGCATTATCTTATGATTAGCAAATTAATTTCACCAACAGCAGCAGACGTCCACAAGTTAAGGCCCTGACACACCAAGCTAACGGTTTGCGGTTAGCGAGTGCTGGGCCATCGTTGAATGTATGTCAGGCACTAGTTGGACCCTGTCAGTGGCTTTTTTGATCCTATTACATTGTTGTTGAGCAGTAGCTTAACGAACCAGGGCAAGAGAAAAAAATGTCTCCAGGTTACGAATGTAACCATGGTTCCCCGAGCCCTCCATATCAACCTCCTCGGAGGAAGACAGGCGGAGCGTCGAGCCCTCTCCCAGGGGGGGGGAAGAACCGCAGCGCGGGCTTCTGAACCCCGAGAGCGGGCGCTGGATCTGATGGGTGAGGAAGAAGATAGTGACTCGCCCGTCTACATGCCCTCCACCGGATCCATATGCGAACCCCATGAGCACAGTCACCGCTCCGCCTCGGCGAAAGCGGGGCCGGCACCGCGAGAAATGGCGGTGAAGGCTCCCTCCTCAAAGAGAGCCTTCTGAGAGCGAAGCAAGGCAGTAACAAACACTCGTAATGCGGGCAGTCAGCTCCCTCGAGAGCGTGCTTAGCTCCCAAGCAGACAACACACAAACTGTGTGTGTCCCCACCCGAAATATAGCGTGGGCAGGGAGGAGCAGACAGCCTAACCTCTGTCTGCTCTCGCCCAAATGCTTCTTTTTGGCTGAAGCTAGACATAATGGTCTTAAGTGGACAAACAACAATAAATAAGACTGACAATAGCGACTGAAACACACACAGAGTGCTTGCTGAATTTTCTCTTTTTGAATGATGAATATAGACTATTGTATGGAAGTCGGTTTTTGCTACTGAATAATTGGTAATTGTGACATTTTCTTGCAATTGCAAGTTTACATATTGCAATACAGACTTTTTGTCTCAGAATTGTAGATATAAACTCGCAATTGCTAGTTATAAAGTCAGAATTGCAGGATATAAAGTCGCAATTGTCAGTTAAGTCAGAATTGCGACAATTTACTCAGAATTCTGAGAAATAAAGTCAGAACTGTGAGATATAAACTCGAAGTTGCAAGTTATAAAGTCAGAGTTGTGAAATATAAATTCACAATTGTGAGTTATAAAGTCAGAATTGTACAAATGCAACCTTTTATCTCACAGTTCTAACTTTTTTTTTCTGTCGCATTTCTGATTTTTTTTCCAGAATTGTGATATTTAAACTTGCAAATGCAAGAAACAAAGTCAGAATTGTGAAATATAAATGCAAATGCAATTCTGACTTTTTTTTTCTCACGATTCCAACTTTTTTCATACAGTTTGCATTTGCCATAGTTCAAAAGCAACATTTAGCCCAGACGCAAGCAGTCAGATTTTGTTGCCACTAGTTCTTTGTCGCCAATTTGGTGTGTCATATCCTTTAGGCTGGATTGCATTCACACCAATTGAACTGTACCTCATATTTCCATTTCAACATATCCTACATTTATGCATGTAGGAGGATGCTTTTATCCAAAGTGACTTACAATGCATTCACGGTATACATTTTATGTTCCTTTTACCAGTTATCGGGAATCAAACTACATGCTCTACTCTTTGAGCTACAGGTATACTAATGGAATAACATGGTTTAGAAAGCAGCTTTTACACCAATCTGTCCGCCCGAACTCTGGCATAAGGTCCAAAATAAAGATATCTAACTGGAGATTTGTTTGAAGGGGGCAGTCGTCTCAAACTATGTGAGGTCTGTGGATATGAATCCATTCCATTAGAGTGTTTTATCATGGTGATTTGTAAATGGCGAGCATTAGACGCTGCCCTGAGGCCAGATCATAATGTTTTCTCATTCAATATGAATCAGCCACATACAGGCAACCTCTGATCATCACTCATGTCTCGAGAAACTCCCGACCAGGTTTGGCTGTAGAGGCGGTTCAGATGAGGTGGAAAAAAGAAAATAAAAAGAGATGGAAAAAGTGAAAAGAAATGGTAAGAGTCTCAAACGCTGCATGACACAACATTTCAGGTGATTCCAGGGGCACACTGCTGATGTTTTTTCAGAATATTCCTATTGATGAAAAACTTTCTACGGGGGCATCCTCTAGATATTCACACATCCATTAAGCAACATTAACCTCCCACACAGAGCACTGATAGCTAATGACATCTGTGATTTTCAGCGAGGCTCATTTCTAGCAGAGCACAGTGGTGCCCGAACACCACCCCTGGACAACTCTATAATGGTAGGAATGATGAATTGCGCTCTTGCCTTGAAATCAAGATAATGGATTTTACCCATGTACTCTTTTTGACAGTTATCTGAATGTGAGTTTGAAGTGACTATACTGAATTGTATTACAAAAGAGATCATTTATGGAATATGGACTGCTCACATTAGTTAGCTAGTTGACTAGTTGTAAAGGAACCAACTAGTCGATTGGTGAGGCCAGTTGCCATTGCTCTGCCATGACGCTTTAAGCTTGACATCGACTAGTCGCTGGTCCTATAGAGGGCGCAACAGAATAAGAAATCTTTGAAGGATTTCCACATTTACGCTCCGTTTCCAAACAGTTAAAATGACAAATAAATGCATAATCTGAAAGCGCTGATTATATTACTGGATGCTCGAAATTGAATGGGAGTGGGAGTTTTAAAAAGCTTATTGTAAAGGTATGCTAATCGCCGTTCTAATCTAATGCGCTGCTGCACTGTAACTTGACGTCGACTAGTCGCTGGTCCTATAGAGGGGTGCAACAGGATAAGAAATCTTTGAAGGACTTCCACATTTACGCTCCGTTTCCAAAAACGGAGCATAATTGTGGAAGTCCTTCAAAGATTTATGAAATCTTACTTATGAAGAACTTATGAAAAGAACTTATGAAATCTCCTTCAAAGATTTCATCAAAAAAGCTCGTACATCACGCGCAGATCGCGCGCGCACAGAATCATTCAGCGCGGAAATGTATTGTCAACACTGTTCTGTGATTTCTCAATAAAACAGTTTAGAGACTGAAAAGTTCTAGCATATATTCCTTAACTAAATCCCACAGCTTCACTACTAGTAGAGAGACGCTGACAGGTAGAATTCATTCACACACACAATCTCTCTCACTAATGCATTCATATAAATCTTACTGTGTTACTTTATCTGTATATGATTTAGAACGAGCAGAACTCTGCTTTTGGCAGTCCTATTTAGACCAACAAGAAATCTAAATTAACTTCCCCAATACATGCTCCTGTTCATATTATGAACAATTCACATTTCAAAGAAAATATATGTATCTTTGAAATCTATAATAAAACTAATTTAAGTAATAATTAAAATATAAAAATGTTCTTTTCACCAAGTCCTCTTATGTTGCAACTCCTTCTGGCCATCTGTGGTATCAAGGTCGACAATTTTTCATGATCCATTTAAAAACAACATTACGTATGTATTGAGGGGGATATTCAGCTTTCAAAGTTCACTTGGAAACATATCAGATTATGAAAAAATAAAAATAAATGGTAACACTTTATTTCGATAGTCCACTTTAGACATTCTATTAACAGTAAGTAACTTTGCAACTACATGTCAACTAGCAGTTAGTAGAGTATTAGTAGACTATCTGCTTAATATCTTCTAACACTTTCTTTGTCAACTTATTCTACTAACCCTAAACCTACCCTAACAGTCTACTCTGAGAGTTAGTAGACATGTAGTTGCAAATTAATGAGAATTAGTTGACATGTAGTTGACATGTAGCTACAAAGTTACTTATAGTTAGTAGAATGTCTAAAGTGGACTATCGAAATAAAGTGTAACCAAATAAATAAATAAATAAATAAAATCGGTGGTTTCATATCATGGAGACTAACTATCTCCACAACCTCCACAGTACTAAATCCAGCTCTTTACTGCTCCACACCCACACACACATATATTTTAGCAGCAGGTTAATGGAATCTTCGGTATTGAATTCTTACCTCTTGCTGAGGCATTCTTCCCTCATCTCTCCTTCTGTCTCAATCGAGCAAGAGGTTGTGCATCTTAGCCCTGACATGGATATTGCTTGAGACTCTGGCCCCCTGATGTTAACATTAAACAGCATGGGTTGTTGGGTGACATGGAGGTGAGAAGGTGAAAGTGTGACAAGACACCTCTCTGTATTACTTCAGTCACTGAGCATTGGTCTCTGATCTCTAAGCAATGTGCTGCTGCCATTCGAGTTTGTGCCATGTCTGCTAACCTGCACCGCAGAATGATTAGAATTAGGTTATAGCATTGCTACAGGAACTTGTTCCTATTCTGAATAAAGCAGCATTCAGTGTATGTATGTATGTATTTATTTATTTATTTTGCTAATGTGGTTATCTAAAACTATAAACATGTCAAATGTCTCACAAAAATAGCAAAACAGTGCTGAAGGGATGACACATTTTTGTAGGCCAAAACCCCAAAAGAAGTCAGTATTTTAGCACTTGTGGTTCTATAGTCAGTGGTTTTTTTTAATGGGTTTTTGGTTAAATGCCTGAAATAAAGTTTGTGGTGAAAACAAGCTCAAGATATTTTCACATTTTATTCTATGACATAAAATACATCAATGACACCCCTTTGTCCTAAAAAAGGCAGGTTGCTAACAAGTAACATGTGCCTAAATGGGACTATAGACTATAGAGTTCATTTTCGGCAATAATCCAAAGCTAATGGAATAAATAAATAAATAAATGAATGAATAAATAAATAAATTAATACATAAATACATGAATGAATGAATTAATGAATGAATGAATGCATACATGCATACATACATACATATACATACATTGGGTTTTTGTCAAGGGAACTATTACTTTTAAAATAGCAAGCTCCATTCTGATTGGCTGACTGCTGTGCAAAATTCAGAATTGAAGAGTTAACTTATTTTAGATTAATGAATTTGAATTGAACAGGAAGGAAGAGGAATTCAGCAAAAACTGAAAAATCTTAACATTCAAACAAGGCCAGGCAACATTCAAAGTTTGTTTTGACAATTGATTTTTATAGGTAAAAATGATTGTGAATTTCTTTGAATTTCAATTAATTTAAATTCAAAAATTCTAGCTACTACTTTATACTTCAATTCAAATTCAATTACAATACAGGAACTTAACTAGAATTGCACAGGCATTCTCAATTCGGTTAGGATTGTTGCATAACCCAGATATCATTCAAATTCATGTACAGCTTTCGTCAAAAATGTCTGTCTACAGGTAATTCCTTCAGTGTTGTCTGTACAAAGTTTCTCACAGAATTGCTGGACCATATGACATAATAAATCGAAGGAACTTGCATGAGGTATTACTGTGCTGTAATATAAATTGGAAATTGGTATATTGTTATGGCTTCATTGGTTGTTGGTCAGGCAGCTTTTTTCCTTTCTAACTGGTTGGTTTTTGGCTAGATGAACTATATTGCGGACCAGAGTCCATGCATTAATTAATCCTTGCCCGTCTCCAAAAAGTATGTCTAGTTGTTCTGTCAAAATGCAGTTACAGTAGCGCTTTCAGATTCTTTAGGTAAATAACTACTTTACATATACCAACAGCAAGCCTTGCCAGGTCAGGCAGAATTTTTTGAAGAATTTTTTGCTAAATGCTTCCAACCTCCCTCTCTCCTCCACATGCACTTGCAGTTCTCCTACCTGTTTACTGACAGGGAAAAGGAGGGGGGGTGGTTATTGGGGGAGCTGATGTGGCCGGCTTTCCAGCCAGGCAGGGAGACAGTGATGGATGGAGGCTGGCCGCCTCTCCTACTGCTCACTTGCTGACTGGGCCCCATGCTTTATTCATGTGTTTTTTTTTTTTTTTGCTTTCAAGAGCCAGTTGGAAAACACCAGCTACCTACTGTTTGAGCATCTCATTGAAACTATTCCCTGCTAAGAAAATTACAAGGGAAATTACATTTTCTCTGACGTTCCTTTGCTCGGAGCTAAATGCATTCAGCCTTTGATTTAGTACAAACCAGACCACCAGCATTTAGAGAAATACAAATTGGACTTCATCAAAAGGACCTAACTGCTTCAATTTCTTCCATGTATTTGTGTTATTTAGATTCGGATAACTCTCTAAAGCAGATACATGAAATGTTTAATTTAAACCAGACATTCTATCCCTTTTTTAATAACCCTCCTTATTTACCTTGTTACTTTGTGAGGTATTGAAATGTGCATGCTGTTTCTTGTTCCATGACTCAGCTCATTGTTTCAGGTCACGTTCATGGTCTGATTTGTATGCATTTGATTAGCATGTTTTGTATTTTCAAGTTTGGGTTAAAGTGAATTAATTTTTCAAAACAAGTTATATACAGTACCAGAAATCACCCAGAACAGAAATAAAGTATGTGTTAGAACCACGGATACCGAGATCATGCTGGTTTGAACACATGCTTACCACAAGGCCTTGTATGGATTGATTCAAAGGTCAAAAAAATAACTTTCGTCTGTTTGAAAGTATGATATTGTAAAGAAAGCCTTACAGAGTTTAAAAAGTGGTCCAGTGAAGAGAACGAGTCATTTTCCAGAGACTGTATGATAACATTGAAGAAGAAAAAAAAAATTAAACAATTTTATTATGATTTAAAAGTGAAGAAAATTGGAAAGTCGATAACTGGCAAAAAATGACCTGTTACACGGAAGATTTCATACTAAATTGAGAAGTTGTGTAGAGAATAATAATTTGGTTACGTGTTGTGCGCTGAGGCAGTTGAGAGCTGTAAAACCTATGATTAATATTCTGAATTTAAGTGGTAAGAGGTCGTTAGCCAATTCCCCATTTCTATAAAAAAACATAATTTAGAGAGTGTTATCCCAATTATAACCCTGTGGAATTCATAATTTAAAATGTGTTACAAATTAAACTTCATGGAAGGGAATGTGGCGCGGTGCTTTAATTTGATTTGATTAACACCACAGTACGTACTATGTGCATATTTAGATGCTTTTCATGAGCTCAAGTTTATTGATTGGACTCGGATCGTCTCAGAAGTTTCCTCCTAGGCTCTCAGCGGGTGAACTTCTCTTTCCTTTGATTTTTTTATTTATTTATCTATCTGTATTTCTGCCAGTGTTCCACAGCTCAAGGACATGCATGAACACGTACCTCAGATTTGCCTCCGGTTTGTGATGCGTGTCCTCAGCCGCTCACCACCTCTCTCCAGCCAACGGTACGTCAGTGACAACCATCAAATAGGAGCAATAGGAGTTGACAAAAAGATAACACAGCCGAGGCCCAGCTAGCAGTTTGGGGATATGACAGGTGATGATCTGTCTAAAATATTGTTCCAGTGAACATTGGACTATTCCACCAATGGTGCGTGTCAATAGCTTTTGGTCAACCGTGGCGACCTGTGTCTGATTCTTGCTCGCTGCAATCAGGAAAACAACAGGTGGCTGTGTCTCACAGGTGAACTCAGAACCTGTCAGAGGAACAGATGGAAATTCATAAACAATACACCTGACTCCATGCCATCCTGAGGGGAATTCTTCCAAAAGAATGACTGCAATCCCTTGTTTCACCCATCACAAACATGCATACAAATGCAAAGAGGCGTTTTCTGTAATCAGGGTCATGAGAGACCTCAGAGGAAAATTGTATTGCTCAGAGGTACCTCTTTTGTGGTGCAGGATATTTTATAGATTTCTTGTGAAATTAGTTATTTCTGTACCACTAGCATCATCAAACTGATTTACAACAATAATGACTGTTTTCACACAGGTTTTTTGGTGGCAAAATGGTTTTCCATTAAACAGATACACAAATAGAGTTATAAACTAAAAAAAGCAATCAACTTTCAACGTATTTATTTACTTAGTGTGGCTTACTTAGTATCACTTTTTCTGAATATTAAATAAACAGTTCATCAAAAAATGAAAATTTGCAGAAAATGTACTAACCCTCAGAAGTAGAACATAGAAACCAATGGGAAAAAAAGTGTAAGGCATAGCTTAGATCTCTTGGTTTGAAAGTCTCTTCACAGTCTGATAGCAATCATTAATTAAATTAAAATGGTCTATATCATCGGATATCCTACCTGTCTGTCAACCTATGTATTTGCATACCTCCATTAATCAAATAACAAGAGTTTAGGGCATGGCTACTGTAGCAGGGCTCAGGCAGAGCCAAAGGGTGTTTAGGCAGTGTGGAAAAAGAAAATTAGATTCCGTTACAGAAGTGCAAGACAAAACTCAAAAGCTTGCCAAAATACACAGAGGCAGGCGACAGGGTAAAAAAAAAAGTAAACACTGGCAGTGTTTTAAGATATTGTTTTGAGACATTTGATGGAATGTTTGTGTTTCAATCAATATGACAGTCTTCAGGAGTTTATTTTCAACAGGAAAGCTGAAAATATTCCTAATGTGTTGGACCTTTTGAAATTAAGCTACTTTTACCTTTTGAGACATACCTTCACTTTTATAGACCTGTAATAGCTGTGTTTGTGATGTTTGCCTTGGGAGAGGGGTGAAGTGCAAAAGGAGTGTGTGCTACGGTTGTTTTAAAACTTTTTTTCCCTGCTAGGTAGCAGAGAAATTACATACTCTAGTTTTAACTTACACTGGATACCATTTAACATTATAATAATGTTTTTATGCTGGCCATTATTCACAATAATTCACCTTTAAAACTGTAAACAACCAATGCTGTGGGTAAAAAAAGACTCTAAATAACTTAATCTCCCTTAAGTCACTTAAGCTTGTTTGTCTTTCGCAAGTTTTGACAGTTCTGGGGGCAATCAGAGAGAAATTGCCTCTGAGAGAGTCCTGACAGCAAATTTATAAATAAAAACCAGTTGAGGCATTTAACAGTAATATAGCGTGCTTCAAGTAAAGTAATTTGCTTGGTGGAATTTAATTATCATTAAATCTCAACTATATTTTTCTTAAAAAAAAAATTAAAAAAAACTGACAAAAACTATGCAATTAATTATGGCAATTAATCTAAGATTAGAATTAATTATCATTAAACCATTAAAATGGATCTCTTATTTTTGAATGATTTCCCTATGGGATACTCTATGCCTACGATGTAAAAGTTTTGCTTGAATCCCTGCAGGGTGCCTTGAATGTCTTATTGGCCGCCTTTGAATAAATAGAAAACATCTCAGAAAATTTGCATTCTGAAAACATACTAAAAGCATCTGACTAAACAGACACAAAATAAAATATAAAATCGTATTCAGTTGTAAAGCAGGGGCATTGTTAGTCCCCTTTTACTGGGACATGAGCCCCGGTAAAATAGTATTGATCCTTGAAGCGAAGATTACCGTATAGCAGGGGTTTCAAACTCAGTTCCCGACGGACACAGTCCTGCAGAGTTTAAGTTCAATTCTAATTAAACAATTTATATCCATCTATCCACAACATATCTACACCCCTCCCCCCAACCCCCCAAAAAAAAAAAGAAAAAAAAAACTAAGTACTTTTAAGTACTCTTACTGTATAGGGGTACTGTAAGGGATATGGAAAGATGAGATTAAATGAAAAATTACAGTTCATTGCTTTTGTGTTCACTTTCAACATATTTTCGCTCTCTTGCAATAGTATTGCATTACCCCGAGAAATTTTCTCTATATCAAGGGCTACTAATGCAGACATCTACAAAAGCAATCTAAAAGAAAGTAGAACAAAATAGTATGTAGTGTACATTAAAGTATCTGTAAATAGCCTCGTAATATATCCAGATCTCATAGGTAATATGCCTTGTCAGTTTTATTTTGTTTGAGCAAATAACACCTGACCGCAAATGCAGCCAGGCATTCACGCAAATCATATGAATGTTTACTGTGAGGCGAGTTAATTTGTTCTTTCTAAACATCTCCTCGTCTTGCGTGCTGTTCGCACTCTCTCTAGGGGCTTTGGGATGGGAACATTTTTACCTCATTTTAGTGCCGTGTCGACCAATGTATGAATGCAAGTACAGCCCGTTGTAGAAACAAGGGTAAATAGTTTTTAATTGGCAAGTGCGAGCAGTGTCTCTGGAGCATGCCGAATGACAGATAAATCATCTGTCTCTCACATTTAGCTTAAAACGGTCCCTCTGCGATTAGACCATCTGCTTTAGGTGACGCTACAAGTCACTTAAACACGCTTTGTAAAGTGATTTGAGGATGTAGCTGAAACGTTGAGCGGAAAGAGCGAAGCCACAGAAGAATTAAACATCTGAGCTGTAATGAACAATGACCAGCTGTTAAATGCGTTGATGTACAGTCGCAATTGCCAAAGAGTGTTGGGAACAACATGACGATTGTGAAAATAATGATCATCCAGGCAAGTGATTAGTGCGGTAAACCATGAGGCTCACTGAACCCTTAAAGAAACAGTTCACCCAACAAATGAAAACTGTCATTATTTATAGTACACACTCTCATGTTGTTCCATAACCACATGCTGTTATTTTCTCGGTGGAACACCAAAGTGGATTCTTTGAAGAACTTTTAGACAGATATTGTGGTATGATAAATGGCAGTTCATAGTGACCTGACCAAGGGTTCTGAACCGTAAAAAAGGACCAACATGTGTTAAAAGCATCATAAAAGCATTGTTATGGCTAAATTTTGGTTGGTGCTTTATACAAAGCAACACTGAATCAAACCATCATAAGGTTTGAGAAGACTACAATAGGAATATGGGTCAGTTATTATTGATATGTTTTTATTATTCTTAAAAAAAACATTGATAATGCAATGCATAGATACGTTACTACACATCTAATAATAATAATACATATGTGTGGTACAACTGTCATTATGCCATAATGAAGAGAGAAAAAAAAAATTGAACTAAAAGCCTCATTAAAAATAATCAAATTCTTCAAAAAAAGAAAAGCTTAAAGAATAGTTCACCCAAAAATTAAAATTCTGTCATCATTTATCTCAAATACTCAGTTTTGATACTCCATTTTTTTTTCTCTCTCTCTTTCTCTCCCTACAGCCATAGTCACAACCAAAACTGGTTACCAACATATATCCACACACACACACACGTATGTACAGTATATGTGTGTGTGTGTGTGTGTGTGTGTGTGTGTGTGTGTGTGAACAAACATTAACATTGTATGGCAAGATGATACAGGTATAGAATAACACGAGGTCCAGTAAATACACAGATTGTTCAGTTTTGACTGAACTATCCCTTTAACGATACTTAACACTTGTTGTTTACAGTTCTCAATAGATAGACCTCGAAATTTTAAATGACAAATCATCCACCTGGGCATATTGTGCCTATAGTGGTGTTCTTATCTAAAAATATTATTTTTCTGTGGTAGCACATAGCCCCGGCTCTAAAAAAAAACAGCTGTGGTTCCTGTCGCTGCGCTCTGTGGCTGTCCATCTGGGAGGCAGCCTGCATACACTTCTAAATGAGAAAGTTGGGTCTGATCGTCCAGCCATGACAAAAATAGATTACTCTGGGAAAAAAGAGAGGGGAGAGACCAACAGAGTGTGTGTGTGTGTGATTGGATCGATTGGCATAAGGTAGACAGTAGACTTCTAGAATCTGAAGTGCAGAATGCCTGTTTTAAAAGCTGTTTAAAAAGAGGAAAAAGGTAAAACAAACCTATCAAAATTAAGTTTATATTAAATGATGAAAATCATTTACACATCAGATTTTGTGCTTGGGATCTGAGAAATAATCTTTAAGATTAATCAAGCAAAAATTAATTGAAAGTGTGTGTGTGTGTGTGTGTGTGTGTGTGTGTGTGTGTGATTGGATCGATTGGCATAAGGTAGACAGTAGACTTCTAGAATCTGAAGTGCAGAATGCCTGTTTTAAAAGCTGTTTAAAAAGAGGAAAAAGGTAAAACAAACCTATCAAAATTAAGTTTATATTAAATGATGAAAATCATTTACACATCAGATTTTGTGCTTGGGATCTGAGAAATAATCTTTAAGATTAATCAAGCAAAAATTAATTGAAAGCAAATGGAGAAAAATGGGGGAACAAATAAAAGTATTACATAGTTTCATATTATTATCTTGAGAAAAAGAAAGAAAGAAAGAAAGAAAGAAAAAAAGAAAGAAAAGTTCAATTGAAAAGAGGTTGAAATACCAGTGATCTCATATGTCACTTCTAGAATTTCAGAATCTCAATAATGTCTTAAACCTTACTCAGACATATGCAAACAATAACGAAAGGTTTCAGTACTGCCTCAGACATGTATGTACAGTATATTTTTATTTCCCCTAAACATGTTATGACTAACATCTGAGATGGCGCTGAAAACATAATGAAGAACTCTATTTAGTCTCCTAAGTTATAAAACAACAACCTCTGAGAAATATGATTTTGTGTCAAAAACATTTCGCAGTAGCATCTCTTTGAAGCAACTTTTACTTATTCTTATACTAAAGAATAAAAGTGCACAAACACATCAGAGCAAGCAGCAAAGTAGTTTAGTTTTCTGCATTAGCTTTTAAAACCATTAGATAGTTTGGTCCTGCAGCATTAAAATCGAAAGAAACATACAGTACAAGACCAGATGGTTAGCCAATAGTGCTTAGGTTCGAAATCAGGTAAAGGTGTAAGTCAAAAAAAAAAAAAATGTTTTACTGATAAGTGCAGAGCATTAGCCAAAAGCTTGCGTTATACTGTTGTTGTACGTCAGAACCATGAAAATAAAATAAAATAAAATAAAATAAAATAAAATAAAATAAAATAAAATAAAATAATAAAATAAAATAAAAATACACAAGGCATACAGAATTCCATTTGCAAGGACCAGCGACACAGGCCCGCATGCATTTGAAAACATTGCTTTTGATAAATGTGCTAGGGTTACTATGGAAACAAACGATGTCCATTAAAGAGAGAGCCCATTGTGTCTAGGAGAAAAAAGAAAAACAAATGTTTTTCTTTTTTCTGCTTGAACATCTAGGACACAACACAGTTGAAAATAACCCTGGTATTGTGTAATTTCCTGCAAAATTGATTATGAAAGGCATCTCATGTTATACTTCTTACATTTTCTAAAGGTAATGCAAGTGGCGGTACAAAAATCAGTGCAGCGGTATAGAGTGGGTGACTTTGAGGGTGTTGCATGTTGTGTGGTTTTAGCATGTTTCTACTGTAGGTGGTTTCTTATTAGCCCTGACCCAAAAGTGTGGTAACATTTATTGTTGTTCTGTAATTTTTACAAAATAAATGTATTTATTCCAAAAACGTTAACCCTCTATGGTATGCATTATGTTCTAACCATGAAATATATATATATATATTTTTTTTTTAAATAAGTTTTTATTACCTGAAATAGCTTCAATTTTACAAATCAAAACAGGATTACAAATACAGGATATACAAATTATGATTTTCTTTTCAATTGAAATGCACATTTCTTTTAGAAATTGATGCATCCAATTTTAATTTCCATCAAAATCTGCCACACACACACACAGCTAACTCATCCTCACTACTATATAAGTACTATATATATATAGTACTGTATAAGTGTTTATACTACAATAAACACTTCAAATAAATAAATAACTGCAATCATATTATTGATGTTACTATCTATAAAAAATCCCAATGGAGAAATACATTACTTCAATTCCACTGTGGCACAGCGTTGCCATATGGTAACATTGCTATTTTCTCAATTTAGAGTAAAACTATGTTAGACAATGTTGATTTGTTAATAAAAATATGTAATTTACTAACCAAAGATGATGCAAAACAAAAAAAAAGATAGAGAGATTTTCTCCCTTAAGAAGAGATTTTCAGAAATGAGGTTAACAGAGCAAATTCTGGAGCACTTCAACAGGTTTCCTCCGTGTGAGGGTGACAGTGGGACAGTGGGTTTTGTAGGAACATTCAAATGTCATTTGACTTAAAAACAGTACATAATTGACTACCTTAAGGCCGGCCCTTTTAATTACCATACTGTAATATATTGTATTTTTTATTTTATTTTTTTTTTCAGAATAACAAGGATATAAGTAGAAATTAATTGTTGCCATATGGCAACTCCGTACCATAGAGGGTTAAGTGAGGGTGAAAGATTTCTTCACATAAATTTTACAACAGGTTCAAGTTGGTTACACGAATGCACTTACAGTAGTTGACCAACAGAAAATTATTTTCAGTGCTTCATATATCGCTACACTATTGACAGTAGACAATGGACCTTTGTTGTCTGCAACCTTTTTGCTAATGTGGCTACACCTTTTGTATGGGAATTTTCTAATCAAATTAAAGATTGTATGTGAAGGTGTATGGCTAGTGAACCTCTAACATTTTAATTTCAAAATGAATGAAATAACTTTATTAAAGATTTGTTTATTTTGCTAAATGAAATCAAATGAGAGAGTCTTGAAATTATCCAATCTTTCCATCACTATAGGCGTCTTTACACAGCCAAGTTAAGGCTGCTCTGTGCCTGCTCAAATGTATGTCTAAAGACGCAATGGCACATAAAAACCAGACTACATTATGCCTGCTCTGACCCACCTCGGTATCAACATACTGTATAAAAGTGCAATTGCTGTGTAAATGCATTCATGCCACCTCTGAGCAGCATTAAACAGTCTGTGTAAATACACCTAAATACCACTTCAGAAGCAGTAGTGTTTTTGAATGAATCACCATTTTTAAACTCATTTTAAGTGACCTCATTAATTAAAATTCAAGGAAATGTTATCCCCCCCCCCCCTTTTTTTTCAAAACAGTTATATGCTTCAGTGACTTATGATGACATTTTTGTGTCACTTGCCATCACCTACTAGTGTAACAATGTAGTCTGCAGAAAGATTCAGTGAACAAATTTGAACCAACAGACTGAAAGGAATCAACTTCCTAAGATTAATCAAAATCCCTACAAATTGTACACAGAATTTAATTTACATGCACATAAATTAGATTTATTTTACATAGTGTATTCATTTTTTTTTACATAAATGCAAATTTTATGGATTATGCGATACATATTTGATATGGCACATTTCTGGTTCCACAGAAAATTCAGTTCAAATATATTGAACTATACAATTACAGAAACAAATAATTGTTTCCATTGCAACATGTACAGATACAATGACTTCAATAAACACCCCTAGTTTCTTCAATAGTGCATAAAGTGCCCAAGGGTTATATGGGTTTGTTAAAATCAGCACTATATTAGTCATGCTCAGTACCATTAAATTAATCTCCTTAATAACTTTTTTTTTTTCAAAATGAAACAAATCACTTGTGAAGTTTCACTTTCTTCTCCCTGTCTTTTACCAAACAAGTTATATATGCATATCTAACTAACTAGTTGATAAATCACACCTCTCAACGTCTTCCAGAGTTTTTGCATACTTACATAGTGTGTTCATTACTCATCTTTAAATTGACTGCTTTGAGGCATCCAGTAATAAGGAAATATGATCGTTTCCACTTTCTATTCTCTGAATATCATCTCTAATTACATTTATGCTCCTGTGTTAAATGAATGCTCTCTGCTATTGCGTCTTCATTTCTGTTAGCATTCCAGAAAGTTCTCACACACAGGGATAGAGGCTCAGATTACTGCTTTTAGTTATATGTATAAACAACCACATAGATTGGTATTCATTCCGCTTTGCCCGTGTTTACTGATGAAGCAAGCTTGGCTTCCAAATGGCTGCTTTCGAGTGCTCTATTGATCGCTGCTGAAGATGACTGCTGCATGACAATGTTACTGATTCATAGGGCCAGATTCACAAAAAATTAGACCAGGAGAGAAAATTAGCCAATTCTGTTTTTTATTTACTTTTTTTTTTTTTTGTAGTGTGGCAAATGCCATTCTGCAATGCAGGTGAAATAATGTGTAGTACAGAATTTGGGGCTTTAAAAATAAAGACTGAATAGAATTCGTTGAGAAACAAATATGTACATGTTGCCATGAATCAAAAGAGTTTAAGCATTTTCAATCACCTCTATTGGCACCTGTCTTTTCATAGTGATTTCAGTTTGGATCATAACAGAGATCAAAGAAAGGAAGTAAATGAAGATCTGGGGAGGGAAGCTGTTAGGTAGATTAGCATCTTTGGTACCAGCCTCATTTACACAGGTGAAATGCAGTTAATTAAAAATCAGTCTGTCTTGGCTTCATTCACAGCGCTCATGACATCCGTGCCTTAAAAGAAGAAGATGGGGAACTTACATTTTTATGATCACATTAATGAATGTTTCATTACTGTGATTCTGCTATACACAAACACATCACTGTTTGCATTTTTAACTAGAAGAAGTGAGTTTAAAACTTGCAATAAGACAAAAAAAAAAAAAACTCTCTAGATGTACACAAACTGTACATCTAACTGTACAAAAAAAAATCAGTGCTTGGGCAGTGCATGTTGTCCCTTTGTAAAAACCTAAGGGGAAAAAAATACTCATATCCATATCAATTCCATATCAAATGCAGTAGATGAAAAGTACTGGGATGACCTACTGATTCTGAAGTGTGCATTCAATGGACGTGTTACTATCTCAGGCTGAAATAAAATATAAATATTCAATGAAACGAACTGACATACCTAGTTCAGTCTTGAGATGTCTGATAGGTCCTTTACATGCAGCCTGCTCACAATTACATAATTTACTTTACGGCATAAACTGATTGCCCTCTGCTGATTCTGCAGCCAATGAACTTGCTTGCTCAGTATTTAAATGGTCTGGTTCAGTGTTCGAGCTATCAGAGTTCCTCTAAAACCCTCCATCTCCCCCAGCTCCACCTGTCTATATGTGCTATGGGATTTATGTATGCCTATTCATGCAGCAGAATATCTTATATACTCGCTGCAGTGTAAACAATTTGTTTATTTATTTATTTATTTTTGTGGCTAGCCTTATTGCATATGCGTTTGTAGGAGTTTGCAAAAATTATGTAAAGAGAATACTTTAATTAATCATGCAAGATTATTTACTACGGTTTGCAGTAGTCAATTTACTGGTATTTGCACCAATATTTCACTCTAATTCTATGATTTAAAAAACAGCAGATGATAATGGTCATAATAAAAACAGAAGGTCATAATGGCTGCATCTTTTTTTTTAAACTAACAGTGGGAATGTTCAATAGCTTCAACTAACCTCATTTTCTCCTATACTTCTCTTGTCTAGTCTAATCTAGCAAGGCTTGATTTTCCAGTCAAAACATCCGTCAGGTGATTCACAAGCAGACTTCGCCACATGTCCACCCCCACTCTAAAGCAAATGCTTTGACAGGTCCTTCCTAAAAACGCGACCCAGCATCCATTATGCGACAGAATTCATCACAGCCTTCCCAAACAATTCTTTCTTCAAAATGGTGGTTTGTGGCAGACAGCTCCATTTGGCTGATCGCTTCTCCCAGCGTGGGTCCTGGTCCGTGTTTATCATTCATCCCCGCTCTCCATGCATAAACGACACCACGTGCCATGTCACTCCCTTAAGAATGGAAGGTCACAAGATTTCATTTTGTGGTGGAGTGAGCTGCTGAACTAACATCCACCGTAACCTGTGATTAAGCTACAGAAGTGAATTGTGGAGAGACCGTAGACTGTGATGGAGCTGATGTAGGTTATTCTTCCCTGGATGAATGAGGTCTCTGTCTGAGTGCTTTCTGAGTGTGGAGTGGATGATGGAGGAATGAGGAATGTGAAAAAGAACTGAAGGCCAAGGTCTCTTTAGTGTGATGGACATGGATGGACATACGGATGCCATGCAGACAAAGTGATCTACAGAATCAGAATCATCTGGAAGAGTGAGAGAGTAAATAGCCCAACATTGACCTTGCACCTAACAATTTTAGCCTATGGAGTTATTGAAGTTCTTTTTGAAAATTACAGTATTGGTTAGTAAGATTTTTTAATGCTCTCCATGCATAAACGACACCACGTGCCATGTCACTCCTCGTTCCTTCATATCACATATTTTCCTCCCCATGCAATCAATATGCGTTAAATCTGTAATTTCCTACGTACGTTTTATTTTTATTTTTTTTGTCCACTCAACGTTATTAGGTTATTCTTCCCTGGATGAATGAGGTCTCTGTCTGAGTGCTTTCTGAGTGTGGAGTGGATGATGGAGGAATGAGGAATGTGAAAAAGAACTGAAGGCCAAGGTCTCTTTAGTGTGATGGACATGGATGGACATACGGATGCCATGCAGACAAAGTGATCTACAGAATCAGAATCATCTGGAAGAGTGAGAGAGTAAATAGCCCAACATTGACCTTGCACCTAACAATTTTAGCCTATGGAGTTATTGAAGTTCTTTTTGAAAATTACAGTATTGGTTAGTAAGATTTTTTAATGGTTTTGAAAGTCTGTTCTGCTCACCAAGGCTGCATTAGTGTTGTCAAACTGATTAATTGTGATTAATCACATAAAATATCAAATATTTTGTTTACATAATAAATGTGTGTGTACTGTGTAGTCTGTACGTACGTTTTATTTTGATTTTTTTTGTCCACTCAACGTTATCTGTGTTGTTCTTAATATAACTTCCCTTGGATATATGATCTGATAAGAGACAATAACCATTCTTAGATTGTTTGTTGTTGACATTAAAGGTTGTGTCAAAGTCCATGATATTTTTGCATACAATTATGGCCAG
>NW_015546057.1:1302795-1317045 GCF_001515605.1 Sinocyclocheilus anshuiensis | reverse complement strand
GTGTAGTCTGTGTATATTTATTATATATATATAAATACACACACATACAGTATATATAATTATATTATATATATTAACATGTATATACCTGTATTTGTATAATTTATATTATATATAAATATATTTAATATATAAACTAGGGCTGTCCTCGATTAAAGATTTTTCTGGTCGACTAGTAGTCGTTCATTTAAAGCATTAGTCGACTATTAGTAACACTTTTATTAATAAACCATATAAATCATAATAATGCGCCTTTAACTGCCTACATAGCTTATATATACATAATAAACATACACTAAGTGCAAATATCAATTAGTGTAAATAGCATCTATCGCTAAGAAAATATGCTGTTTGCACTTAGTGTAAATAGCATCTAATAACGGTTAGTCGACTATTAGGGGGCAGCCCTAATATAAACATAACATATATTGCTGAAATATACACATGCATGTGTGTATTTATGTATACATAATAAACATACACAGTACACACACATTTATTATGTAAACAGACACTTTTATTTTGGATCACAAATGAAGTCAAAACAGTGTTTTTTTGTGAAATATCATTAAATGTTTAATTTCTGCAAATTTTCAGTAGCCATTACTCCATTACACATTATCCTACAGAAATTACTCTAAAGGGGGTGTTTACACAACAACAGTGTCTTGGGGGCCTTAAAATGGGTTTCAAAGTGCAAAGTTTTTGATAACAATACCGTTATCATTGCTCATGCATATTATGTGTTTGCTTAGTGTTTCTTTACAAACTGATATCAACAACTACTGGCCTGGCATGCATAATACAGCATTTTAAGCATTTTTTGCAGATCTGAGTGAACAGGGAACAGTTTGACAATGTGTCATATGTAAAAAAAAAAATAAAAAAAAAATATACAATGGTAAAGGACAAACATTTGTCTTGGAAACATACCCTAATATGCTGATTTGGTGCTCAAGAAACATTTCTCATTATTATTAAGTTGAAAACAGTTGTGCTGCATACTATTATTTGTAGAAAGTGTAATAATTTTAACAAACTGGCCCCTGTCATGTTAATGGACTGTGTTGTGTGTTTGTTTTGATTCCACGTGGTCCCGGTCCTTGTTTTCTCTCCTGTTTCTTTATGCCCATATTTGGTCCTTCCTGTTTCCTGTTCCCATTATGTTCCATTGATGTCAGCTGTGTTTCCCCAATTCCCTCATTTCCTCCCTGATTACTTAAACGTTGCGTTTCCTAGTGTCTGGTCGTCCGGTCTTAAACATCATTCCTTGCTTGTTCTCCTGCGCTCCTCATGTTAGTGTGCATTTCCTTTGGTTTCTTTATTAAAAGTCTATTTTGTGGAAGTCATCTCCTCGTCTCCTTGTTTCCCTCCATCGCACCTTGACAGAAGACCGGACCAAAACATGATGAACTGGGCTGAGGGCTTTCTCTTTGATTTCCAGCAGGAGGGACGGCCTTTGGAGCAGTATGTGGAGGAGTTCCTGAGCATTATACACCTGGTGAGAAGGAGCGATTCCATGATTAATGCGTGCTTCCGGATGGGACTAAAAGATGATAATTTGTTTCGAGTCCTGACTCCCGACGATTGCCGTCGTCGCCCCTCCACGTACGGTTCCAATGAGCCCACTCCTTCAGTGCCGCCCGCGCATCCCCAAATTCTCAGAAGCTCCTCATTGGTCCTTAGCACAGAACTGCCGGCCGTACCGAAGTCAAACCGTTCACCTCTAACCAAAGGAGGAGGAGGAGAAAAAGGCTGTTCTCCGCCCTCATCTCAGCCCCAGAGCTCGCTCCAGTGTCGGCTCCAGGCCCCGAATCCAGCCCAAAGAGGGCTCCAGTTCCTGAGTTTAGACCACGGAGGGCTCCTGTCCCCGGGTTTAGCCCAGAGAGGGCTCCAGTCCCCGAGTTTAGCCCAGAGAGGGTTCCAGTCCCCGAGTTTAGTCCGCTCCAGTGTCGGCTCCAGCCCCTGAGTCCGCTCCAGAAAGGGCTCCAGTTCCCACGTTCAGCCCAAAGAGGGCTCCAGTTCCCACGTCCAGCCCAAGGAGGGCTCCAGTCCCCAAGTCAAGCCCAGGGAGGGCCACTGTTCCCAAGTAAGGCCTACGGAGGGCCTCTGAAACCGACATTCTCCCCAAGGATTTTTTTTTTGAGGGGGGGGTAGTAGGGGTCCGTGCGTGGAGGCTGGGCCGAGTGCCAAGGCCAGGCTCCCTGAATTCCCTACTCTGCCATGGCCTCCTGAACTCCCTACTCCGCCATGGGGTCCTGAACTGTCGGCTCCGCTATGGCCTCCTGAACTCTCTGCTCCGCCATGGCTCCCCGTGCTCCCTGCTCCACCATGGCCTCCTGAGCTCCCGGCTGCGCCATGGCTCCCCATGCTCCCTGCTCCACCATGGCCCCCTGAGCTCCCTGATCCACCATGGCATCCCGATCTGCCTGCTCCATGTCGGGGAGGCGTTATGTCAAGTTAATGGACTGTGTTGTGTGTTTGTTTTGATTCCATGTGGTCCCGGTCCTTGTTTTCCCTCCTGTTTATTTATGCCCATATTTGGTCCTTCCTGTTTCCTGTTCCCATTATGTTCCATTGATGTCAGCTGTGTTTCCCCAATTCCCTAGTTTCCTCCCTGATTATTTAAACCCTGTGTTTCCTAGTGTCTGGTTGTCCGGTCTTAAATGTCATTCCTTGTGTTTTCGTCATTTCCTTTGGTTTATTTATTAAAAGTCTATTTTGTGGAAGTGATCTCCTCGTCTCCTCGTTTCCCTCCATCGCACCGTGACAGCCCCATCCCCAGACCTGTACGCCATCTTATATTTATATACATATTATATAAATGGATTCATATGGAAAGGGCCAAAATGCCTCATAATAAATGCCACATTAATTGTTATATGGAGGGTGCCAGTGTTGCTGCTGCATACGCCTCAACAAATGGGTAGTTGCACCCCCTGAGAGCAAATAATGGTTCAACATTAGCATTCAAGATACATTTCATCCAGTTAGCTTCTGGATGGAAATGTTTTAATATTGAGCTGTGCATCATGATATTATTCATGGCTGTCAAACACTTTCCAGAGGCTACCCATCCCAAAATATGTTTATTCTCTTTGCTCCTGTGCACACACACAGCAGAAAGGGACATCACTCTCAGAGAAAATGTTTCTGAAATCCATTACTGTGACAGGGTTTTTTTCACTCACTGATTTCATGTCTTGGAAGAGACAAGACTTGAGCCTTAACTTTGCAAGTTGCCTGACTGACTGTACCTCATGAGTTAAAAGGGGGCTAACAGTGATGGGGGAAAAAAGTGCAAAATTAACCACCGGGGAAAGGAAAAAGAGAGAAATTGGAAATGAAAATGCATGACTTGCGATAATTGCTGTGAAAGAAAGTGACAGCTGGACTCTCCTTTTTCAATCTGAGGATGTGACATGGT
This sequence comes from Sinocyclocheilus anshuiensis, assembly GCF_001515605.1. Lineage (NCBI taxonomy): Eukaryota > Metazoa > Chordata > Actinopteri > Cypriniformes > Cyprinidae > Sinocyclocheilus > Sinocyclocheilus anshuiensis. Next base: position 1,313,618 of record NW_015546057.1, on the reverse strand, counting down.
CGAAACATACTTCTTTCCTAATGGACTGCTTCGGTGGCAGCCACCATCATCCGACCCCTTGTAAAACAGATTACAGCCCCTCGCGATGTGCTTTTGATGTAACACCGAATAAATCTGTTGATATTACGAGACAGATAAATGACTGCAAAACATCTATTCGACGATGTTCTTTCGTATTATTGACAGCAGACAAACCAGACCACTAACTTACTTTTGAAGAAGAGATTTGTTATCCACACACTATCCTAGATAGGGACATTAGACGTATATTGTTTTTTATAAACAGAGATATAAACAGATATTTATAGACCCATAACCTAAACCTCCCCTCACAGAATTATACTCATTGGTGTATAATTCAGATGCATATGAAGGAAAAATGAAAGTTATTCTTTCATAACGCTGTAGCCTAGGTGAGTTTTCGTGACTGTACAATTAGTACAGAAATGTGACTGAATAAAGGGCAAAATGAGCCTGGATTTAACCAAAAGATTAATGAATTGCAAACTGATGAAGGATCTGCAACAAGTGAGAGTGTATGACAAGAACAACATAATTTTTCCATAATAAAGGAGTGTAGGATGGAGTTCATCTTCTCATTGATGAGTAGATGGGGCTCTCCATTCATGTATTAATCTATAGTCACCATTTTTTTTTTTTGAGTTGTGGTGATCATAGATATTATAATATTTCATTCACTAGACTATTTTAAGCAATTTTGAAATATCAGACTTTTTAAAAATGTTTGTTGTGTACTTAACCAAATCAGCAACCCGTTTTAATCGTTTCTTGGCTCAATTAAGAATAATTTGCTTCTCAGCTGTTTTAGATACTTGTTAATATCTGTTGGGAGAATGAATGAATGAATGAATGATCCATCTACTGTGACTAATGTCTGTTAAATAGAATTTTGCTGAATATGTTGGCATTTCCATCATTTTATTTAATCGCATGTGCCACTCAAGCTGTCTTCACTTACAGTATCTAACTGCTGCCAGTGTAATAGATGCATCTCTGTAGACAGGGACAAGTGTTGTATTATCAGTCATATCAGTGTCCTAACTGCTGAGTTGCGTCTCTGTGCATGTCAAAACCTTCTAGTAACTAGTTTAAAAGATAAAGCCAGTCAGGACAGATTTAGGTCAGGGTGTCAGATGGGTGATATTTCGGGGGTCGCCTAAGCCTCACCCCACGATGCCAAGCAGCTGGGAAAAGAGGAGGACCGCAGCTGCACCTTGCTCATCACGTTTGACACCTCTCCATCCATCTGCTGTCCCCTTCAGCTGTTTCCTCCATCCTCCAGTTCTCTCAGTCATTAGCGTTCTCTTTTGATGTCTGCCAGTAGTTGATGGGAAATGAGAGAGAGCGAAAGTTGAGAGAAAGGGATGAGTGCAAATGATTGATGCCTTTGAATGATACAAGAATGCAGAGATAAAGGCAGAATTTACAGACATCAGCTCAAACAATAATTTAGGGGCATCAAATCAAAACAGCTAGGGGATAAGTTTGGGAAATCGTTTCAGATTTATTGCATTTTTTGTTTATTCTCTTTGCTCCTGTGCACACACACAGCAGAAAGGGACATCACTCTCAGAGAAAATGTTTCTGAAATCCATTACTGTGACAGGGTTTTTTTCACTCACTGATTTCATGTCTTGGAAGAGACAAGACTTGAGCCTTAACTTTGCAAGTTGCCTGACTGACTGTACCTCATGAGTTAAAAGGGGGCTAACAGTGATGGGGGAAAAAAGTGCAAAATTAACCACCGGGGAAAGGAAAAAGAGAGAAATTGGAAATGAAAATGCATGACTTGCGATAATTGCTGTGAAAGAAAGTGACAGCTGGACTCTCCTTTTTCAATCTGAGGATGTGACATGGTCGAAACATACTTCTTTCCTAATGGACTGCTTCGGTGGCAGCCACCATCATCCGACCCCTTGTAAAACAGATTACAGCCCCTCGCGATGTGCTTTTGATGTAACACCGAATAAATGTGTTGATATTACGAGACAGATAAATGATAATGACTTGCAGATATAAATGGCGTGTGCATAAGGAACCAGGCTGCTTGACGTCAAGGCGGAGAAAATCATTGCTCTTCCTCATCTGGGACAATCTTACCTCTCTTGGAGACAGAGTGAATTTGTCATGTTCTTGCTATCAGCACATGCAGGAGCGGATTGATGCTTGCATTAGCAATGCTAGTTGATGTTTTGCCTCTTTCAGTTTGTTGCTGCGAAAATTAAGGACCACCAGAGAAGAAACGATAAGTTTGGGAAATCGTTTCAGATTTTTTGCATTTTTTTTTTTTTTTTTTACATTCCAAGTTTTCATGCAGTAGAAAAACTGGTATTTTATTTATTAACCACAGGCAATCCAGTTTACCCAGGCACTACATGCTAAAATAGTGCTGCAATTTAATTAAATAAAGTCATTGTAATGTTTCCCCTTTGTTTTAAATTAAGCTAATTATTGATTATGCCTTATTAACATAACTAAACTAACTATTAACTATATAACTATTTGGCTGCAACAATGAAAAATCTGGTCATTTAAATCAAGTGTTTATGTAGGTTTCAAGGTTGTGCCCCATTTAGAATGGAATTATAAATTTTATAAATTCCATTTCCATTGCGGAGTTTGAATTGAGGTAGCATAGGATACAGAATTGTAGTTAAAATTTGAACTGTAAGTAGAGTTGAAATAGAAATTCAAATAAATTCAAGACACTATAAATGTTTGAAAGAAAATATGAATGACTGAATGAATGAATGATGCATTTATATAGGACTATATTGTGTATTGTTGTACACCCAAAGCGCTTTACAATCATGTGGGGGGGTCTCTCCTCAACCACCACCAGTGTGCAGCATCCACTTGGATGATGCGACGGCAGCCACAGTACAACGGCGCCAGTGCGCTCAACACACACCAGCTACAGGTGGAGAGGAGAGAGAGACATAGAGCCAATCAAGTGGATGGGGATTATTAGGAGGCCATGATAGACAAGGGCCAGGGGGGCAATTTGGCCAGTACACCGGGGTTATACCCCTACTCTTTACGAGAAGTGCCATGGGATTTTTAATGACCACAGAGAGTCAGGACCTCGGTTTAACGTCTTATCCGAAAGACGTATATATAAATATAAATATAAATTCATCTCCCTGTCAGTCTAATTCAATTTACTGTAGGAGTGAACAATCTGATTCAAATTCCATCTCATTAATAATGCATACCAGATAGTATTAGTCTGCTGCATCCTTTCTTAACCTATCATTCAGACTTGCAAGATGCAAATACATAATGCAACCAGTGGATGCTAATAATTTTTAACACACTAAACGTGTTCCAAACCACGGGGGTTAATTCTACAGTTATGCTTCCTTGTTTATTTATTTGCTTGTGGACTCATTTCCCACTATAATCGATTGAATTCAGCAAGTATGCATTTCATAGATGCTTGAAAATGAAAAAAATAAGCCTCCATCTCAAAAAAGAGGGACTATTTGAGGTTACAAGCCTCGATTGACTCCCCATCGGTGTGACTGACAGATCCAGCTGTTTTGCCTGAGGCTAACATGGAGGCGAATCAGTGTGTCCCATTCATTACCGCCTAATAATGCAAAAACTCATTATCATGGTCATGGTCCTTCTGTCACCATGCAGAGCAAAAGGCCCCTGTTTTCTCTACTTCCCTAATTACTTTATCATACTAAAACAGGGAGAGGTGACAGTCTGTTCTGGCTTACTTCTGTTCATAGGGGGCAATGTTTGGCTAGTCAGCATCAGCCATTTAGCCCCCGCTAGTAGATACCATAACTACACCATTATTCTGGCAAAAAAAAATGCATTTTTCTTAATTGGTGACCATTCAGAATTAGCCATACTGTATATTCTGATGAAATAAGATTTTTGCAAACAACATATTACAAATATTGTAGACGCTTTACCTGTAGCATTTTTTAATGTGTGGTCACATTAGCGAAATTTCAAGAACAAAAACAGTCAGTTGTCCATTGTCTATAGTGTAGTGATGTGTAAAGCAATTCACATAGAAGACACTTTCAAACTATGCAGCTTTCTGTTTGTCAACTTTGCGAATCCGAGTGACCCACTTGAACACAAGCAAAATATGTGTGGAGAACTTTTTCGCCATCACACAAAACTCTCGCAATAATTTTTATATAAATGGCTCGATTTCACCCACTAAATTTCACAGAGAAATTCACAGAGCATTTAAAAATTTGAAATGGACTTAAGTGTTTACCTGTCTTAGTAATATAAAAGCCTTTTATATTACTGCTTAGGATAGTCGCTTGCAGTACATAAATACTAACAGACTATTTCTGTTTTTAAAATGAAGTAATGAGCAATTATATTTCAAATGTTGGTGAGCAGTTGCAGGCTGTCATTACCTACCCCAAAACATTCAATACTGTCCTGTTTCATTGGCTCAGCTGGAAGCGATGGATCGTCCCCAACTCTCGCTCTACACAACACAAAGCTGGTCCATCTCTTACCGTCTGTTAGAGATGCTGGATGGCTGCGATTTGGTCCAAGTCTCCCCATTTGTTATGAATAGCCCCTACATCCTGGCGCATACAACCGCGTTCAGCCACTCGCTGGGTCTTAATCAAGGTTGGCATGGGGAACATAACAGGTGAGTTCTGCTAATGATGGCGATTACAAAGGGCCTTGCAGTGGAGAGATGGGCTTGAGGTGCAACCAATGGCTGGACACTCATTCTGATGGGGGTTTTGCCCTTTTGAATACCAGACGTGTTTGGTTTGGCTATTATCTTCAGACTGTTGGTTTTTTTTGGGGTTTTTTTCTGAGAGCCATGTGGTTCTTATATACCAGCCCATGGCTTGAAAGCTGGGGAAGCAGATTTTAAGCAAGGGGAATTTAGCTGGAGTTAATGACTAGGAGATAACATTTAAAAGACATCATAATAGCTTCATTCTGATTTCTGTATTGCCGAATGAACGGCAATATGAAAATGAATTCCAAACAGAAATACCACTAAGTGAAATGTTGCTGGTACAATCTCCAGAAAAGAAAAAAAAAAAGAAAAGGAGAAAATTAAATTAAATTAAAAAAGCATCACCATTGTGCCCTTGACTAAGGCACTTAAAGTTAATATGAAATTGCATTTTGTGCCCCATTTACAGTACTTCAAGTGTGATAGTTTTCTAGGTAAAATAGGATGCTTAAACTGATCAAAATTGACAATAAAGACATTTATAACGTTACAAAAAAATAACGTTGTCAAGTAAATGTTGTTCTTCTGTTCATCATAGAATCTTGAAAAAATAGTTTCCACAAAAAAAAAAAAAGGCAGCACAACTGTTTTCAACATTAATAATAATAAATGTTTCTTGAGCACTAAATCAGCATATTGCAATGTCTGAAGGTTCGTGTGACGCTAAACACTGGAGAAATGATGCTTAAAATGCACCTTTGCATCACAGGAATACACCACATTTTAAATAACATTTGTTACACCCTGTCTAGGGTGAAGGCGCAACATGGAGTACGAGGACACGGAGGAGTTTTGGAAAACGAATGAACAGTATATTAATTAAACAATGATTTTACAGTACAAAAGGGAGAATTTTAGCTTCAGGAGCCGACAAGGCCAAAATAACAAACAAAAAAACAACTAATATTCAAACCTCTAAATTCCCTAGCTCACAAAATAAAATAAAAATAAAATACAATTACTTCCCTAACTTCCTATCCAAAAACAATCAATAAACAAGGTTCCAACAAATGGCGTCGGTCTCCCTACCTCCGCAGAATATTATTATATACAATTATTTACAATGATAAGCGAACAGATCCAAACAGGCGCAATCCAGAATCATAGTCAAAGAACAGGCGGAAGTCAGTAGTAAGAATAAATGGGCAAAGCAAACTAACAAACAACAAACAATCTCTCACCAGCGAACCCTCAGTCTTACTAACACATGTAACTAACTAACTAGCAGAGCAAACACAGCAAGAGAGCACAAAAGCTGAAGCAGGAAGTGATGACGGAGTCTCTTATAAGCAGCAAGGAGTCAGCTGATCAGGCAGGGCGGGGCACCAATTAGACTGCAGGAACCAATCAGCTTCTTCCTGGACAGAAGACACACACAAACACTTCCCAAACAAAAGAAAACACAGTAGAACAAAAGGGACGTAACACATTTCACAACATTATAGTTTACTATATTTTTTTTAAAGATGCATTGTTGAGCAAAAGAGATTTCAAATCTTCAAATGTTCAAATACTTCAATAATTTATACTTTAAAAACTTAAACAATTGAATGTGTGTATTTATTTATTTATTGTGTACTTTTTTATTGTATATTATATACTTTTTTTCTGGGCTATTGGGTAATGTTAGTAGACATGAACTGCAAACTCAGGGCCATTCTGTTAAGAAATGCCCACTTTTCAAGATCCATTAATTTCCTATTTCGGATGACTATATATATATATATATATATATATATATATATAATTAAAATAAATAAATAAATGCATACATACATACATACAAGATGGGAGGACACATTATACTTCAATGCTTTTGTGTTTACTTGCAAAACGTGGGTGTTTTTCCACAGAAGTATTGTATTCCCTGAAGAAACTTTGGATTTTCTTGAAAAATATTGAAATATAGTTTTTCCTCCTACCACATATTATTCTCATCACAAAAGTTTTGTAACAGAGAATGCAGAAATTTTACAAGCAAGTGCAAAGGTTCTCAAGGGACCTCAAAAAAACTGTATATTTTAGCATATAAATGGTTCTTTATGCATAAAAATATGTAGCTTCCTTTATATTTTTGAAATAAAAAAAAAATATTTAACCGATAACTAAGATATTGTTAAAACTGATGAATTGTGCACAATAAAATGAGTATTAACATGTATTAAGAGTGCAAATAGGGTTAATTGCTAATTTCATATTGACTTTAACCCTAGGATTCTCCAGAAGGGCGTCTTCTACTTTAAAAAAATTGCTTCTGGCAAAACTTCAGCGAGTCTAACTATATTCTAACCATTTAAATTTGGTTCTCATGAAGACATGGGGATAGAAACTCATGGCAGCCTGGGCTAAATGCTCATCTGTGCCTTGTGGTGATACTACGTTGCTGTATCACTATCTGTCAGAGTGGTAATCCAGCCCTTTAGTCGGCTCAGAGTCCTTATAAGCATTCAGCTCTATAGCACCCGTAACCAGTCGCTCTAAACGGCTTTGCCGGGTTTTGATAGAGATTAGTTTCCTTAATGACCCCTCAAATTAGTAACCAGAATTAGACTAATTAGAAGCGTGTGCTTTCCTTTAATTAAGAGCTGAAATGCATCGTTGACTTCAGTGAATTTTCGAAAGTTCATCTGGGGCTCGCAGAGCAGGGCTTTCGGCAGCTCTCCAGAACCCTGCGTCACCCCGGACTTCCAAATTACATTATTCACAGTTGACTTGGCTGTGCTCACAGTGAAATCGCTACGGCATTGGTGCCAGGTCTCCCCTCGCCCCCCTGCCAGCGCCCCCTTGTGCACCAGGCCCCTTTCAAGCACGCTATTTCAAAGCCCTTCGTCCCCCCACGTTCCAGTGAGATTTGAAATTGCATGAATGTTGCCCTTCAGAGGAAAGTGTTTGGGCACCCTTGGTTTTAAACCAATCTAATCCTTGTAATAATGGATTGTGCTCAAACCTCCATGCTCTCGCCGAAAAAAAAAAAAAAAATCGAGGTGCGCCTTATTTCTCTATACTTTAAGAGATATGTGCTAGCAAAGCGAAAGTGACAGATAGTGTTTTGTGGCTGGCTAGGAGATATGTATGTCCCCTATATGAAATGACAAGTGCATTTTCCGAAAAGAAAGACTATAATGTTTTTCTATTTAGCAGTTGACAGTTTGCCTTCATCATAACATGAGCTTAAGGGCTTCGGAACAAGCGTGATTATTTTAGGCCCCCGGCGTCTCTCGCTCCACAAATTGAAATCTTTTATGGGGAAGGCACCGTTAAGGCCCCGCGGCGGGGGAGCCACCTAAATCAGCATGCAAAGTGAATCTGCTATATTCACTTCCATTGACCTCCATCTTTGCACTGAGCGCAACAGCAATAAAAAGAAAAAATGTGCCTCTTTTCTAGCAGTGTCCCAAGAGTCTATCGCATTTTTTCCAGGCATGGAGTTTCATGAATTTGCAAAGCGGTGGAGCATTATGCCCATTAAGCTGGACTGCAGTCATGTATTTGCTGCTCTTGGAATCAAAATGGCAGCTGACACCAAGAGGTTATTATACTTTTTGCACAAACATTGAAGGCCTCTCGAACCCAAACCACCTGGTGCCCTGGCCCAATACAGAGACTCAATTGGCCCCCTCTCTGTATGCATTAGCATCTGAGTAGTGCATTGGATAAGTGATTTCAGTTTATACTTTTTCTAACATTGCTAATCTATTGAGATTTTTGGTCATTAAATAGTATTTCCTTACAAAGGAATGCTTCTAAATTGACTTAGTAAAAAATTAAGACATCAATTTGCAAGGCTTACAAACTTTTATAGTTCGGCTTATATAAATAAATAGCTTATTATTCAAATTCATTATGTCAATGTCTTAAATTAACTTAAAATATCAAAGTGACATACCTAAACAATTGTTAGATCAGCAACGGCCTATCTGTTTTGCTTACATGGTTTTAAATTGCATGTTAAATGAACATTACATGTTGAACATTAAATGAAATATTAAATGTTAATTAAATGAACATCATAAAGAGCAAATGTTTTAAAACATTGAGAAACAGTAACGTGAACATTAATTATGCAAAAAAAAAAAAAAAAAGGTTTAAGAAAATATACAATAAAACACAGCCCTCAACCAGACATAACAAGGCAAGTCACTACATATGACAACAGTGAGCAACAAAAGTAGGCAAATGGAAATACAATCATAATTGTTTGTGCATCTGGTGATATTTTCAGCATTATTTACTTGATCAAAAAATAAAATACCAAAATGATAATATCTTTGCAAGCTGCAGTTTACATAATTATTGTATATTTAACTGTATGCATGAGTAACAGTACTATCTCTAGATGCTGATGTTGAAGCTCTCAGCTGCTGAAGTCAGGGTTCCCACTCTTTCATGAACACCAGATTCAAGGACTGTCAAGGACTTTTTCAAGCACCATTTATTTTATATCAAGCACCTATCAAATTCACACCCCAGCATATGTAGTGTCATGAAAGACCTTACATTACTTAACATTTCACTTACACTTAACATTTACATTAAACATTTCAGAGCCATGTTGCAGTAAGTTTTGGGAGTTCATTTTTAGTCCATCTCCTATCCTGAGAAGTGTGTCTTGCAGAGACTGACAAAAATGAGCTCCTAAAACTTACTGCCAGATTCTGGAAGATCAATTCTTCAAACAGTGGTACAAGAGGATGTGGTGCTGGTCCTTCAAGGACTCTCAACTTATCTGTCCATAAAGCCTATAAAAATAATCTTCATGTATTTCACAATACTTCAGCATGTTATTCTAATTAAGTGAGGGTCATTTTTTAAGATTTTTTACCCAAGCAAAGTCTCTGAGAACCTGACAACTTGTACTTCTGGAGAGTCCAGGTAGGCAAGGCAAGTTTATTTATATAGCACATCTCATACAAAAAGAAAAGAAAAACATAATCACAAGAATAAAACAAGGAATTTAAAAACTTTGAAAATTATTTAAAAAATTGATTTAAGAGGTTTAAAATTAATTTAAGAAAACGATTATACGTTTATAAAATATAGTGCAATCAGTTCGGACATCGCACAGTGCTCATAAATGCACAGCTAAACTAAACAGTTTTGAGTCTGCATTTAAATGTGGCTAATGTTTTAGCACATCTGATCTCTTCTGGAAACTGATCCCAACTGCGGGCGGCATAATAACTAAAAGCAGACTCCCCTTGTTTTGTGTGAACCCTTGGTATTTCTAACTGACTTGATCCTAATGATCTGAGTGGTAACCTGACACCTTGTACTTCTGGAGACTGCAGGAAGGTTGCAGTTCTGGAAAATAGTGGCTGGGGGACTAAATGCTTCCTGATGGTTTCACACCTAATTCTTCACATTAATTCTTAATTCTTTTGCAGTTAACGTTTGTCTTTTCTTCTTCACCTGTTTTTTTCTGACCCCGCTGTCCCAGTGAGCATTTTGCTGACCAATGGTCATGCCTTAACTTTGACATTTCTGTATTGCATTCGTTTTTAATATTTCTCATGGGGATTTAATCATTTTTGACTTCTCAGTCTGAGTTAATTCTCTTTTTTTTTGGCTCATTTCATCTGTAAAAAAAACCTGCCTAATAATTCTGCACACCTTAATAAGGAGTGTTTCATTTCTAGCCTTCATGGACAATTATATACAGTATCACTTCTAAATGATTAAATACAAAAATAATAGTAGTTATTAAGATTGATGTGGTTTGGAATTGGTAAAATGTGCTTGGAAAAAAATATGATCAGAATATCAACGTGCCTAATAATTATGCACGCACTGTAAGATGTGCTCCCTTTACACAGAGTGCCGCTATATCGCAAAATCGAAAGTGAAATTGAACAGCAAGCGCTTATTCAAATGCGGTTTCAATACCCCGCATATTGATACAGCTCCCTGATGTGCAAAAATTATGGGGTTAAAGCAAAAAAAATCTTTTGACTGAATTTTTCCTCAGCCAAATCCCATTCCACAGCCATACCCGTCACACACCCAGTTTAAGAGCAGTGTTTGTCTTCTTGTAATTAGGAGCGCTTGTCCTCCTAATTTAAAA
>NW_015546057.1:1301762-1302157 GCF_001515605.1 Sinocyclocheilus anshuiensis | reverse complement strand
CTAAAGAGTGAAGAATAATTCACTGGATAATGTTAATTCACTGAATAATATTCTCTGGAATATTGAAATATAACAAAAAAACATTGTATTTTATTGCATTGCTCAACTGGCATGTTATATAAAAATTACTAATATTGTTTTTGTCGTTCTAGATTATGAAAAGCCTGCTGACAGTGCAGTTTACCTATGCATTTACACAGAACTATACTCAAACTGCGATCGCTCGTGGAGATAATAAATAATTAATTTCAATAGAGATGTATCTATTTAGATATTTATTAGCGAAATAATGGTTATATAGTAAATGTTAATACAATTTAGGGTGTTTTAAACAAGTGAATCTTGTTAAAAGTTACATGCGGTGGCCGTGCTGGAGCATTTCCTGAGCATCAACC
>NW_015546057.1:1293443-1301666 GCF_001515605.1 Sinocyclocheilus anshuiensis | reverse complement strand
GAGCATTTCCTGAGCATCAACCACATCAACCCGGTGAGTGAACAGCAATATGAAAGCGGCTTCACGAGACTAATGAGGAGCATAGACAACAGACAGAGAATTAAATTTAGCACTTTTATTTCCAATTCACGCAAAGTTACGTCTTTATTGGGAGAGGACTTGACGGAAACAAAAAGTAATCAATAAATAGAACAAAATAAAAAAATAAAGACTGCAAGTGACGTCGCTAGTGGAAGCGCAAATGTCTGAGAGTGCACGTCTGAGAGTGCAAGCGCCAGCTGCAGCCAGACCCTTTTGAGCGGCTCAGCTGTTACTATATTTGGAACTATTTTCGTTGATGCAATATATACAATAAGACAATAAGAATGTTTGCGGGAGCGTGACAAACACGTTGCGGGAGTGGGCGGTAATGGTCAGAAATTCAGGGGGAGCGGCTTAAGAAAACTCCTGCTCAGGTCTCTAGGCTGCGCGTCAACACACGTTTTTTTTTTTCGCGCTCCCCCATCTACACCCCAAATCATTAGTGCCGCTTGTTCGGTCTTTGACAGAACATATAGGACAATTTTTTAAATAGCGCCATAAACAAAATTTATTTCAAATTTAATTCAAGCACTTTCAAGGACCTATGTTTGTTTTCAAGTACTTTCCAGGCCTTGAATCCATATGTCTGAAATTCAAGTACTTTCAAGTACTTTCAAGAAGCGTGGGAACCCTGTGAAGTTTTATGCATTTGCATACAAATTGTCTGGCCTCACCTGACCTCTGGGGAGACCAATACTCTCAACATCTGCATTTTATGCAAAATACATTTAAAAAAGTTTTTATGGTGTGCACCAAAAGCCCATAAACCATAAGAAGTTCCAGTAGCACATTTATGTTAAGTTAGCCAGTAATTTACTGATAACAATTGCGAAATATATGATGACAGCCACAAGCTAATAAATAAGGATTAAGAGATTTAAAATGTGAACTTTGCATTCTAGGTAAAACCATTGCTGGACCCTGATAACCTTCTGAGTTTGGACAGCCGTTTTGCTGTTGTCTTTATATAGCCATTAAAGATAATCACCCTTTTAGAGTTTGGGCTGGATTGTTGTGTTCTGCCAGACTCCATCAAGCGGAATAGAAAACAGTGCATGGAGATGCACCAGTAAACTACTTCAGACAGATAGCCACTTCACAACGCTGTGCACACACTCTATTCCAGGGGCTGAAAGTTTAATCCTTTTAAGCTTTGAGAAAGCACCAAATAAATTGAGTAAAACTGATGCCACTCTCATTGCTGGGTGTTGGTATTTGCCCATCACAGCTACAGTGTGGGGGCTACTGTGCATCAGTCATTAAAGGCAAAATGAAATAAAGAGGGAGTTTTGAAAAGATTGAGAAAAGTATAGAAAAAAACATTTATTGTTTTGTTTGTGGTCTTACTGAACTTCAACTCAACTGTGCTTCAGTTCACATGTATTTTGTATTCAGGTATTTATAGATTTGTTTCACACTTAAATTACAGCAATACATATAGAAAATGGCATTGATTAAGTAGTTTTTTTCCCCTAACAACAGCCATTAATTTCTATAATTTTGCATTTTTTTAAGAGCTATGTGAAACAATTCATATTAATTTGACATCTCAAAATGTCATATGACAGTGTGAACACTGGTTGTGAATTGGTTAAAAGGCTATCTTATCTATCTATCTATCTATCTATCTATCTATCTATCTATCTATCTATCTATCTATCTATCTATCTATCTGTCTATCTAATCTGTCTGCCTGTCTATCTATCTATCTATCTATCTATCTATCTATCTATCTATGTCTGTATGGGAAAATGTACCAAGTTACAGGAAAAGCTACAATGTTTCTCTAACAGTTAAGCTACTGTCATGCTGCTGACAAATGTAGTTGAGCTAATTGCATCACTTCTTTTAGTTACTTCACAACATTGTTAATGACATCATGCTATTTATTTGGAGTCTATCTGGAGTTCACACTAGCATTGTGAATAATTTATTTCCCATCTGTCTGCACAAGTTCATGTTAGTAGGAACAGTCTAAATGCAGTCAAGAGGAACTAGAGGGATTTACTTTTCAAACACAATGTCCTACTTAACATTACAATAAGGGACACTATTGATTGTTGAAGTCTTACTTATTTTTTATTTTTTATTTTTTGAAAGCTTACTGTCTTATTTGAGTCAATTTAATTCCTTTTTAGTACTTGTCTTCTGTCTTTAATGTCAAAGGTCAACTCAATCTATCCGTGGGTCCAGCTGTCTTATTCCTGGGTGGTTTTCCATCTTTGACGTGTTTGAGAGAAGCTGTCAGGGAGGTCTCTTGCCGTTAAGTCATCTGTCATGTCCAGACAGAAGCTTGCTCGTCACTTGTCATTTGTATCTCCTCACATTTCTACAGAGACTTTATCTCTGTCATACATGCCAGAATTGATTTCGACCACAAAGCTGCTTGGAGTCAGGTGTTCATGTGTTGTGCGGTTCCTATTTCAAGTGTCTGTACTGATCTTTGTTGGAGCATCTTGAGATATGCCCGAGCATGTGTCCCGCTGTGTCTGCCCTCGTGCATGCATGTGATCAGACAACAGGATAAAAGCAAGCCACCAACCACAAATATTGTTTCTTTTTTTACACATTCTAATTAATCTCTTGCTATGTACACTTCACACCTCCAGTTAAGGTGTAAGTTGTTATTCCAGGTTAGATTCATTGCGAATATGTGTCTCTGCTTTACATAAATCAAATCAGAAATGAACTCATTACATTCTTGAACTCACAGTTTATGTTGCCACCAACGCTGAGGTGCTCTTACAAGATGTATTTATGCAAGTGAAAATTAAAATCTCTTTAATTCCAAGTAAATAAAAAAATCAGTTTTTCAGTTTGTCAAACAGCTCGACTTAAAACTAAACATGGAGTACCACAGTCTAACTCAATTTGCTCTGTTTCTTTCAATTTTTTAAAGTGTTTTTTTATATATACATCAAGTGCATTTGTTCTCAGCTGCATCAAAAAATTGTCTGTGTATATATATGTGTAATGCAATTTTACATAGTTACGATTTATTTAAAATAAAAAAAAAATAAAAAAGTTTCCTATGAACATTTTATTGTTTGCACAAAAAATAAAAAGTGCAATTTTTCAACATTGACAATCATCAGAATTGTTTCTTGCGTATAGGCCTATTAAATCAGTATATTTGAATGCTTTCTGAAGGATTATGTGACACTGAAGACTGGGGTGATGATGCTGAAAATTCAGCTTTGCCATTACAAAAATGTGTAACATTTACAATATATTTTAATCTATTATTTTAATAGCAATTATGTTTTACAATATTACCGTTTTACTGTATTTTCTAAATAAATGGAGCCTTAAAAGACTTACTGATAAGAATCTTACCAACCCCAAACAGTGCTGTTCGAATGTTTTGGGTTGGTAAGCTACACTTTACACTTTTGAAACAGTTTTATTCAGTCACCACATAATGGCCATTGCAAAATCCGGGTTCTAAAACAAAAAAAAAAACATTGGTCTAAAAAGTAGATTCATTAAATGCTATTTGTAGAGACTGCATGTTTGATGTACATTTGGCACCTTGTTCTACCCCAAACAGAGCTCTTGACAGGTTGGGCTCCACTCCAGGTGTGAAATTGATTGATTGGAAGAAATGGCCCACTCTTCTGCCATCAGCCCTGGTGGCCTCTTCTGGGCTGTTCAGCAAATGAGGCCTCCCCCACTGACTATAATGCACGACTCCGATTACAAGTGCCTTTTCCACAGCTGTACCTTTCAACGGGATAAAGTTCAAACTTCCTGGAGTACCTCGGTGTTATTAATAATAGTATTATTATCTTTTTTGAAGGTCTCAGTCCAGTTTCTTCCTGACCTTTGTGTAATCATTTTTAAGAGAATGTAAGTGGTAGTTTTTTTTTTCTTTCGAAATCACTTAAAATAATTATTTAAAATGTGCTGGCAGTGTAGCCTACTTCACCTATGATATGTTGTGTCCTATGCCATTTTTAGCAAAGAGGTAGGAGATAATATTGCTTTTATGGAGGGTTCATTCTGCCTACAGTAATATGTGTGGGAGAGAGAGAGGGAGAGTGACTCCAAAACCTGAGCTGCCTAACTAGACAGTATTTTAAAGCACAGTGTAGGTGAATTTTGGAGAAAAGGCTATTCTAAAATATAACATGATGTCTTCTGAGACACCTTGTTTTGTATAAACTATTGAGCCACTCACACAGTATGTATTTTTGTATTCCCATGTGCTGATGTTCCATATTTTTCTATAGAATATATGTAAACATGCACTAGATGGACATCTTTGACTGTTGCGCTCCTGTCTTCTGCAGCATCTTGTGTGTAACACGACGTTCTAAAACTGCAGCACTCAAGTTAAAAGAATGCATCTTATTTTCCCATTCCACTGCTGTTCACACAAAATATGTTTTGTGTTGAAAAAATGTTGTTGCTTTTTTTTTTTGGTAAATTACCCCTAAGGCATCACAGCTCTGGCAATCCCAGAATGCTCAGGGGAAAAATCAACCCAAGATGGTGAGAGAAATATCCCATATATTTTATTCAATGCTGAAAAGTATGGATAAAAGTAGTTCAGTCTATTTAAAGTGTATTTCACCAATATTTGTGCAGTTTAGAGTATTGTGTTGTTAGCTTAGCAAGATGCTAAAGCCAAACTCTCCCAAGTGGAGTGGTGTTTGTGTGGCGTGTGATGTTGCTGCCTATGTAGAGCGTTCCAAATGACATTCCAAAAAAAGAAGAACATCTAAAGGTGTGGTCACATTTCAGGGTAAAATTTTATGGGTAAAAGGTCCAAAAAAAAAAAACAAGTCTGTAATCAATGAAGCGTAGCTCACACAGAAATCACTTTCAAACCAAGCAGCTTTCTGCTGGTCATTGACGTCGATTTGTGTGACCATCTTGAACCCATTGTGAAATCCTTGTGGAATATTGATTGCCCTCTTGCGAGATTCTTGAAATGACTGGATTTCACCCGCAACAACGGTAAATGTGAACACAGCTTTGGTTAGCTGGCCCCATCCTTTTAGACTTCTGTATTGATGAATTTACACTTTTCAGCTTGTCAGACAGCTAAACAACCAGCTAAGCACCATCTTGGCTAGGCTTGGTGTACAGTCATACTATCTTAAATTCATAATCACTGCTTAGTTGTAGTTATGCGTAGGCATGGTTAGGGAATTGTTATGGTCATGTAGAATAAGGCATTATTATTTAATAAGTAAGGAATAATTGACAACGTGTGAACTTCTTGTTGTGGCCGCATCACCACCTCGGTTGTGCATTATTTTCTAATAATTCAACAGACCGGAGTCAATTATTCCACTTATACTACAGTTACCACACCTCAAATATTGTTTAGATGTTGTATTTCAATACATTTGCCAGGTTTTAAAACAATCTTGTGTGCAGGATTAATTTCTTATGTATCTCATCCCATGCCTCCATTGCTAATTCCAAAATGTAACTTTAGGCCTAGAAATGGAGGTTTTAACTGTTGATAGCAGACTAATGCAGTTAAGCATTAAGCAGTATGCGCTTTCTGTACATAATAAAAACTAGGGCCTCATTTATAAAATTCTGTGCAGAAACCATCTTAAATTTGATCTTACGATCATCTCTCAAATATGCATATGTGTGATTCATAGAATGAACATATGCACAGAAAACGAACGTATACGCCTCTCTTTCAAATGTGAAATCTATGAATTAACAAAAGCTTTTGGCGAATCCGGCACTACTCACTCGTGTTGTGGAAGCTGTCCTCAGTAAAATGCGCATTTACGTCGTGTTATATTTGTAAGAATTGTTCTAGACCAGCAACACACTACACACTGACTAAAATTAAAAAAGTGAAAAAGCATAATAGGGCCCCTTTAACATATAAAAGATCACCAGTCATCGTCCAAATTCTTTCATTTAGAACAGCAAGCTGCAAGAACAGCTTACATTTTCAAAAACTTGCAGTAGTCCGACAAGAAAAAATGCGTACGTCTGCTCAGACACTGACGTGACGCCAAGCACTTTTCCACGTCAAAGGCAGTTTTTACAAATATGAGCGTTGGCGTGGATTTAAGCGTACGCACACTTTATAAATGAGGTATTTTGTGGCAAAAACATGAAAATAATTAATTGTTTTTATCTTGTTTTGGTTATTTTGTTGTTGTAAGCTGTAGGACCTTATGTGAATAAATGAAATCATTTGGCGAAGTGGTATGGACAATGTAATGTGGTCAAGACCTGCTTGGAACTACTGTGCTTTAGCCACACGTTTCCCTGAAAATCATCAACCAATCAGATTCAAGAATGTATCAGCCCCGTAGTATAAGTATTAATAAACAGTAAGTATGCTAGTAATATGCATGCTAATAAACAACTAGTTAATAGTGAATAGTGTTCCCTAATCTTAAGTGTTACCGCATTTTCTTATAATCACCACACACACTGTATTTATGGGCAACGTGGACTGCTTACATGTTATACAGAAAGCATTTTCTAGACCTCTCTGGTAAGTCATTATAATTCCCCTTTCTTCCTCAAGGGCTTATTTTTTAGCAATGCATATTCATCTGTTCTGACAGCTGTCGGAGTGGTTATGTATTTACTCAGCCTTGTCCACAGCAATCTCCTGTTGTAGCTGCATGGGAGAGAATTTTCATGGAAATGAGCCAGTTTAATTGGTCCCTGTGTTATTTGCATAACAAACCTAATAATAATGAATGGGGACTGATCGTCAACAGGGTCTTAAATTTCATAATATTAATAAGCAGGTTGCAAATTGCTATTATTGCAGTGCATTTGTTTGACCAGAACATTTCATTATAGCAGAAGGGCCGAGATTTCAGGTCATTTGCCCATCAGAACAAGGTTGGGCCCCTGTCATTGTTATTTACCAATTATATGTTGGCAGTTGGCTGGAGCGCACGCAGCAATGCGACGGAAACTGAACTCTGATATATGTCATAAGCAATAATGAGGAGATGAGGCAGGTCATCTGAAAGGACAGTTAAGTACGATTATAAAACTAAATCATCGGTTTCCTGTTTTTATTCATGTGTGGCTAGGTTTAAAAGAGGCTGACAAAGAAAACCATGTAGCAAACAGATGCGTAGGAAATGTTTTTTTGTTTTTTTTTTATCTCTCAGAACTATACAGGTTTATATTGGCGGAAGCGCTGTGGAACATTCCTGTTATACTGTACATTTTAAACTGTATTATACTTAAAAATAATGTATACTTTCAGTTCCTTATTTGTTATAACATTGCTATTTTAAAGTGGCCAGATAATTAAGATGACTAAAAATGAAGAGACAAAGTTAGCAATTACTAGCAATGTTAACTAACATGAAGGTGTCAATATGAAGTTTAACCATATTTATTCTTATTTTAGTGTGTGTGTATATATATATATATATATATATATATACTGTTAGGCCCATATATATTTTGACACAGGCACACTTTTTATTATTTTAGCTGTTGACCAAAACATATTCAAGTTACCGTTATATAATGAATATGGGCTTAAAGTGCACACTCTGAGTTTTGGAGGAAAGGTTATGGAATTACAGCTCTTTAATATGTACCTCAGCCCTTTTTTCAAGGGACCATAAGTAATTGGACAGTTGACTCAAAAGCTGTTTCATGGACAGGCGTGGGCTATTATTTTGTTATTTCTACATCAATTAAGCAGGAAAAAGGTCTGGAGTTGATTATAAGTGTACCATTTGTATTTGGAAGCTGTTGCTCTGAACCCACATCATGAGGTCAAAGGATCTCTCCATACAAGTGAAACAGACAATTGATAGACTTCAAAAACAAAACAAATCCATCAGAGAGATAGCAGGAACATTACAAGTAGCCAAAACAACAGTCTGCTACATTCTGAGAAAAATGTATTTCAATGCATTTCACTTGCTGAAGACAAAACTAAAGACAGAAAGACCCACAAACAAACAACAACTGAAGTCAGCTGCAGTAAAGGCCTGGCAAAGCAGCACAAAGGAGGAAACCCAGTCTCTGGTGATGTCCATGAGTTCCAGACTTAAAGGGATCATATGATGCTGCTAAAAAGAACAGTATTTGGTGTCATGAAATGTGTTTATGCGGTTTATGGGGCAAAAAACATTATTTTCCACATACAGTACATTATTGTTTCTCCTCTAT
>NW_015546057.1:1288711-1293132 GCF_001515605.1 Sinocyclocheilus anshuiensis | reverse complement strand
GCGGCCGGCGATTTCGACGAAGGAGCGTCCGGAAGGACATGTGACGACTCCGGGCTGGACTCCGCTTCGTGCACGGCGAAAGCCGATCCGGCGATCGACAGCGCAAAGTTGTAGTATTTCGTCAGCAACCAGCACGGATCAGCTCCAGGCATAACGAACCAGATATCGTCCTCTTTTGGAAGACCAAACAAAGTAGTTTCGCTTTTTTTTACTTTTTAATTCATAATTTGTAGAGCTACGTCTGAAATGATTTAGACATAGCAAATATTATTTGAAATAATCTTAAAATACACACTTCTGGTAGAGAAAATGAAAATGCTACTGCACAGTCAGAATGAGTGTGTGTAGTTTCAGACTGTCCAGCCAATGTTTCTCATTGTGAATGCAGCTGACAGTTTGCTAATGACTGCTGGTGCTAAGGATGAATGCCAGTGTGGCATTATGGGAGGCATCCTGTTTGCGGTCAAACAGAACTTCCAAGTCATTTGTAGCTGATGGCAACATCACTTTAGCATCTGACTGCCAATTCTGAAAAATGCAAGAGCGGGATCCAGGTGTCTGGCCATGTGTCTAGAATGTTTAAGAAAGAAAACTGCATGTGAGGACACCGATTTTTCTTCATTTTACTGTTATGTGAGTCACATTTTGACAAAACAGTGTCACACATTCAGCTTGCGGTTTGAGCACCGTGAATTGGGTTCATCAGTTAGTTCTGTCTGGCAGATGCCGTCATTCTGCTGGAATCTTCATGGTGGGAAACATGGTTGTGGTGACGTTCTCAAATCTTAACCTTTAATTCATCCATTTTTTTCCCTGGAGCCATGGAAGCCATTAGAGATGTTATCTGAAATTACAGGTTTATTAAAAAGGCCACACAATTCCTCGCCTTTTGTGATTGTGAAATTGGCATAAATGAACGTTGGCAGTCTCACTGCGGGTAGCGGAGGAGATCGGTGAATGAACTCATTTATTCAGCCAAATCAAGCTTTTCAATTTCCAACTGAAAGGATGTATTCTGCATCTAGCCGTATTTTTTACACATTTGCATCTCTGAATTTAGCTTTTTAGATATTAATCAACTGCAGATAGCAGATGAGTCTATCAGCCTTGCCGCTGAATAAATTGTGTATTGATATCCGGCCAAATCACATCCTTTCATAAATTTCACGGCTCTCAGATGTTCATCATCCTAAAATTCATTAGAAATGTGTCTACGTCCTCGAATCTAGATCTCAATGTATTAATCAAGATCTCGAAGTATTTATCAAGTCTTAAAGGTGTGGACAGACTCAAAATTCTATCTTTGTGATCATCACTAGCGCCTGGCAGCTGGTTTTTCAAAGCCTTCCGACTTCAATCCCTTGAAAAATCATCTGGTCGCAGCACACCACACTGATCCGCACCAACTTAAAATCCATTAATATAACTTTCGGTCTGATTACACAAAGCAAATGAAGACCCAGTGAGTGGTAAACTGATAGTTTAGGAAAAAAAAAGATTATGCAAAAATGAAAAATATGTGGGGGGAGAGAAATCAAAACACTTCAAAAACCCCTCCTGCAACAGCCCTACTTATCTATATGAGAGACACGCGGTCGGTTGCTTTCTCCACACGCTTGCGAAATCACCTGCTGTGAGATGTGAATAATGTCTCCAGCTCGCCACCCCCACCAAGGACCCGGCCCCCGTATTCCATTACGTTTATGAAGATATGTATCTGAGAGCCGTGTAGGAATATGAGGCTGAGCTAGAGGGGCTTTAGTGGAGAGGTGATACATTTCAATAAATCCATGAAGTGAGTGAAGTGCACCCCTGATTTCCTTCCCCGCTAAGTTTCTTGTGTATTTTAGTCCTCTCTTGCGTTGTTTGGAATAAAAAAAAAAGCTCTTTCATCTGACGCCGTTTGGTGGGAGCTTGAATAAAAAGCAGAAGACATGCAGTAACACTGACATTTAGCCATATTTGGAGCTTGGGAAGCTGAAATGTTATCTCCGTCAAACGGCGTACCCTGATCTCACTGTTCTCTGGAAACACTGGCGGTGCTCTTTTAGACTGCTTCCAACCTAGTCTGTTTTCAGCAATGTTTAAACGTCTGTTCTCGGCACAGGAACACCCTCTCGATGCGCAACTTGCACTGACTCAGGCGCTAATACCCTGATGCCTCAACCAATGTCATGGCACCTGTTTCTTTCAAATTTGTTCTGATCTTTGCTTTGTTCCGCTCAAAGCTCTTGTTTGGCGGCACGCTATGGCACCTTTCTAGTCAGCTCTTGTTTCCAGCCACTTGACATTTACGCTAAATGCTGGCGTGCCACGGTGCATCGAAAACAAGTTTGAAAGGCGAGCCATTAAAGCCAGAAACTCCTGCCTTGGGCTGTTCCATTTTATTAGCCTCTCTGTTGTGATTGAAGGGGGGCGAATGCAGCTCTCCTGCAGAAAAGTCACGGTTTTACATATATCTCCGTGACTCAGTTGCTCTAAACCAAGTCATCCTCGCATCTGCACCTTGGCAGGCCGGTATGACTATTATGAGATGAAAAAAACAGCCTCATGCTGTCTATAGCCACATAACCACAATTGAAAAAGACTAAGCCTTTTCACCTGGGCTAGGAGTGAACTGAAACCGATCTTTTCCCCGCCACTGTCTGCAGAGATTAGTATTGATTCGCCCCTTTTAGATGACTTTGCCGCACCTTGCTGGGCAGTTTTAATCTGGCAATGTACCAACAGCGCCGGGGAGCCACTCTCTCTCCCTCTGAGTGTATAATCTCCATCTTCATGATGGTTCCATCATGGCGTCCGCTCGGCAGGAGGACGCATGAACTGACCTATTTTTCACGGTATTAGCCATTGTGCTGCACAATCACTGGGGTGTTGGGCCAAGCAAAGAAAAAGGTCACTGGTATAGGCTAGCTTCAGCATGCCTTAAATATGAGTTAGTTTTGTTGTGATTGGTGGCGCTACAAAAGAGATACCAGGTCCATATACAGTGCTGGGTAGTAACTGATTACATGTAATCTGGATTACGCAATCAGATTCCAAAAAAAAAAATGCTTATTTAGATTATATTGCATTTTAAAACACCCATAATCAGACTACAGTTACTTTTTATTGATTACGATTACACATTATTCACACATATGTTTGTCTTTTGAAGCCTTTTTGTCTTTCAAACACATTACAATGCATGCATTCAGTTCTTATTTAAATATAATGCAGGGATTCCCTAACTTTTTTTATTGTCAGCCGAATCTATTTCACCTAATTTATTTACTTGAAGTACCCCTGAGATTTTAATAGTTAATACATTTTTAAAAAGTTAATAACGCATTTGCATGTTCACGATTCTCTGACGTTGGTTAAAAAAAAATACATATATTTATATTAAATCTTTTTTAATTGTTTTATTTTGATTGTTATTTTAAAATGATTTAGCTTAATTTTACATTATGATTTAAATAATTATTAGATTTTCATTAAACTCACAACCCCCTGCATTTCCTCCACGAACCCCAGTTTAAGAAACATTGACGTAATGTAATGGTCAATGCACTTCATCTTTATAATTGTAACGAATCAGTCCACTGAAGGCGAGCGTAGTGAGAACCCAAGTGCAGTTTTATTTACAAGTGTGATCCAAACGATATACACAGACTTGATGAGGCATGAACAGACTTGACTAGGCATGAACAGATTTGACGAGGCACAAACAGATTAGACTCACCGACAGCGGGTTACAACATCAATACACGACGAGAGACAATGGCAACATGAGGGCTATTTGTATCAAACAAAGAGGGTCACATGACATGAACAAACAAATGGGAAACAAGACACATGACCTAGACAACCAATCAGAACATGACACAATGAACAAGAGAACCAATGGCATGAATACATGAGGGCAAGGGAAGCATGACACAGACAGGGAGCATGACTAAACTACAAAATAAAAAAAACATGAAAACATGAACAAGAAACAAAACCCAAACCACTGGCAATCAGTCTTTTCAGTCCTCGCCCAAGCTCCGCATCCGACTCAGGCGTGGCGGCCATCTTGGCCGGGGACTCAGGCATAGCGTGAGCAGACTGAATGGCATCCATGTCGTGACGAGACTCTGGAAGATCAGTTGAGAGATGACGAGACTCTAGAAGAGCGGCCATTTTGTGAAGAGACTCCTGTGTGGCGGCCATCTTGCGATGAAGCTCTTGAATGGCAGCCATGTTGTGAAGAATCTCTTGAGTGGCCAGCATGACGTGAGCAGGCCCTGGAGTAGCAGACATGACGTTAGCAGACTCTGGCTTGGCAGACATGATGTGATCAGGCTTTGACTTTGTAGACATGACATGAGTAAACTTTGACTTAACTGGCATGATTTGAGCAGGTCCTGGAGTAGCGGGCATGACGTGAGCAGGCTTTG
>NW_015546057.1:1288344-1288674 GCF_001515605.1 Sinocyclocheilus anshuiensis | reverse complement strand
TTTGGGCTGTTACCAAGCAAATGAAATCAGTATCAACAAAATTCATCTTTGCAATCCAGACATAAGCTGCATCTGAATTGGCATTTAGATGTGTTTACACACTGTTTAATGCAGAACATGAATGCATTTAACCTGCAGTTACAAATGCATAAATAATGTTTTCATATATTAAACATAAAACATTGAATACTGATATTTTAAATAATAAAAAAAATGAAAAGATAGTTTAAATGTGAAATTAAAACCGCCAGTAGGTGGCAGCAAGTCACTGTTAATAAGTGAGTCATTGGGACTGAACCATATAATTTAAACGAGTGATCCATTCAGGAA
>NW_015546057.1:1278323-1287982 GCF_001515605.1 Sinocyclocheilus anshuiensis | reverse complement strand
TTTCTTCTGAGTTTATGTGTGCTGTTACGCTCATTTGTTCTGAAGTCTCGAGACAGACAGAGCGAGTTTCAGCGCGACCTTGTATTGTGTATTC
Organism: Sinocyclocheilus anshuiensis; assembly: GCF_001515605.1. Lineage (NCBI taxonomy): Eukaryota > Metazoa > Chordata > Actinopteri > Cypriniformes > Cyprinidae > Sinocyclocheilus > Sinocyclocheilus anshuiensis. Next base: position 1,287,888 of record NW_015546057.1, on the reverse strand, counting down.
TGCTAACTTACTGCAATTCTCTCTGATAACGCAGTAACTTACCGCATTTAAGACATTTTAAGACTTTTTAAGGACCCGCGGACACCCTGGTAATGGATTGTGTTACTAATATGTTAACTACAATTTTTTTCAAGTAATCAGGAATAAGCTACAATTATAGAAATTTTCACAACCATATAAAACTAATGTAAAAAAAAAAGAAACATAAGAGTGTATTTATAAGAAAGTCTAGATTTAAAATTCTAAAAGATAGAAAATATAAAATATAGACTAAACGATAAAAAGTCTAGAGTGCATTTATAAGAAAGTAAACTAGATTTTTAAGATTTTTTCCTTTTCTTTATTATGAGCACTCTTATTTGTCATTGACCCTCAAAACACATGGATGCCTGTTGCTCAGCTGTCAGAGAAAGCAATGCATTTCTATTAAATTCTGCTTGTTATCGACACTAGCTTATGTCATTTGTTGTGGTGTTAACACCCACATAGCCCTGACCTCTGTGGGACAGAATAGAGCAAAGGAGCGTGGGAGATGTAGTTTCAGGTCAGAGGCACCTCTTAATGGATTATACAACAGCAGAAGAGTTTCCTCATTAGACAGGAAAGCATGTCTCCAGTATTGGCACTGTGGCCAGTTTAGGGGTTTAAATGACACCAAAAGTTTTAAGAGAGTGCAAAGGTCATGGTAAGCTCATCCAGCTATCCATTAGCGCTTAAGGGTGGTACTCAGTTTTTCAGTGTGTATGTGCACAAACTCACGAAACAGACAAATGGACCTACTGTCCGAAATAGATATCAATCAAAATGCATGCTGTGCTTTGCATCGCAGAAATAAATTACATTTTTAAAGTTTATTTACATACTGTAGAAAACTTATTTTAAATAGCAATTATATTGCACAATATCTACTGTATTTTTGACCAAATAATTATTACATTTATAATTATATTTTATATTTACTAGTATATGCACATACCTGTATAATTGCACATAGCAGTATAAGAAGTACAAGTGATAATGAACAATACTTTCTTACTTAAAGTGAAATAGTACAGGCTCTCCTGTGTGCTGTGAAGTCATAGCTTAATTACTTTTGTACATAAAATTGATTAACATGTATTTAAAATGTGTGTAATATGCCTTGGTGTGTTCTAAAATCTACCACCCTCAAGGTTCCCCCAGAAACACATTAAGGAACTGTGCCTTGCCACCTACTGTATTCTCTCCATATTCTCCCATCATCCTCTCATTCTTGGAGGCTATAATTCACAGTTAGCAGAGGCTCAGATGGGCAGTACGTCTGCTGGCAGATAAGCACATGTTCCGGATGTTACCGGTGTGAGCTGCGGGGTTGGAGGTGGAGGCGATTTCACAGTATGCTCTGTCTCTCTGTTAACGGCAGGTTCATTAGCTCTAATGGGACATTAGATAAAAGTCAGGGTGAATTCTCCCAGGCCCCCGGGTCTTCAGCGCAAGGGCAATTAAAAACACAGACTGTAGCATAAAGGCCATTTTAACGTGCAGCAAATGCTCACTCATCCCTCACACATAGGGCCGTCCCCTCGGGCGACGAGGAGCTGAGACACTATTGGGAGGCCGATCTCTAAAACATTTAGAGGGATGATCCCTTTTCCTGCCTCCAGATGCAGCAGTGCGAGAATATTCATAAGTTACGTAAGCTAAAAGGGTGTTTTAGATCAGCAGACTAGACAAATATTGTTGAGAAATATTGTGTAATACAATATTGCGTGTATTTCTCGTTGTATTTCAAAATATTGAGGATAAGCCTTCGTGGTTTCTCTCTCTCATGTTATTCAAAATCTGTATGATTTTCTTTCTTCTGTGGACGAACATAGGAGGTGTTCAGTAGTTGTTTTGCAAATATTGAAAATAAATGCGGACTGGAAAAAATAATAATAATAATTTTTTTAAAAATACAAATAAATAAATAAAAGGATTTTTTCTATTTACTGTAGGCGTATATATGTGATGCAGCAGTGCGAGAATATTCATAAGTTACGTAAGCTAAAAGGGTGTTTTAGATCAGCAGACTAGACAAATATTGTTGAGAAATATTGTGTAATACAATATTGCGTGTATTTCTCGTTGTATTTCAAAATATTGAGGATAAGCCTTCGTGGTTTCTCTCTCTCATGTTATTCAAAATCTGTATGATTTTCTTTCTTCTGTGGACGAACATAGGAGGTGTTCAGTAGTTGTTTTGCAAATATTGAAAATAAATGCGGAGTGGAAAAAATAATAATAATAATTTTTAAAAAAATACAAATAAATAAATAAAAGGATTTTTTCTATTTACTGTAGGCCTATATATGTATGCATGAAATTACAGTTTTAATTTTAAAAATTCCAGATTTTTATCCGTTTAAAATTCTACATGTTAAAAAAAGAACAGTTTTTCTTGTTTTGTTTTTTTTTCTTTGTGATTGATTGTGAAATTGCTTCATCAACAAATTATTTATATCTATCCATCCATCCATCTTTTTGTAACAACCCAGGCTCATTCAAAATACGTGCCTCTAAATAAATTTCTGCAACACCGTTATTACGTACCTTACGATACCCCGGCACGTATTTGTTATGTTGATATAGGCACATATTGCTACATTGCTTTAGATACGTATTGCTGTGGTTCATAATTCAAATGTCCGGAGAGTGTCACTAAAAGTTAATGCTCTATCGTGTTGGAAATATCCCCTACACCAAACCCAACCCCAAATCTACCCGATAGTGATATAAAAATGCATTTGTTGATGCAGCCGTGCTATTTTAACTTCCTTATGCAGATTTGAGCTGTTTTGTTTAACCGTAGTTTCACGGGGTTCATACCAGAGCTCTTCATCTCTCAAGTATAACACTGTATCGGCTGAGCTACCGAACAAACCTACTGAACTATAAAACTCATGTATATGAAGCTGGATATGTGACGACACGGTGAGCGTGATTTGACCAAGTACAACATGTTCCTGGATCAACATCCTTGTTGATCCTGGAACATCGTTCCAATCGACCAATCATAATTGAGAGATAACTTTTCAGGAAATGTCAGTTTTAGGCTTGCAATCAGGATTAGGTGCTTCTACACCCTTGTTAATGAGCTATCATTTCCCTCTGATTTTAGGAATAAATTATGGGTAAGGTTAGGTTTAGGGGTAGGGATTGGGTTAAGTCTGTATTTTTGGACAGTAAATACAGTCTTTTGGACAGTCTTACTTGGCAAAATCACGGCGAAAGTAGCAGTTTTCAAATCTCGCAGCATATTAAAATAGTTTTGAACTCATAACACAATATTCCTCAAGTAATTATGCCAAAATTAGGCTTTATTAATCGAAAATGTGGACCTACAAATCAAAGTTGTCTGAGTTTTACTGCCTCTAGTGTTCATTTCAATTGGAAACTGCAGCTATTCGTATGTATAGGTACCTTTTTCAGTTTCGCAGAAATGTAGGTAGAGGAATGTATTTCCAATGAGCCTATGTTGCTTTGTAAACAGCCTTTTTTTTTTTTTTTTACCAGTGGAACTTTATACATGGAAGCATACAGTGGCCAACATTTTATGAAGAGGGTCCTTTGCCACAGGAGTCTCACAAGTCTTTTTAATCCATATTGAAGTCATTTTTTAAGGCAGTTTTGACGTGTAAACAAATGACATTTGATGTCACTGAAGTCAGACACGTGTGATGTATCTTCATGCACCACATTTCAATCTACACTGACAATTAATGTTTGCTTTCCTCAAAACGTGATTTCATGATGAAGTTAATTAAATGAACATTTGTTTTTACCATTCACAATGAAAGCAAAACATCAGGCAGATGTTGAAAGTTCACTTCTTTCCGTACATATTTCAGGCTGAAGTTCTCTGATGAACTCTATAATAGGCTTTCTGTACTGTTTTCACCAGCATCGGCCAAAATCTTGTCCCGAGATAATTTCCCACGAACATTTGGTCCGTAATGGGTGCAGTTCGTCTTATGTGAGTTACAGCGAAACATTAAAGGTTCCTCATCTAGTTTAACGACACAGTGTCTATAACAGCGGGGGGTTCCACAAGCTTCTGTGTGGACTAAATGAATCTGAGACCGGTGAAAGAGAATAAATTAATATTGTTCCTTCTCTTGTCAGGATTTATTTATTCATTGTTGAGACACTCATTAAAACACTCGGCAGCAATTAAAACAGCAAGCATAAATCTATCTCTGAGCGGATGGTAATTAGTTGCCTTGGTGATCATTCTTGGAGTTATCTTCGTGTGCAATATTGGGATCATGTAGCAGTTTGCATTTTTCCTGCTTATTCTCTTCAGTGAGTTTTGCAGTACTGCCCGTGATGGAGTAACTCTGTGTCCTCTGAGATTAGAGGCTTTATCTGCAAACTTTCCAATTTGAGAAAACGTTTTAATGATGTTTCTGCAGTCACACGTCTGCAAACATTTATCTTTTTCTCTGATGGATCATGATTGCAGGTGATTCTTAAAAAAATAAAAAATAAAAAAAAAAACAATGCTAGAAAAAAAAGACATCACATTCATGTGTCACCATAAACTGTAACATTTTTCTCATGTTTGCTTTCAAGATGAAATTCCACAGATCTGGAATGAACAAATCAAAGTTGATAGGAGATGCCCGCAGCTGGATAGAGGCGCATAACGCAGCTGTGACGTTGATAGAAGTTTTTTTTTTTTTTTTTTTTCCAGTCCATACTTTGTCACACATTCAAATCTGTCTATTTTGAAATCCCAGGATGTGTGTTGCGGTCTTTTCAAACATCTGATGCCTTTGTGTTTGTGTCCTTCAGTCATCAAACAAAGAGAAATTGTATTGATATTGGTACTTGCTAGGCATTGATACTTCTCTAGATAAAAGAGAGAAAGAGAGGTAGGAGATAGAGATAGAAATATAGACAGTTAATGACCAACATCTACTCCAAACGTGCCACATAAAAAGCCAGCTGTCTTTTAATCAGAGCTTTATCACTTTAATTAAGACCTTGTGAGGGTAAACACACGTGGTGCATTACGCCTGTCATATGCAGTTTGAATCTTCCATACATCAAACCTGTACATCTTCCTCTGATATGCCTCATCATCATCACTTTTTCCCCATCTTTGCTGAAATTATATAATTTGCAAGTCTTTGTGCCCTTGTGACCAGTTCTACCAGACATCGTACTTGAAAAAAAAAAAAAAAAAAAAAATATATACTTATTATTGAAAGAAAATACATTAAAAGTGTAAACTTTGGTGCATGTTTTTGGATACTTAATTGCATCTTAATTGCAATTACATTCTTTTGTATTATAATTTAAATATATTAAACATATTAAATGCAATCCACTGAACTTTTTATGATTACTTATATTGTTTTTGAAATATGGTGAAAGTGTACTGAGAATGTACTGACAAGCATTTATGGTAACTAAATAAAATTACTGATTACACTTTATTTTAAGGTGTCCTTGTTACAGTGTAATTATATATTCAAGTACTGAGTAATGTTAATTAACTGCATGTACTTACTATATGATTAGGGTTTGTCTTAGGGTTACTTACATGTAATTATGGTCCCACTTTATATTAAGTGGCTTTAACTACTATGTACTTACATCAAAAAATAAGTACAATGTACTTATTGTGTTCATATTGTATTGCAAAACACTTTTGCTGCTATTGGGGTTTGATATGGGTAAGGTTAGGGACAGGTTTGGTGGTATGGGTAGGTTTAAGGGTGGGTTAAGGTGCAAGGTATGGGTCAACAGTGTTGAAGAGAAATTAATTACAGAAGTAATTACATGCAGGTATTTTTAAAATATAAGTACAATGTAAAAACATGTATGTACACAATACGTGCATTGTACCAAATGGTTAATTTAAATATAAGTACATAGTAGTTAAGGCCACTTAATATAAAGTGGGACCGTAATTATTATGCATAATGAATTGTAATTATAATAGTAAGTACATGTAACATGTTTAACAAGGACACCTTAAAATAAAGTTTTACCAGATTACTTTATTTCTATTAAAGGTGACAAATCTGACTTTTCCAGGTTTTAAGTGCTATAATCAGGTCCCCGTTGCATCTACCAACCACGGAAACATGAAAAAGATTAACTCAGTAACTTTGTTTTGGTATGCCTTTTTCTGCAAATGTCTGAAAAAACGAGCGTGTCTGATTTCGCTCCCTTGGTGACGTGGCAAAGGGATCTCATTATAATATTACTGCCCCTTAATCTGTAAGTTTACAGCCACGGCGCCATCATTTTGATTTCGCAAGCGACAACGGTTTAATGCCATGGCGAAAGTTTGAGCAAAACATGCCAACTGTTCTGCCTTTGGCTGCACAGAACACTATTTAGAGACCCAGCCCCAGAGGAGACAAGAGAGCAGTGGATTTAATGATTTATTTACTGTACAGTATATTGCTGCTGCCACACAGATCTAAAATAAACATGCAATTTATTTCCCAGCTATTTACCTTCACAGACATAACCGACTGTTTTTGTAACTCGTGTGTTTTTAACGTAAACCTTTGTGTGAATGAGAACTTAGTTTAGTACTCACATGCTGTGACAGCCGCTTTCTGTCCGTGTGCTTTGGATGTGTGCACTCAGAAAACCGTATATCAGAAGTTTAAACTAATATTGTTTAGAACGCATGATTTCAGCGCGATAAACATGATAATCAGAACCAAAACAGATGTGTTTTAGCAGGTCTGAGCTGTAATGGCGCAGCTCTATTCTGGAAAAGGAGCAGTTAATTTGCATTTAAAGAGACGGGCCCGAAAAACAGAGTGTTTCTGCTTCCACTAAAAATAAATAAACGATCTGTGGAGTATTTTAAGCTGAAACTTCACAGACACATTCTGGGGACACCAGAGACTTATATTACATATTGTAAAAAGGGGCATAATATGTCTCCTTTAAAACTTGTATTTAAATAAATTTCTAATTACTCATTTGTAATGATGACGTTTAAATGTAATGCATTTCAAATATATTACCTTTAAATGTTATATTGACTGACACACCACAGTTAAAAATATTATGAAGTATATTAAATATTAGGGTTAGGGTAAGTGTTACTTCTTTAAATCATAACAAAAGATTATCAAAACATAAAGTAAAATAAAGTACTTGTTTTAGAAACAGCAGCATACCCTATGTATTATACTTTATTTACTACTATACATTTATTATACTTTTATTTGTATCATTAATATTATATAATTGGCAAGTTTGTTGTTGCTTTAATATAATATACAATTTGAAGGACACTAGAAGTGCACATTCAATACAATTAAGGCAAGGCACGTTTATGTATACAGCACATTTCATACACAATGACAATTCAAAGTGCTTTACATAAAAAAAAGGAATTTAAATAATCATAAAATAATCACAACAATAAAAGCCGACATCTATTTTGAAAGGCTTAAAAGGAGAAATGTGAAGCTAATATTTTTTTTAGAAAACTTAAATTAATTTATCTGTTAAAATGTATATTATTATTATTATTATTATTATTACTATTATTATTTATTTATTTATTATTAGTAGTATTATTATTACTATATCCATGCTTGATAAGTTGTTTAAATCATATTTACAATAATGTTATGGCCTTTCATTCATTGTCATGTCAACAAAGCTGTAAAGTTGGTTATTACTTTACAGATAAGAAGTTAGTAAGGAACAAGTCGAACATGCATTTGTGTTAATCAACATTATGCCACAAATGTCGTCGATCAAAGTTAACTTGTACTGAACCCAGAATATTCCTTTAAAATAGAAGATATTATCTTGGTTTGACAACCTGAGACAAAATGTTTTACTCTAAGTTCTCAAGTTACACCCACCAAATTCAGTCCATAATTCCTTCGACATGACTTGAGGTTTTCTCATAGCTGATGATTAGCTGACGCAAGTATGTGAACTCTCATTGACTTCCATTGAAAATCTGTCTGTCTGTAACCATCTACAGTAGCAACATTCAGCTAGACGTTAAGGGGATACCAACCTCAGCAACTCTACCATTGGAGGAAGCTTCAACCTCGATCACATGTGCCTCATAAACTAACATTATACGTATAGCCTTGATGCCACTGAATCACATTCTAAGTTTTACAACTGTCAGTCACTGTTTGTGGATACCTTAGAGATGAAATACTATATGATGCAAAATATGTCTGTGACTTCCCTTACAAAACAGCATTTAAACAACAAATACAGCTCACTCCAAAATAAATATTTAATATCATGCATGTTGCAGATTAGCGGACAGGCTGTCAGTTCATTAGGCAATAAGCCGTTTCTTCACAAAAGTAGTTTATTCAGTGTACTAAGGCTTCATCTCCTTTGACAACCATTCAAAAAGCTGCTTTTTGTCCCATTTTCAGTGTACTGCTATGTTGCTTTTTCTGCTAACATTGAAGGTCTTAAAGGGGCTCTGCCAATTAGTACCTCTTAGCTTAGAAACATGAAAAACAAGCACAGAAATCACTTAAAGCCACTTACAAAATCAACATTTTGTGCACAAACACGTCCATCTCCTCAAGGGTCCTTCAAAGAAGAATAGACTCATTAGAATAGTTTAAATACATTTTATTTCTGCTGGTAGAATGGGCAAGTTTCAAGGTTTATCCTACCATTTTACCCTTTCAATTTGCCTCACCACAAATGTGCTTCTGTGTTCTGTGTGAGTGTATACATACATAAATAAACACACTCACACACACATGTTGTTTTTTATGGTTTATGGGGACTCTCCATAGGCGTAATGGTTTTTATACTGTACAAATTAGGTTTTTTTTTCTATCGCCCTACTCCAACCCTACACTTAAACCTACCCCTCACAGGAAACTTTGTACATTTTTAGATTGTCAAAACAAAAAAAAGAAAGAAAGAAAGAAAGAAAGAAAGAAAGAAAGAAAGAAACTCATTCTGAATGATTCGTAACCCTTTTTAGTTGCTGGGCAGGGGTGTGAAGTAACAAATTACAAATACTCACGTTACAGTAATTAAGTAGTTTTTTATCAGTAATTGTACTTTGTTGAGTAGTTTAAAAATTGTGTACTTTTACTTTTACTTGAGTACATTTTAAGTGATGTATCGGTACTTTTACTCCACTATTTTCCTCCGTTTGTGGTTGTTACATGCTTATTTTAATTTTATTTTTATCCATCAATGTGATTGGATAGAGAGTAATAGGTCTCGTGACTTTTGTCAAATCAAATTGTGCATAGAAAACTTTAACCGCCAACTGTTTATCATGGCTGCTGGAAGTGCATTATTCAAGCATAAGTTCAGTCTCATCTTCCTCTAACTTGATATGTTAAGGGAAATTTTGGATTTCCGCTTACTAAATGATTTGTATATATGCTTGCCTATCTACATGGCCTGAAATTTAGTGTGAGGTTGCGGGTATTGCATACAGTGTTAACTCCCGCAAGTGCCACGTTCGGTAAATTCCCACTCACTTATGAGACGCGCGATCTGCGCTGCCTCGTCTCTCTCTCTCACGTGCGTTCTGCAGCAGTCACTTGGATAA
>NW_015546057.1:1254894-1278266 GCF_001515605.1 Sinocyclocheilus anshuiensis | reverse complement strand
CTCTTTTACTCTTACTCAAGTAGTTTTTTGGACAAGTACTTTTACTCTACTCACACTACATTTTTTGGAAGGTAATGGTACTTTTACTTGAGTATATTTTTTTCAGTACTCTTTCCACCACTGTTGCTGGGATACCGAATGTGTCCTCGTAAATCGATATTACAACCTTCACGTTGTAATATCAATGTCATACCCATGTCATTATACAAATCTGTGTCCTCATACACCACAAAAAACATGCACACACACACACACACACACACACACACACACACACACACACAGGCTATATATGACAGGGACTGTTAATATACACTATTTTTTTTACTCAATGGCAAGTCAGTCATTTACAATAATAAAAACCTCAAAAACATTCAGTAAATATTTTAGGATGTGACAGGAGCAGCAACAATAGTTTGTGTAGATTTGGTGAATGCTGCATTTGTAGAAGACTAGGGTTCCAAGCAGTTGTTATCTGCAGCGTACATTTAAAACAAAAAAAGATTAAATGTTTTCACTGTTATTAATAGACATCTTTGCCCTAGTACAAAATTAACCCTGACTCCCTCGTTAACAACTTGCAATTTATTTGCAAAATTTTTCGTCTAAAAAATTATTGATATCAGAGCTCGTATTCTTACCTCTGCCATTAATTTTAATCAGTTTGAAACAGTGTCGCTTTCTGAAGTTCATGACATTATTTCTCATTTAAAGCATTCATTTTGCCCCAGTGACACAATTTTGTTGCGCATTCTTAAGGATGGCTTTGATATTGTTAGTCCGAGTATTTTATCGATTATTAATAGTAGTCTCTATAATGGGATTGTACCAGTTTGTCTTAAGCAAGCTATTATTGAGCCCATTTTAAAGAAAGGTAATCTGGACAGTTATGACATGTCAAATTACTGTCCAATATCAAAACGTCCCATCCTATCTAAAGTATTGGAAAAAGCTGTCATGAGAGAATTAAGTGCTTTTTTAACTAAGAATAATATATTAGATAAATTCCAGTCTGGCTTCAGGTGTAGACATATTACTGAGTCAGCACTATTACAGGTAGTGAATGATCTCTTACTCATAAGCGATGCAGGGAATCATGCTGCTTTAATTCTATTGGATCTTTCTGCAGCATTTGATACCGTTGATCATCGATTCTCTTGAATAGGAACAGTTTATACATGGTTTGCATCTTATTTAAAGCAAAGATCTTTTACAGTAAAGGTCGGTAATTGTTTTTCATAGTCTGCGCATCTTACCAGTGGGGTACCCCATGGGTCCATATTGGGCCCTGTTTTGTTCTCATTTTATATGCTCCCATTGGGAAGGATTTTTTTTTTTTAAATATGGTATTTCTTATCACCTATACGCAGACGACACGCATATCTATTTGCCTTTAATACCTAATTGTAATGATTGCTGTGTAACACTTCATAGGTGTCTGGATGAAGTGAAAGTTGGCTGATAATCTTGTTCAGTTGAATGAACGCAAACCAGAAATTATTATTTTTGGTCGCACAGTTTTTAGCAAGGCTGAAAGTGACATAATAGGCCCTGGTAGTGAATGATCTCTTACTCATAAGCGATGCAGGGAATCATGCTGCTTTAATTCTATTGGATCTTTCTGCAGCATTTGATACCGTTGATCATCGATTCTCTTGAATAGGAACAGTTTATACATGGTTTGCATCTTATTTAAAGCAAAGATATTTTACAGTAAAGGTTGGTAATTGTTTTTTATAGTCTGCGCATCTTACCAGTGGGGTACCCCATGGGTCCATATTGGGCCCTGTTTTGTTCTCATTTTATATGCTCCCATTGGGAAGGATTTTTTTTTTTTAAATATGGTATTTCTTATCACCTATACGCAGACGACACGCATATCTATTTGCCTTTAATACCTAATTGTAATGATTGCTGTGTAACACTTCATAGGTGTCTGGATGAAGTGAAAGTTGGCTGATAATCTTGTTCAGTTGAATGAACGCAAACCAGAAATTACTATTTTTGGTCGCACAGTTTTTAGCAAGGCTGAAAGTGACATACTAGGCCCTTGGGCTTGTTATCTACAGGACAGAGTAAAGAATTTGGGAGTAATTTTTAATTCCTCGTTAAGATTTGATAATCAAATAAATACTGTAGTTCGGAATAGTTTTTTTTATTTGAGGGCAATAGCGAAATTAAAATCATTCTTTGCAACTAGTGACTTAGAAAAAGTTGTCCATGCTTTCATATTTTCCCATTTAGATTATTGTAATGCTATTTATTCCGGGACCAGTCAGACTCACATTGCACATCTCCAGCAAGTACAAAATGCCGCTGCTAGAATGCTCATGAAAGCTAAGAAGTCTGATCATGTTACCCCACTGTTATTCTCATTAGGCTGGTTACCAGTGCATTACAGGATCCAATACAAAATCTTGACTTATGTTTTTAAGGCATTACATGGAATAGCGCCAGAATATTTGGTAGAGCTCATTATACCATATAATGCAAAATTAGCGCTGAGATCCTCAAATAAATTACTATTAACGATCCCAAGAGAGCGTCTTAAATCTAAGGCTGACCGCGCTTTTGCTGTCGCTGGCCCAAGATTATGGAACAGCCTACCTTTCGAGGTTAGAGCATCCCTTACGTTAAGTTCCTTCAAGTGCTGCTTAAAGTCATGCCTGTTTTCTTTGGCATTCTAACTTTTTACTGGGTTTATTTATCACTGATGTTGTTGTTGTCTTGTTTTAATTATGTCCTTCTTTTTACATTATCTTAACTTGTGATGTACAGCAATTTGGAGCTACTGTGTAGCCTGAAAAGTGTTCTATAAATAAATAAACAAAAAAAATGTGAGACTACAATCGTTTTCCTATTTATACTGTAATAATTTGACAGGAATACAATGTAATGCAAACCTTAATTCCATTCAGAAAGTTTACCATCAGTCAAGTTTTCTCTCAGAACAGAACACAGACTGACCATTGACAAATGTATCCAGTTGTAACTGGTTTGGCACAGATTACCCAACATTGAGTTAGACTCACCCAGGGCTGGGGTTCATCATTTGTAATGACAGTACAAATGACCCAGCAGCGGAGTTACAGAAAAAAATTAAAAAATAAAAAATACCCAGCACCTAAAAATATTAAAAAATAACCCAATAAAATTACCCAACTGGCTGAACCCAGCATCTGAGTGTAAAGAATCAGTCCATTGAAGGCGAGCGTAGTGAAGAACCCAAGTGCAGTTTATTTACAGTGTGATCCAAACAATAATCCGAGACTTGACTTGACAGGAACAGACTTGACATGAACAGACTTGACTAGGCATGAACAGACATGAACAGACTTGACGAGGCATGAACAGACTAGACTCACCGACAGCGGGTTACAACATCAATACACGACAAGGTACAATGGGAACATGATGGCTACTTATATCAAACAAGAAGGGTCACATGACATGAACAAACCAATGGGAAACAAGACATGACTAAGACAACCAATCAGAACATGACACAATGAACAAGAGAACCAATGGCATGAATACATGAGGGCAAGGGAACCATGACACAAACAGGGTGAAACAATACAAAATAAAAGACATGAAAACATGAACATGAAACAAAACCCACATTACATATCCTCCCCTCTAAGGGGACAGGCAGTGAATTCATGGACGGCCTCCGTGGCCATGACAGGACAGACAGTGAGTTCAAGAACGGCCTCCATGGCTATGACAGGAAAGACCGTGAGTTCGTGAACGCACTCCGTGGCCGTGACAAGACAGTCTGTGAGTTTGTGAACGGCCTCTGTGACCGTGACAGGGCAGGCAGTGAGTTCGGAAGCGGACGCCACCACCTCAGGAGGTTCTGCAGCGGATGCCGCCACCTCTGGAGGTTCTGTACGGGGAGCCATGGCGGAGCAGGCAGATCGGGTAGCCCTGGTGGATCAGGCAGAACAGGCAGCCATGGCGGTGCAGGCAGAGCAGGGCGGCCGGGTGGTGACGGCAGAGCAAGAAGCCATGGCGGAGCAGAGACATGGACAGACCACTTGACTGAGATAGAACAAGCATAGAGTTCTTGAATGGCCTCCTTGGCCGTGAAAGGACGGACAGTGAGTTCTTGAACGGAGCAGACTCTGAAATGGCGGCCATGTCGTGACGAGACTCTGGAAGAACAGTTGAGACGTGATGAGACTCTAGAAGGGCCGCCATTTTGCGAAGAGATTCTTGTGTGGCGGCCATCTTGCGATGAAGCTCTTGAATGGCAGCCACCACAGTAAATGGAGAGCCAGCCAAACGGAGTGCAAAGTCAATGTATTGTTCCAGTGACCAGTGTGGGGTATTGCGTGGCATTAACTGTGAAATGTTTCTGTCTAAACCAAAATGGAAAATGTCTTTAAGGAAAGTATTGTTGAAGTCTACCAAATTACACAATTTGCAAAAGTCCGCCACATAATCCTCAATGGGCCTGTTAACTTGTCGGAGGCAAACTAGGCGATCTGCTGGGTTCATATTGAAGGTCGTGTATTCTGTAACGAATCAGTCCATTGAAGACGAGCATAGTGAAGAACCCAAGTGCAGTTTATTTACAGTGGGATCCAAACATCCAAACAATAATCCGAGACTTGACTTGACAGGAACAGACTTGACATGAACAGACTTGACTAGGAATGAACAGACATGAAAATTACTTATAGCAAACAAGAGGGTCACATGACATGAACAAACCAATGGTGAACAAGACACATGACTAAGACGACCAACCAGAACATGACACACACACAAGGCAGAGATACATGAGGGCAAGGGAAGCATGACACTAACAGGGTGAAACAATTACAAAATAAAAGACATGAAAACATGAACATGAAACAAAACCCAAAACCCAAACCCCACATTACATAGAGTTAAAAAAAAAAAGTAAATAATAAATAACCCAGCATTTTTTTTAAGTGTAGGCTTGTCAAGCATGAAAAAAAGAATGCTTCCTGTTTGTTAGTGTATAGTCCCTACCATGCTATATTGCAGTTTCCCCTTTACAGAAAATGGAAATACGTGCCTCTACATACATTATGTATTTACAAAAAATAATAATAATAAAAAATACCTATATGTACGATTCACTGCAGTTTCCAGTTGAAATGAACACTAGAGGCAGTACAACTCTGACAACTTTTATTCTTTTTCACACAAAGTATGATTTACAGGTACAGAGTTTTGATTAATAAAAGCTAATTTTCACACAGTTACTTGCAGAATATTATGTTCTGACTTCAAAACAATGTTAACATATTGCACGATTTGAAAACTGATACATTTTAACTTTTCCGTCACATATACAGCTTAATATGCATGAGTTTTCTTATTCAGTAGGTTTGCTCGGTAGCTCATGCAATATGGCGTTGCACTTTGGTGATAAAGAACTCCGGTACGAACCCTGTGAAACTACGGTTCTACATAGCTCAAATCCGCATAAGGAAGTTAAAATAGCACGGCTGCATCAGCAAATACATTTTTATATTACTTTTGCATTTGTTAACACTATCAGGTAGGTTTAGGGTTGGGTTTGGTGTAGGGGATAATTCCAACACGATTAAGCATTAACCTTTAGCGAAACTCCCAGAATATTTTAATTCTGAACAGTCACAATACACACCTCAAACAGCATAATAAAAATGCTGCAATACTTGTCTGTACCAACATAATAAAAATGTGCCACCGTCATGTATTAAACATTTGTTTTAGCACCACTCTCTGGACATTTCACTTTGAAACTGCCGCGAAACGTGCAGTAAGGTACATAATTACGGTATTGCAAAAATGTATGTAGAGGCACATATTTTCAGTGAGCCTGGGTTGTACAGATCAGTATATGGAAGTGCAAAATTTTTGACCAATAGAAATTCACCTCTTATTAAATTTAAAAAGCACATAAATGTAAAAATTGCACGGTTTCCTAAATCCGGCCTCTGATATAATGCTCAAAGTCTAGTGTGACTCTACATTTAGTCCCATTCTGAAAGCAATTCATGTTTCATAACTAATTATAAGTTGGATTTTAAAGCTGTCATCGAATGCCCACTTTCCACAAGTTGATATGATTCTTTAGGGTCTTAATGAAAAGTTTATAACATACTTTGGTTAAAATTCCTCAATGGTAGTGTAAAACAACACCCTTTTTACCTTGTCAAAATCAGATCTGTTTTAAAAAAACCCGTTTTAGTGCATGTTCCTTTAAATGCTAATGAGCTCTGCTCACCCCACCCATTTCTTCTGTGGGGTGACGAGCCGTTCTCATAAGACTGTTTACTTTAGCCGTGGAACTTGCTAACTAGCATGTTATTAGGAAAGGTGATTTTCAAAGATTCATGAAAGAACCTTATACTTCTTTTGTAGGTGAGGCTGGATCACGAATGATTAGCGCAAACATAAACACATTTAGGTAGATCGGGAGGTGCATTCCCTTCAAAAACAAAGGTAATCCACTGTGTTTGCAGCAGTTCAGATGTCGGGAGTAAATGATGACTGCTATGTTAATTGTTACATCCAACAACAGAAAACCTCAATCGCTTAGGAGCCATTCTTGTCTACTCCTGCTCTGGCTACGAAACAATGGCGGACTGATGACAGCTCACTCAGGGCGGGTCTAAGGTAAAACGCTAGTGTAAATCAAACAACCGTGGGAGGGGCCTGGGTCTGTGTGATGTCACACAGACAAGCTTCTGAGAATGGCTTAACCCTCTAAGCGCCAAAGACGCAAAATTGCGACAAGACGTCATACTTAATAAAATAGGCTGTAGATCCTAATATGGTGTAATATCTCATTTGTATTCCCTACCACTAGATGGCAGACATGTAGTACTTCGATTCTAGACCAAAATTACGTCATGTTCCTATTCAAAGGTGTTCAAACAAATAGCATAGCGAGTGAGCTATCGTGTCATTGATGCGGAAGCAGTTCAGTTCAGAGCGTCTGAGTAAATTGGGAGATTTGTGAGAGAAAATCGCCAAATGGCACATAAAAAGTTGTACCATGAGGATGTGTTGCAAATGTTATTCGCCGATTCTGACTCTGAAGGGAAATATTTGCCTTTTTGAAATGACGATCGGTCGTCTAATGATTGCGCTTCTCCCGTTACATCTTTGTAGCGCAATGGTGCCGCCGTGCAAGTCGCGAGTGTTCACGAAGCACAAACAAGTGATCATTTCAAACAAAGTGTATCAGGACTGGATCAAATGCTTTGATGAGCCTGTTGGTTATCTAGGAGAGAAAGATTTTTAACCAGTGCTGCACCCTTACAAAGTACAGGTGCAGTCAGTGTGGGGTAGGTATGTGCGCTGTGCCATGCAATGAGAGGTACCGTACTCTCAAGAACTATAAACTGTGTCACCTAGATGCCTGATTGGGCAGATAGCTGGTCAACAAAAAAAAAAAAAAAAAAAAAAAAAACATGCAAATAAGTTCAAACCTCAATTCAATATCTACTATTTCCTGAACATTATGAAATTCAAGATGGCCGCCCTGATGGCGTCATAATATGCAAATTAGATGAGTATATTTACACCCCACATAAACTTTCGGTCATGGCCAACATTTTTCTAATTTACAGTAGATCCCTATCTTTAAGCCCTTTCAAGCCACAAGCTTTCGAAATCTTGATGTCAAAATCCAGCATTTTTTCCAAAAAACCCTGGCACCTAAAGGGTTAATATGAGAAAGGGGAAATTATTTAATGAGATTAAAAAAAATACACTGGGTGGATCTTTATCATTATAGGGTGGTTGTGTACACACACTGCGAACACACATTTCAGTTCAAACAACTGTAAAAGCGCATGTCGCATCCGATGACCCCTTTAAACAAAATGTCAGGAGAATAATACAGTGAAACAGAATGAGACACCACAGATCCCTGAACTCCTATTTTCTGGATTTTACACAATCTTGCATCTGCTTTGAGCTTGTGTGGTAACTGAGCCCTTGCATAAATGAACGTTGATATTTAGTCTGTTTACCACAGAAGTATGGCCTTGTTATGTTTTAAGAAACCATCAGACTGAGGCGAG
This sequence comes from Sinocyclocheilus anshuiensis, assembly GCF_001515605.1. NCBI lineage: Eukaryota > Metazoa > Chordata > Actinopteri > Cypriniformes > Cyprinidae > Sinocyclocheilus > Sinocyclocheilus anshuiensis. The sequence goes on along the minus strand of NW_015546057.1, from coordinate 1,270,209 downwards.
CCAAAGTGTGTTTGCAAAATTAAAAAGCACTGATGCAAAAATACTGGGCAATAAGGGCAAGTGACTGAGGGGCGTTTACTCTGCGATAAGCACCACTGACGCAGGAAAGAACTGATGAGAACTTTGTTGGTGACGGAGACAATGTCAAACCGCAGAATATTAGACACATACAGATGAAGAAAGGACACCAGAGTGATGTCATGCCACAAGTGAATTTGCACCCTTGACTGCACTGTTAAGAAAACGTGTTTGTCTAGTTAGGAACAGAATGTGTCATTTCCTCTGTTGCATGTGCAAAGACAGAGAAAGATTGAGGACGAGGAAGGAAATATCGAAGTTGGCATCAGAAATGCATTTGAACAGTTAAAAACATGAAGATGTCTCCTGAGCTTTTGATTACTTGACAGTTACATATGCAGATGATATGAGTGAGACCACTCATATATTTAACATGATTTAAATGCTGTTTACACGATAGAGCCCCCTGGATTTGCCAAAATGCCTTTTACAAGATAGAGGGGATATAACCTAAAGTTCTGTAGCAAATTAGCTCAAAAGGAAAATGTATATAAATAATTGCAATTAATTATAATTCATTACAATTATTTACCTCAGCTCCCAGTAGTAACTGTAGCAGAATTAATAATACAATCAATTAATCTGTTTGTCCAGCGAACATTCAGTATAATTTCATATCAACTCTAAGAAAGGATATTTTTGTGGCCACGGAAAATAACTTTCTTACAGTAACGCATTAGAGCATGTAGCTATAGATCGTAAAAGGGACACTATATACAAGCGATGACAGAGCCAGAAACTCATGTAATTTGTGCACAAAAGTTTTATTAACTAAACACTAACACATAACTAATCTAGACAAACAAACAAACAAACATACAAATCACTCATTCATGGGGAGGTTGGAAGTGGATGACTGAAACGTTAGAGAAACCAGAGAATGCAGTTAGGGAAAATGAGTCAGTTAACCACCTGAGTGAAACCATCAGCGCCGTTTTATAATGGTGTTTCGTTTAGTTAAATGTATGATACTTGCATTGTCTTGGCCTTGAACGACCATCCGAGCATATCTTCTATGGAGGTCACACCTCTCGGGGGTCAAAGAGCCAATGGTGACTTGCACTTCTGGAGGGAAAGTTTACGACTCTTTGTCTCTAGCATGGTGTTTTGCATATGAAACTCGATTGGGTGTTCAAGAGAAGAATCTTGAAGATTCTTATAATACTAATGTGTTGCATAGGTATCAACATATAATATACACTCTCATTTAGATCATGAAAATACAAACTTATAGATACCAAGCATGGTATAGGTGAGGTTATATTAACTAGTGATCTATCATAAGCATGCATAAAACATATACAATACACAAAACCATATACAAGAAGGTAGTAATCATACACAATGTGCTGGGGATATGCATGATAGAACAAATTGTCTATGAATTAATGAAATAAGTCATTTCCTATAGCAGTATGTGTATGTTTGAGAGAATTAAGTGGGAGGGAAGATTCTCTCTAAATACTTTCCATGGTAACCAAGGGCCTGGACGTCATTCACAGGCATATAGGCAACGAGTCTGGTGTTGGGTGAGGGGGTTTGTGATTGTTTGTCAATCTAATAAATAATAGATTTGTTAAATCTAATAAACAATTGTGTGTCTGATTGGTCCAAATGCTACATATTTTCCCCCTTTTCGAGCATTGTCGTCTCCTGTAGACAACGGCGAACGACGGAAACTCTGGCAAGGCTTGAAGGCCGTGGTGGCTCTCTGGCTGTCGGTGCCTCCAGGAGTGCTTGTGGTGCCGTGGTGATGTAGGCTGTAGCAAGTTGTGGGTCCTCGAGCTTGTGCAGCAGGTGTCGAGGCAGTCATCCTGAAGTGAGTTGGTCTGGGTAAGATGGTTGTTTTAGGTGTTGTTAGCCAATAGGCTATCCGTGGTATCTGCGGTGTGGAACAGCCAGGTTGGACTCTCACTGATGAGAGTGCAGGTGGTTCGGGGGGTCGCAGGGAATTGTTATGGAGATTTTGTAGTGTGAAGAGAGTTTCAGACTGACCTAGTGATGGTGGCCGATTGTCACCAGAAGTGTGATGTTTGCAGTGTCGCTTTGCTCTTGTGGTGGCACCGACTCTAGCTTGCCTGAGTTGTGTTGGTAGAGGTTTCGTTGTTGGGCATGTAGGTCTGTTGCTCCATCCAACGTTGTCTGGCTGCTTCTGGGGTGTCGACTGGTTTTAAGAGATGCTCCTCCCTTGGAGGTGTCTGATACTGTGTTGCGTCAGGCAAGGAGTCAGACGTTTGTCCTTCCCAGTACTCCTCAGCTGGGTTTTGTTCAAGGAGATTTTTTGCTAGTATCAGCAGCTCCTGTAACTCAGAAGTAGGTGAGTCCAGCTGTCCTTGTGCAGCCTCTGTTTGGCACCTGTGTGAAGGGTGTGGAGGAGGATGTTGTGGTGGACTGCTGTTAGACATACCGTGGTGTTCGCAGGATGAGGATGGCCTTTTCCATGGCTTCTCCCAGGGGTTGGTCTCTGTCCTCTGCTGCCTAGGGGCTTTTGGTAGGGAGGATGCTGTGTGGGACTGTCGTTGGACATACTGTGGTGTTTGCAGGGTGAGGACGGCTTTTTCCATGGCTTCTGCCAGTGGTTGGTCTGGAACCTGGGTCGGTTGCCATGGTGACTGCTCTGTCCTCTGCTGGCTAGTGTAGAAGGGCCTTGCATTGTGGCAATGCTGGCAATGTGCCTTCTGGTGCCCGCTTTGGATTCTGGGTTGTGAAGTTCAGAATCGGTGGGGTCTTGCAAACACTTTTGGTGGAGGCCTTGTGCTTCTTAAAGGCCTTCTGTGTCAGGTCACACAGTTGTTGAATATGCATTGTGTGACAGGCCATAATGCCTAAATGGTGACTTACTATGGGGTGGAAGTTTTGGACGAAAAGGCTCTTGAAGCTGGTGTCCTCCTCCATCCCAGATTCATTGTGAGCTCCGAAGTAAGCTAGTCGAAGTCTGTGGTAGTAAGCATGTGGAGTTTCATACCGGCCCTGTTTGGTGGCTAGGGCAGCGATCAGTCCATGTTCAGACTCTGGGTCTGAGAATTCCTTTATGATGGCTTGTTTAAGCTGCTGGTATTCTGATTGGATGTGTCCTGGCTGTCGAGCAAGGAAGCGCTGCACCTCTGGGCTAGAGGTGATCCAGAAGAGATAGAGTCTATCTTGGTGGTTCACACTGGTATAAGACTGCAGGTGAAAGTCAATATCTTGAATGTAAACATGGACATCATGGTCTCCTGTGAGATCTGGTGTGAATGCAGGGATGTTTCTGGCCATTCGTTTGAGGTCTTTGAGTGTCACTCCATGTGTCATTTCAGAGTTTGTCTGAATTGATCCTTTTCCTTCTGTGGCTGCAGAGGTTTTCAGGAGACTTGTGAAGTGTCAAGCAGAAGGCTTTTGCTCACCCGTTTGTATCTGTGTAGAGGGGTCAGGGGGGTTGCACTGCTGGCAGTGTGACGTGAAGCAGGGTGACTTTTACTTGAGTCCATGCGCAGTCTGTAGGACTGTTTCAGTTCTTTCTGAACCATGTCAAGCTCCTCTTTAATGTTGCAGAACTGATGAGTCAGGGTTTGGACTTCAGCTCTGACTGCATGCAGATGGCCTTCTAAGGCCTTAGCTCTAGTATCTCTCTCATTAAGTTCCACATACGCTGTTTTTAACAGTGACTTTGTGTGAAACAGTTCTCTTTCCAAGTCCTGTCTGATGGCTTTTTCCAGCTGCACTTGGTGTCCAGCAGCTGTTAGAGCCTCCTGAAGACTAGTTATTTCCTTCTGTTGCACCATTCTGTCAGGTTCTTTGCATCAGTTCTGTGCTTTCTCTCATTGAGCAGGTGTCAGTTCCCTGTAGAACTCTGTGACTTGCAAGTTCAGTTCATTCACCTCCTGTCTGAGGCCCTTGAGGGTGTGGGCCAAGGAGAAGATGATGCTGGACAGCTCCTGGTGGTTCAGGCTGGGTGTCAGGTGTCCACTTGTGTTGCAGTCTTGCTGTTCTTTCCTCTGCCATTGCAGGTTGTTAGCTGCTTTGGGCTGAAGGATGTCCATCACAGTGCTCTGCTGGGTTTCCAGGTGGTCCTGGTGAGCTGGCAGGACTGGATGTCTGTGGAATGTCTGCGACATACTGGCACACTTGTGGGAACACCAGAGAGAGAGAGAGGCAGAAGGCAAATGCAAGTACGTACAGAGGTGTTAAGCTATCTAAATGGGGAATGGCTGTGTAGGCCGTGTAAGATGTGAATAGCTGGTGAGGGGCAGCTAGTGAGGTAGGGTGCTAAGATTTTGTGCTGGTGAACACAAGGAGAGGGTTTGAGTAAATTTGTTGATGGGGCTATACGTGTGGTCAAACTATTACTCAAGGCACTGATGGGTCACAGGTTTGGTCACTGTGAAGGTATCAAATAAACAAAACTGAAATAAAATCAGGAAGAGACAGAGAGAGAAGGAAGGGCTTTCCTTTTTTAGTTTAAGCTAGGAGATACGACTAAGTAGTTGTCACTTGTTAAAAGGAATGCTGCAGCAGGGTCATAAAACCTAGGGGGTCTCTTAGCTAAGCTAGCAGCAAACACCTCAAGATACATAAACAGAGACACTAGGAAGTGTTTCTAGTCTTCTCAGGGGCCTGTAGCATAATGCATGGTAACTGTACCTTATGTAATAGGCCTGGTGCTGAGGATTAAGGAAGGGTATAGCAGAGACAGGAATTAGGGCTACTAATAACCTGTACGGCTCATTAAGGATAAAATAGTTGCTAGAACTGCTATAATCCTATACCGGGAGGGAAGATGGTGATGGTCAAATAAACTAAAATAAGGTAAAAGTGATAAAATAGTTGCTAGAACTGCTATAATCCTATACCGGGAGGGAAGATGGTTATGGTCAAATAAACTAAAATAAGGTAAAAGTAAAATGAAAAGATCCTAATAGCTGTAGGAAACCAAAAGGAAGAATGAATAAACTAATTAATTTAATTAAAATCTCAGATTTGGTACTGAATTGGTACATTCAAGCTAAACAAAGGTAAATTAATGAAATAAAATCAAAGACAGATAACACAAATAAAACCAAAGTATGTGGGGAGGGACCGTCCTAATTGAATCCAAGCAGAAGGTGATAGCACAAACAGGAAGTGAAACCAGGAGTGAGAGGGAGAGAGAAATAGGAGTGGTATGAAAGTTAGACTTTACACTCACTATCTAAGTGTTAGTCAGATGCTAACAGCTAGCAGTTGAGGTAAAGGGCTTAGCTCATGTGCCTGTATGGCTGCTAAAGAGTTAGCGTTGGCTACACGCAGTTCTTTGTTTACACAAATGTCTGTGACGTGTGTGCTGTTATCAGATTGAACCGGAAGAGCCTGCTCACACCTCCCAGGGTCAGACGTTGCTAAGAGACCGATGCAAGCTTACAACACGCGCAAGTGGAGCAGAACTTGCGCTGCTGTAAATATGCATGGGAAACGTAAGCCCAGTTAGTTATGACGTGTCGCATACAACTTCATTCACAAATCAAAACAGCACATTCACTTCACAGACAATGGCGAATTACTAGTTAGCTAGGCTAGAATTACACCATTAATTCGCTATTCAGTTCCATCACCTTACTGACTACAATGATACGCGATATATACAAGAAGGCCTTAAAGGGGCCATCGGATGTGCATTTTCCACAAATTGATATGATTCTTTAGGGTCTTAATGATACTAAGTAAAGATACTTTGGTTAAAATGTATCAATGGTAGTGTAAAAAACACCTTTTTGTTCATCTAATGAATAATTTATTTTTTAAAATCGAATGAACATTTGTGTGTCTGATTGGTCTAAATGCTACAGCTCATTAAGAATCGATTAACAGCCACCAAAAGAAATTATACTGATAAGATCATAGGAGCGCTCAGGACTCTGATGAATTAAAAATAAAGTAAACTACTGAAATTAGATGTATCCGCTGGTCCTAAATTTGAAGCAAGGAATCAATTATTCAGATGTCAAACTTTCTTAACTCCCTGCAGAAGGCAAAGTCACTGAACCTTGCAATGATTTGTCCTCAGTCACTCCCAAAGACAAATTATTAACTAATTTTGTGGAATTCACATTAGACTATCCAAACGCAGACATAACATATATCATTCACCTTTGTATTGCAGCTTGCCAAGGCAAATAATAACACAGTTATTATTGACTCGCTATCATGTTGATCAAACATTATGGCTTTCTTCTGTAGAACACAGATTGAGATGCTTTATAGAATCTTCAAACAGGTATTAAAAGTAGTCCATGTAACATGCTTTGTCTTCTGAAACCAAAGATCAAATTATTAATCAGTGAACATCAACTCTTCCAATGAACTGTAAAGGTGTGGTCACATTTGCAAAATGTTGTGGGCAAAAATGGTCCATTGTCTACAATCAATAATGTAGCGATGTGTTAAGCACCATTCACACAGAGGTCACTGTTCTATTGGTCAATGCCGCTAATTCTTGACCAACTTTTAGCTGTATCTTTTGCCCTTTTTAGTAAATTCAGCACAACCCATACAATTAATTATTGACTGACATGCCAAAATGACAGTTCTTTTAAGTGAAACAAACAAAATAGCTTATAATTTACTGTATAATGCTGAATACTTAGCATGATTTTTTTTACAGTATTTATTTATTTTTCTCCATGTAACAGTGTGTGGCTAAAGATACGCACTATGAGTTTTGTCAGTAAGTAATTAATAAAATAAATCTGTTGCATTTAATTATAGTTTGTAACGAGGTTCTTAGTAAGGAAGGAAGAAGTCGGAGTCAGCGTGACTGAGGCTCGTGGCAATTTATTATGGTTCCCCTTGGGAACAGCAAAAACAGGTAGGCGCTCAGGCGCATCAAAATAAACAAAACTTATATCGCACTTCTTCGGTTCTCTAGCCACAGGCCCCAGTCTTTCCCCACGAGTCCTCAGTCTGTCTCGTCTCTCCCTCTCTGCTTCCCCTGAGGCTTTTTACAGTCTCTCCAGGCCAATCACTGAAACGAGAAGCAGGTGAATGTCATTTTGCACTTGACCTACTTACTCACCGCTCGTCTCCGACCGCTCTCTCCCGCTGCAGACTCCGCTAAACCACGCCCCCCTCACCACATAGTTAAACTATTGGATTGCATTTCTGCAGCTTTTACATTTGACATTTACTGTATATGTTATTAAATTTCTCATCATGTTTCTGTGAATACTTCTTAATCAGAAATACTAAAATAATTATTAATGGAGTGAAATTAGATGAATTGGAACGATTATGAACCTCATCACTATGAACTGTCATTGTATGGGACAGACCTATGTGAAGATTTTTCCAAAATGTTGAATTTCACTAACGTATATTTTCTTCAGAGAATGTAAAATAACTAGTTGCTTGCAACAGCACAGTATGATTGCTTCAGTGATAGTGTCTAATAACTTGTGCCATACATACATGTGCTATAATGGAATATGACTTTGTCCAGTAGTATTAGCTGCGAAAGAAATTACTCTTGGCTTCAGAGTCTCTAGGAAAGCAAGTACATAATGATGGCTGGCAAACACATCACCTGCTGTTGGGCTTGTTTTCCTCCCATCTGAAAATTGAAGCTTTTCAGCATTTGGTAAGTTGCCAAATTGAGGACATTTGTGGTTATAGTTGGTGAGGAATTTATCACAGAATATGACTGTGTTTCACACATTTGTGAGGTGAGGCTCTGACATTATTGTGTCTTCCCCACTGCTGGCACAATAATTCTTCCTGCAGCAGCCATGATTCTGTGCCTATCAGGCCCTGTATCCATATGGTGCTTGCTAAGTACACCTCATCAAGGTGGCTCTCAGTTTGCATTGCATGCAGTGGCCAAACCAATTCGCGCGCTACACAGCAGTGTGTCTGCATTAACGTTTTTATCTTAGAAGACTGAATCTGTCACAGTTTCATTTGTTGACTGGGTACCAAGCAGCTATTATAATGCACTGTATAAATATGCTCCGATGTGTATTTTTCAAGGTATTTACAAATGAAATATACTATCAAAGATTTTGACCAAAAAAATAGGCCTAGTTGTCTTTGAAGTCTGCCTAATGGTACTGCCTATGTTTTGAAACAGCCAAGCTATGGTACCCTAAAATGCTTTTGAGGTAAGCAGCTTAAAGGGATAGTTCACCCAAAAATGAAAATTCTGTCAGTAATTACTCACCGTCGTGTCGCTCCAAACACTTAAGATATCCTTTCATCTTCGGAACACAATTTAAGATATTTCTGATGAAATCTGAGGGCTCTCTGACCCTCCCATAGACAGCAAGGGAACTACTACGATCAAGGCACAGAAAAGTACCAATATGATCGAGAAAATAGTCATGTGACATCAGTTGTTCAACTGTAATGTTACAAAGCAATTTTAAGTAAAAGAATTTTACAGTCTATGCACTGGCTACCTATTAAGTTCCGTATCAGTTACAAAATATTATTACTTACCTACAAGGCCCTTAATGGGTTAGCTCCTGCGTACCTAACTAGTCTTCTACCACGCTACAATCCATCATGCTCCCTAAGGTCGCAAAACTCTGGACTTTTGGTAGTACCTAGGATAGCAAAGTCCACTAAAGGAGGTAGAGCTTTTTCGCATTTGGCTCCCAAACTCTGGAATAGCCTTCCTGATAACGTTCGAGGTTCAGACACACTCTCTTTGTTTAAATCTAGATTAAAGACTCATCTATTTGGCCAGACATTCAAATAATGCACACAAGGCACATGGCACGCCTTGCTGTCTATGGGAGGTCTGAGTTTGTTTCTCTGGTTTTGCCACGGGATTGACATGACTAGGATTTACACAATATATATCATATATCACCATGATCCAAGTGTGTAAACACAAGTCACAAGTTGAACACAAGGCACATGGCACGCCTTGCTGTCTATGGGAGGTCTGAGTTTGTTTCTCTGGTTTTGCCACGGGATTGACATGACTAGGATTTTGAGTCTGGCTCGATGAGATCAAACCTCTCTTCCTCAGATGATAAACTTTGTTTAGCTTGTAACAGGAAAGCAGGTCCTGTAAGCCAAGTGGTGGTGCTCAACAGATCTGCTGGTACAGAACGAGTGGCATGGTCTGCAGGGTTATGCTTCGTAGAGATATAATGCCACTGTGTTGGGCTTGACACCTTCCTGATACGCTGCACTCTGTTGGCAGCGTATACATAAAAACGTCTCGTCTGGTTATAGAGATATCCCAGGACAACTCTGCTATCAGTGTAAAACTCCACAGCATCTAGAGAGAAGTCCAGCTCATCCATGATTGTCTCTGCTAACTCTGCAGCTAAAACCGCAGCTCCCAATTCCAATCTGGGAATCGTATGAGCAGCTTGTGGAGCTAACTTCGCCTTCCCTAGGACGAACCCAGTGTGACATGCACCTTCTTCACTGATGACATGAAGATATGCCACTGCTGCTATCGCTCTGACAGAAGCATCTGAGAAAACATGTAGTTCCTTTCTCAGGGCTGTAGAGAGGGTACTATCGACATACGGTCTTGGAATCTCCAGCTCTTTGAGGCCTTGTAAAGATTTCCTCCATGCCTCCCATGCTCCTTCTTTATCTTCAGGGAGAGGAGAGTCCCAGTCAAGAGCTTCACTTGAGAGTTCTCTTAACAGGAATTTTCCTTCGATGGTGATAGGGGCAACGAACCCAAGTGGGTCGAAAAGACTGTTCACAGTAGCAAGTATCCCTCTGCGAGTAAAAGGTTTCTTGATATCTGTTACCTGAAAGGTGAATGTGTCTCTCTTCACATCCCAGCTAAGTCCGAGACTACGTTGGATGGGAGTAGAATCAACATCCAAGTTGAGATATTTGAACCCTTTTGCATGATCTTCAATCAGGAATGCGTTCATTACTTCTTTACCATTAGAGGCGAACTTGTGCAGTCTCAGATTCGAAGTGGCTAGCATCTCCTTAGTTCGTGTAAGCAGGTCAATGGCTCCCGCAGCTGTGGGCTTCGACAGAAGTCCATCATCGACGTAGAACTCCCTCTCTACAAAGTGTTTGGCATCTGAACCATACTCTTTTTCACCATACGCTGTTGCACGTCGGAGTCCATAAATGGCTACAGCAGGAGATGGACTATTTCCGAATACATGCACCCTCATGCGGTATTCGATGATCTCCTTGCTGGTGTCGTTATCCTTAAACCAGAAGAAATGAAGGAAGTCTCTATCTTCCTCTTTCACAACAAAGCTGTGAAACATCTGTTCGATGTCCGCAATTACAGCTACCAGCTCCCTTCTGAAACGCAGTATGACACCTAAGAGACTATTGTTTAAGTCTGGACCAGAGAGAAGAACATCGTTCAAGGAGATGCCCTGTGTTTGCGCACTGGAGTCGAAGACAACTCGGATCTGACCGGGCTTCTGCGGGTGGTACACCCCAAAAATAGGTAAATACCAACATTCTTGACCTTCTCGAAGAGGAGGGACTACTTCAGCATGGTCACGATCAAAGATGTTCTGCATGAAGGTAACAAAATGAGACTTCATCTCAGGCTTCTTCTCCAGCATGTGCAAAAGAGAGGTTAGGCGGTTTAATACCTGGTCTCTATTATTAGGGAGTCGCTGGCGGGGTGTCCTGAACGGGAGTGGTGCGACCCAACTATTGCTCTCATACATAAACATCTCTCTACCCATGATTTCCAGAAAACATCTGTCGTCAATAAACAATCCAACTTTGTTATCATCCTTTGACCTCTCAAAGATAGTATCCCCTATGGCATAGTCATCGAAGATGAAGGTGTCACATGTGGATCCTCTGCAGTGAATGGGTGCCATCAGAATGAGAGCCCAAACTGCTGATAAAAACATCACAACAATCCACAAGTAATCCACAAAATTCCAGTCTATCAGTTATCATCCTTTGAAGTGAAAAGTTCATGTTCATGTTTGTAAGAAAGAAATGTTGTTGTTTCTTAAAAACGCACAGCTTTTCACTTCATACATCTTTAACTGATGGACTGGAGTTGTGTGGATTACTTGTGGATTATTGTGATTTATCAGCTGTTTGGACTTTCATTCTGACAGCACCCATTCACTGCAGAGAATCCATTGACGAGCAAGTGATGTAATGCTACATTTATCCAAATCTGCCTAATTTTCATTTTTTGTATAACTATTCCTTTAACAGATTTTGTTTAGTGCTATTAATCAGTGTTGGTCTCAGAACTGGCTGACCAGGAGATGCTACTTTTTTTTCATCTTGGCGCTGCAAGGCCTTATTGGTGTCTCCTTCCTTTTCTGTCTCTCTGAAATCTCAAAGTCACCCTGGTGGTGTATTCCAGGTGTGCCACTGGCAGGTCTGACGGAGTCACAAGGTGTCCCTCAGCCCCCACGACCATGCCAGCTGCTCCAATCACTCTGATTAGCCAGAGTTTGTGTCTCAGAGCCACTGGAGAGGACAGGGCACCTCTGGGTCTGAGGTGCTCTTTACGGACATACTGAACATACTGAATCAAAAGAGGGAATTCAACCTGTCTATCGGCAAATAGCTTATGACAAAATCTAAATTTGGTGGTGTATTCTGGGGATTTCAGCCAATCAGATTGCTTATTGAATTCAAAGCCCACATGATCTTGTTATATTGTTTCATTGAGACTTAATCGTTAATTCGTTATCTGAAAAATCAAATGTGAAACTATAAGTCATAAATATTTAAATACAATTCCTTTTTCACATCAGAATTATTCTGCTGAAATACCAGTAACCCTTGAGGCAATCATTACAAGCCTAGCAGATTAAAACAGAGATGAAACAACACTCTTGTTTTATCCCCAGAACACTTTAAATGCACGCTTTTCTTCTTTTTTCCTTTTGCCTGGGTGAATGCAGATTGGATCCGTTCCTGGGTCAGCTTGCCACCGGAATCTGTAATCTGTTCCTGCGTCGAGGGAAGTCGTTGCTGTCTCGCCTAACTGGCCTAATGTCAGCCGGGATGACAGTAAATTGTGTTCCAAACTTAAGTTCTAAAACTCTGCATGACCTCTCTATACCCAGTGAATTCATTTATTTAAAGTGATCACATTTTGCGTGCAATATTGTCTGAACATGTTTAATAATATTAAGTTGCAACCTGAATATTTTATATTATATTATATTATATTATATTATATTATATTATATTATAGTTTGACTTAAAAAAAAAGGGGGGGCGGGTGTCTTGAATTTTGAAGAAACATGAGAGAAGTGCCTGAAAGTTTGTTTATTTGTTTTCATTGGCCATTTTCTATTCATGCATGAACACAATAATAATATTAATCATCATCATCATCATCATCATTATTATTATTATTATTATTGGTGTTATAAACCTTCTTCCAAGGTCAAAGTTTAAAATAAAAAAATAAGCCTAACTATGTGCATTCGGCTAGTTTCTCACCATATTGAAAAATTATTTTATGTTTTATTAAATTCACTTACATTTTTATTTTGTTTACATTAAAATGCACTTTTTCATATTGTTCATTTATGTTTCACTTTTTTGTGAATAAATAAATAAATAAATCTGACCAACTTGCAAGCAGTAACAATACAATTCTTCATTACAACACAACATTTTGGTCACTACATTTTAATTAACTGTACTACAATTCATATGCTTGCATTTGTGTCATTTCATCATTTTCATGGTTTTACAATTATTCTCAAATTTGGTAAATTTAGTAACTATTACTACAAGTTACAAGTATGTGTGTCCAAACTTTTGCTGGATACCAAAAATGACAGTTTGCCAACGACAGGCCTCATCCCAGTATGAGAACCCCGGCATAGGTGGTGCTCCGTGCGTGTGCACGTCTTCATAGATGAGAGCTGAGTATAAATGAGGCAGAAAAATAAGCAGATAGAATAGAGGAATGAAGCACATCTTTGAATAATGAGATCATCATAATGACCGATTCCTCTCTGCGAAGCGGAGCTTCATACTGACCTAACAAACAGCAATGATACAGTAATTAACGTCAGATTGGGAGAGAAGCACTTGAAAAGGGGCTTTTAACGAGTCTTGCCATGCAGGCGGCAAAAAGGTCCTCTTGACAAAGAGCAAAGCTGACAGTAATTAAGTGTGCATGGCGAAGACAGGGCCACCGCTCTCTAAAAATTTCATCTAAAAACAACAGCAAAGTGTCCTTAAGAGTTAAAGATGTGTATGCGCGCTTGCAATGGTTTAAAACGCTAGTTGCTCCTAAGTGGCAGACTGTCTGTTTGTAATTCTTCAGCTGTACAAACAGTGGATGACTTCACGTAACATCAGGTGACGTCTACGGGAAGACACACAGACTGTGAAGTGACTAAAACAAAGAAATAACTCTATCTATTCAGACGGTTGTCCTCTACAATCACTCATTCTTTTCCTCTGAAAACATGTAATCTCCACCTGATTTCTCTCTTGTGGGTCTAGAGCTAGATCAACCACATGCAATGGGCTGCTGGGTCGCTTCTGCCTCCTTTGTTCATGATTACGGCCTCGTTGTTTTTGAATGTGTCACGTTTTTATCGGCACTGTGCTTTTTTTTAGCTGTGGACACTAGTGTTTTGGCACATCGGATGTGATTAAATAGATTCTTGTTATCTACTTATATGCACGAAAGGGTTTATACATTATGCGGCAACACTGTGTTTTGTCCTTTTGAGTAAAAGTCCTCTCCCACTCTCTCTACGGATGGTGCTTTGGAATTTGTTTACAGTGAATCCAGTGGGGTGAGGTTAGCCTTGACTGGCGGAATATGAAATAGTCAGTAACTATTCATGTTGTGATGATATTATTTATTTATTTACATATATGTTCTTGGCAGAAACATAAACCAAAAGCAAGATCTATTGTCACTTGAGCATGTAGTTATAGATGTAAGAATGTTCTATTTTTTTAATTCACACATGCAAGGAACACTTTTGAACGTAAATGGATATGAAATTAAATACCAGACAAATAAATTCATATGAAAAGCATGGATACGGTATGAATATGAAACAGTTTTTGAGAACATACATGGCTAGGGCTTAACCACATGGCACTTTAGCATGTTGCTGTACATACTAAAAACATAGGTACATGTTGCAAGGGTGGTTTAGATGGCTGCTGCGGTCATTGCTATACGTCTTTAGGGCATTCAAGTCAAAGTAGTCATTCTAAAGAAATCAAATGTCAGCTCTGCTTTAAGGCCATGACATACCAAGTCGAGTATCATGCTCTCTGTTTGTGCTTCTTGTTGGACTTAGTTTAGTTCAGTTCCTGTTTTCTGTTATCCCTTCATTGCTCCTTAATTAGTTCTCACCTGTGACTTCTTACCCTTATTAGCGTCTAAATACAGGTAATGTCTGTTTCATTCATACTGGATGCCGGAGGGCGCCCTTGCGCAGAAACTCCAAATATGCCTCACAGAAGTAATATAACTGATGGGTTCACTTTGACTGATTAAACATAAAGACAATACTGATGAATGTGACAATATATGGTTTAATATGTGTTCCTCAAGCCAACTCGGGTGTTTTCATAAAAATAAATATATATTTATAATCCAATACTAATGGACATAGCCTTTTACAGTGTAGAATACATATTTCTGCCTCATTCTAAAAAAACAGACTTTGAAGGGCAATTAGGGCATATAAGCAGTTTCAGTAGAAAAACAAAGAAGCACTCAATAGGGGACAGAAAACAAACTAAGCATTAAATTGCTGGTCGGAGTCAACATTACAGTGCTCCAAATGATCTAGAAATGATTGCCATATACTGTAAAACTTATCAAGATTACCCATAACTCCATACCGGACTCTTTCCATGTGCAATATTCCAGTAAGATATGTCAACCAGGTCTTAAACTGAGGAACAGTGTCTGATTTCCACATCCTTAGAATGACACTCTTAGAAATAATCATTCTGTAAATTATGGTACTTTGTACAGACACATTATACTCTAACAGAGAAACAGAATACCCAAATAATGCAATTTCTGGATCACAACCGTACATGTCAGAGAACCACTTAAATATTCCACACCAAAAATCGTAAAGTCTTGGACATGTCCAAAAGAGGTGGGTCAGAGAGCCTTCTGCAGATTTACACTGGTCACAAATAGGAGAGAAAAAAAAAGCATTACCATAAATCTCGCTACCAATGGTGATTAAATCTAAAGATCGGTTAGCTCATATCACATCAAACCGTTCAAATTATTATTATTGTTATACTTTATTCTCAAATGATTAATGTTAACAACATCAGCATTGGTGA